>NC_136519.1:78956275-79048775 GCF_053919585.1 Euprymna scolopes
ACTTGATTTTTTGTGATTTTGAACTTGATTTTTTCTGATTTTAAACTTGATTTTTTGTGATTTTAGACTTGATTTTTTGTGATTTTGAACTTGATTTTTTGTGATTTTAAACTTGAATTTTTGTGATTTTAAACTTGATTTTTTGTGATTTTGAACTTGATTTTTTGTGATTTTGAACTTGATTTTTTGTGATTTTAAACTTGATTTTTTGTGATTTTGAACTTGATTTTTTGTGATTTTGAACTTGATTTTTTGTGATTTTGAACTTGATTTTTTGTGATTTTACACTTGATTTTTTTGTGATTTTGAACTTGATTTTTTGTGATTTTGAACTTGATTTTTTGTGATTTTAAACTTGATTTTTTGTGATTTTGAACTTTATTTTTTGTGATTTTGAACTTGATTTTTTGTGATTTTAAACTTGATTTTTTGTGATTTTACACTTGATTTTTTGTGATTTTGAACTTGATTTTTTGTCATTTTAGACTTGATTTTATGTGATTTTGAACTTGTTTTTTTGTGATTTTGAACTTGATTTTTTGTGATTTTGAACTTGATTTTTTGTGATTTTGAACTTGATTTTTTGTGATTTTGAACTTGATTTTTTGTGATTTTTAACTTGATTTTTTGTGATTTTAAACTTGATTTTTTGTGATTTTGAACTTGATTTTTTGTGATTTTGAACTTGATTTTTTGTGATTTTAAACTTGATTTTTTGTGATTTTAAACTTGATTTTTTGTGATTTTAAACTTGATTTTTTGTGATTTTACACTTGATTTTTTGTGATTTTGAACTTGATTTTTTGTGATTTTGAACTTGATTTTTTGTGATTTTAAACTTGATTTTTTGTGATTTTAAACTTGATTTTTTGTGATTTTAAACTTGATTTTTTGTGATTTTACACTTGATTTTTTGTGATTTTGAACTTGATTTCTTGTGATTTTAAACGTGATTTTTTGTGATTTTAAACTTGATTTTTTGTGATTTTACACTTGATTTTTTGTGATTTTAAACTTGATTTTTTGTGATTTTGAACTTGATTTTTTGTGATTTTGAACTTGATTTTTTGTGATTTTACACTTGATTTTTTGTGATTTTAAACTTGATTTTTTGTGATTTTAAACTTGATTTTTTGTGATTTTGAACTTGATTTTTTGTGATTTTACACTTGATTTTTTGTGATTTTAAACTTGATTTTTTGTGATTTTGAACTTGATTTTTTGTGATTTTAAACTTGATTTTTTGTGATTTTAAACTTGATTTTTTGTGATTTTGAACTTGATTTTTTGTGATTTTAAACTTGATTTTTTGTGATTTTAAACTTGATTTTTTGTGATTTTGAACTTGATTTTTTGTGATTTTAAACTTGATTTTTTGTGATTTTGAACTTGATTTTTTGTGATTTTAGACTTGATTTTTTGTGTTTTTGAACTCTATTTTTTGTGATTTTGAACTTGATTTTTTGTGATTTTAAACTTGATTTTTTGTGATTTTGAACTTGATTTTTTGTGATTTTGAACTTGATTTTTTGTGATTTAAAACTTGATTTTTTGTGATTTTAAACTTGATTTTTTGTGATTTTGAACTTGATTTTTTGTGATTTTAAACTTGATTTTTTGTGATTTTGAACTGGATTTTTTGTGATTTTAAACTTGATTTTTTGTGATTTTAAACTTGATTTTTTGTGATTTTGAACTTGATTTTTTGTGATTTTAAACTTGATTTTTTGTGATTTTAAACTTGATTTTTTGTGATTTTGAACTTGATTTTTTGTGATTTTGAACTTGATTTTTTGTGATTTTGAACTTGATTTTTTGTGATTTTAAACTTGATTTTTTGTGATTTTGAACTTGATTTTTTGTGATTTAAAACTTGATTTTTTTGTGATTTTAAACTTGATTTTTTGTGATTTTGAACTTGATTTTTTGTGATTTTGAACTTGATTTTTTGTGATTTTGAACTTGATTTTTTGTGATTTTAAACTTGATTTTTTGTGATTTTAAACTTGATTTTTTGTGATTTTGAACTTGATTTTTTGTGATTTTGAACTTGATTTTTTGTGATTTTGAACTTGATTTTTTGTGATTTTAAACTTGATTTTTTGTGATTTTAAACTTGATTTTTTGTGATTTTGAACTTGCTTTTTGTGATTTTAAACTTGATTTTTTGCGATTTTAAACTTGATTTTTTGTGATTTTGAACTTGATTTTTTGTGATTTTGAACTTGCTTTTTGTGATTTTAAACTTGATTTTTTGCGATTTTAAACTTGATTTTTTGTGATTTTAAACTTGATTTTTTGTGATTTTAAACTTGATTTTTTGTGATTTTAGACTTGATTTTTTGTTATTTTGAACTTGATTTTTTGTGATTTTAAACTTGATTTTGTGTGATTTTAAACTTGATTTTTTGTGATTTTGAACTTGATTTGTTGTGATTTTGAACTTGATTTTTTGTGATTTTGAACTTGATTTTTTGTGATTTTAAACTTGATTTTTTGTGATTTTAAACTTGATTTTTTGTGATTTTGAACTTGATTTTTTGTGATTTTGAACTTGATTTTTTGTGATTTTACACTTGATTTTTTGTGATTTTAAACTTGATTTTTTGTGATTTTAAACTTGATTTTTTGTGATTTTGAACTTGATTTTTTGTGATTTTACACTTGATTTTTTGTGATTTTAAACTTGATTTTTTGTGATTTTGAACTTGATTTTTTGTGATTTTAAACTTGATTTTTTGTGATTTTACACTTGATTTTTTGTGATTTTGAACTTGATTTTTTGTGATTTTAAACTTGATTTTTTGTGATTTTAAACTTGATTTTTTGTGATTTTGAACTTGATTTTTTGTGATTTTAAACTTGATTTTTTGTGATTTTGAACTTGATTTTTTGTGATTTTAGACTTGATTTTTTGTGTTTTTGAACTCTATTTTTTGTGATTTTGAACTTGATTTTTTGTGATTTTAAACTTGATTTTTTGTGATTTTGAACTTGATTTTTTGTGATTTTGAACTTGATTTTTTGTGATTTAAAACTTGATTTTTTGTGATTTTAAACTTGATTTTTTGTGATTTTGAACTTGATTTTTTGTGATTTTGAACTTGATTTTTTGTGATTTTGAACTGGATTTTTTGTGATTTTAAACTTGATTTTTTGTGATTTTAAACTTGATTTTTTGTGATTTTGAACTTGATTTTTTGTGATTTTAAACTTGATTTTTTGTGATTTTAAACTTGATTTTTTGTGATTTTGAACTTGATTTTTTGTGATTTTGAACTTGATTTTTTGTGATTTTGAACTTGATTTTTTGTGATTTTAAACTTGATTTTTTGTGATTTTGAACTTGTTTTTTTGTGATTTAAAACTTGATTTTTTTGTGATTTTAAACTTGATTTTTTGTGATTTTGAACTTGATTTTTTGTGATTTTGAACTTGATTTTTTGTGATTTTGGACTTGATTTTTTGTGATTTTAAACTTGATTTTTTGTGATTTTAAACTTGATTTTTTGTGATTTTGAACTTGATTTTTTGTGATTTTGAACTTGATTTTTTGTGATTTTGAACTGGATTTTTTGTGATTTTAAACTTGATTTTTTGTGATTTTAAACTTGATTTTTTGTGATTTTGAACTTGCTTTTTGTGATTTTAAACTTGATTTTTTGCGATTTTAAACTTGATTTTTTGTGATTTTGAACTTGATTTTTTGTGATTTTGAACTTGCTTTTTGTGATTTTAAACTTGATTTTTTGCGATTTTAAACTTGATTTTTTGTGATTTTAAACTTGATTTTTTGTGATTTTAAACTTGATTTTTTGTGATTTTAGACTTGATTTTTTGTTATTTTGAACTTGATTTTTTGTGATTTTAAACTTGATTTTGTGTGATTTTAAACTTGATTTTTTGTGATTTTGAACTTGATTTGTTGTGATTTTGAACTTGATTTTTTGTGATTTTGAACTTGATTTTTTGTGATTTTAAACTTGATTTTTTGTGATTTTACACTTGATTTTTTGTGATTTTGAACTTGATTTTTTGTGATTTTAAACTTGATTTTTTGTGATTTTGAACTTGATTTTTTGTGATTTTGAACTTGATTTTTTGTGATTTTGAACTTGATTTTTTGTGATTTTTAACTTGATTTTTTGTGATTTTAAACTTGATTTTTTGTGATTTTGAACTTGATTTTTTGTGATTTTGAACTTGATTTTTTGTGATTTTAAACTTGATTTTTTGTGATTTTAAACTTGATTTTTTGTGATTTTAAACTTGATTTTTTGTGATTTTACACTTGATTTTTTGTGATTTTGAACTTGATTTTTTGTGATTTTGAACTTGATTTTTTGTGATTTTAAACTTGATTTTTTGTGATTTTAAACTTGATTTTTTGTGATTTTAAACTTGATTTTTTGTGATTTTACACTTGATTTTTTGTGATTTTGAACTTGATTTCTTGTGATTTTAAACGTGATTTTTTGTGATTTTAAACTTGATTTTTTGTGATTTTACACTTGATTTTTTGTGATTTTAAACTTGATTTTTTGTGATTTTGAACTTGATTTTTTGTGATTTTGAACTTGATTTTTTGTGATTTTACACTTGATTTTTTGTGATTTTAAACTTGATTTTTTGTGATTTTAAACTTGATTTTTTGTGATTTTGAACTTGATTTTTTGTGATTTTACACTTGATTTTTTGTGATTTTAAACTTGATTTTTTGTGATTTTGAACTTGATTTTTTGTGATTTTAAACTTGATTTTTTGTGATTTTACACTTGATTTTTTGTGATTTTGAACTTGATTTTTTGTGATTTTAAACTTGATTTTTTGTGATTTTAAACTTGATTTTTTGTGATTTTGAACTTGATTTTTTGTGATTTTAAACTTGATTTTTTGTGATTTTGAACTTGATTTTTTGTGATTTTAGACTTGATTTTTTGTGTTTTTGAACTCTATTTTTTGTGATTTTGAACTTGATTTTTTGTGATTTTAAACTTGATTTTTTGTGATTTTGAACTTGATTTTTTGTGATTTTGAACTTGATTTTTTGTGATTTAAAACTTGATTTTTTGTGATTTTAAACTTGATTTTTTGTGATTTTGAACTTGATTTTTTGTGATTTTGAACTTGATTTTTTGTGATTTTGAACTGGATTTTTTGTGATTTTAAACTTGATTTTTTGTGATTTTAAACTTGATTTTTTGTGATTTTGAACTTGATTTTTTGTGATTTTAAACTTGATTTTTTGTGATTTTAAACTTGATTTTTTGTGATTTTGAACTTGATTTTTTGTGATTTTGAACTTGATTTTTTGTGATTTTGAACTTGATTTTTTGTGATTTTAAACTTGATTTTTTGTGATTTTGAACTTGATTTTTTGTGATTTAAAACTTGATTTTTTTGTGATTTTAAACTTGATTTTTTGTGATTTTGAACTTGATTTTTTGTGATTTTGAACTTGATTTTTTGTGATTTTAAACTTGATTTTTTGTGATTTTAAACTTGATTTTTTGTGATTTTGAACTTGATTTTTTGTGATTTTGAACTTGATTTTTTGTGATTTTGAACTGGATTTTTTGTGATTTTAAACTTGATTTTTTGTGATTTTAAACTTGATTTTTTGTGATTTTGAACTTGCTTTTTGTGATTTTAAACTTGATTTTTTGCGATTTTAACCTTGATTTTTTGTGATTTTGAACTTGATTTTTTGTGATTTTGAACTTGCTTTTTGTGATTTTAAACTTGATTTTTTGCGATTTTAAACTTGATTTTTTGTGATTTTACACTTGATTTTTTGTGATTTTAAACTTGATTTTTTGTGATTTTAGACTTGATTTTTTGTTATTTTGAACTTGATTTTTTGTGATTTTAAACTTGATTTTGTGTGATTTTAAACTTGATTTTTTGTGATTTTGAACTTGATTTGTTGTGATTTTGAACTAGATTTTTTGTGATTTTGAACTTGATTTTTTGTGATTTTAAACTTGATTTTTTGTGATTTTACACTTGATTTTTTGTGATTTTGAACTTGATTTTTTGTGATTTTAAACTTGATTTTTTGTGATTTTAAACTTGATTTTTTGTGATTTTGAACTTGATTTTTTGTGATTTTGAACTTGATTTTTTGTGATTTTAAACTTGATTTTTTGTGATTTTAGACTTGATTTTTTGTGATTTTGAACTTGATTTTTTGTGATTTTAAACTTGAATTTTTGTGATTTTAAACTTGATTTTTTGTGATTTTGAACTTGATTTTTTGTGATTTTGAACTTGATTTTTTGTGATTTTAAACTTGATTTTTTGTGATTTTGAACTTGATTTTTTGTGATTTTGAACTTGATTTTTTGTGATTTTACACTTGATTTTTTTGTGATTTTGAACTTGATTTTTAGTTATTTTGAACTTGATTTTTTGTGATTTTAAACTTGATTTTTTGTGATTTTGAACTTTATTTTTTGTGATTTTGAACTTGATTTTTTGTGATTTTAAACTTGATTTTTTGTGATTTTAAACTTGATTTTTTGTGATTTTGAACTTGATTTTTTGTGATTTTGAACTTGATTTTTTGTGATTTTAAACTTGATTTTTTGTGATTTTGAACTTGATTTTTTGTGATTTTAAACTTGATTTTTTGTGATTTTGAACTTGATTTTTTGTGATTTTGAACTTGATTTTTTGTGATTTTGAACTTGATTTTTTGTGATTTTAAACTTGATTTTTTGTGTTTTTGAACTCTATTTTTTGTGATTTTGAACTTGATTTTTTGTGATTTTAAACTTGATTTTTTGTGATTTTGAACTTGATTTTTTGTGATTTTGAACTTGATTTTTTGTGATTTAAAACTTGATTTTTTGTGATTTTAAACTTGATTTTTTGTGATTTTGAACTTGATTTTTTGTGATTTTGAACTTGATTTTTTGTGATTTTGAACTGGATTTTTTGTGATTTTAAACTTGATTTTTTGTGATTTTAAACTTGATTTTTTGTGATTTTGAACTTGATTTTTTGTGATTTTAAACTTGATTTTTTGTGATTTTAAACTTGATTTTTTGTGATTTTGAACTTGATTTTTTGTGATTTTGAACTTGATTTTTTGTGATTTTAAACTTGATTTTTTGTGATTTTGAACTTTATTTTTTGTGATTTAAAACTTGATTTTTTTGTGATTTTAAACTTGATTTTTTGTGATTTTGAACTTGATTTTTTGTGATTTTGAACTTGATTTTTTGTGATTTTGAACTTGATTTTTTGTGATTTTAAACTTGATTTTTTGTGATTTTAAACTTGATTTTTTGTGATTTTGAACTTGATTTTTTGTGATTTTGAACTTGATTTTTTGTGATTTTGAACTGGATTTTTTGTGATTTTAAACTTGATTTTTTGTGATTTTTAACTTGATTTTTTGTGATTTTGAACTTGCTTTTTGTGATTTTAAACTTGATTTTTTGCGATTTTAAACTTGATTTTTTGTGATTTTGAACTTGATTTTTTGTGATTTTGAACTTGATTTTTTGTGATTTTAAACTTGATTTTTTTGTGATTTTAAACTTTATTTTTTGTGATTTTGAACTTGATTTTTTGTGATTTTGAACTTGATTTTTTGTGATTTTGAACTTGATTTTTTGTGATTTTAAACTTGATTTTTTGTGATTTTAAACTTGATTTTTTGTGATTTTGAACTTGATTTTTTGTGATTTTGAACTTGATTTTTTGTGATTTTGAACTTGATTTTTTGTGATTTTAGACTTGATTTTTTGTTATTTTGAACTTGATTTTTTGTGATTTTAAACTTGATTTTGTGTGATTTTAAACTTGATTTTTTGTGATTTTGAACTTGATTTGTTGTGATTTTGAACTTGATTTTTTGTGATTTTGAACTTGATTTTTTGTGATTTTAAACTTGATTTTTTGTGATTTTACACTTGATTTTTTGTGATTTTGAACTTGATTTTTTGTGATTTTAAACTTGATTTTTTGTGATTTTAAACTTGATTTTTTGTGATTTTGAACTTGATTTTTTGTGATTTTGAACTTGATTTTTTGTGATTTTAAACTTGATTTTTTGTGATTTTGAACTTGATTTTTTGTGATTTTGAACTTGATTTTTTGTGATTTTGAACTTGATTTTTTGTGATTTTACACTTGATTTTTTTGTGATTTTGAACTTGATTTTTTGTGATTTTGAACTTGATTTTTTGTGATTTTAAACTTGATTTTTTGTGATTTTGAACTTTATTTTTTGTGATTTTGAACTTGATTTTTTGTGATTTTAAACTTGATTTTTTGTGATTTTAAACTTGATTTTTTGTGATTTTGAACTTGATTTTTTGTCATTTTAGACTTGATTTTATGTGATTTTGAACTTGATTTTTTGTGATTTTGAACTTGATTTTTTGTGATTTTGAACTTGATTTTTTGTGATTTTGAACTTGATTTTTTGTGATTTTGAACTTGATTTTTTGTGATTTTTAACTTGATTTTTTGTGATTTTAAACTTGATTTTTTGTGATTTTGAACTTGATTTTTTGTGATTTTGAACTTGATTTTTTGTGATTTTAAACTTGATTTTTTGTGATTTTAAACTTGATTTTTTGTGATTTTAAACTTGATTTTTTGTGATTTTACACTTGATTTTTTGTGATTTTGAACTTGATTTTTTGTGATTTTGAACTTGATTTTTTGTGATTTTAAACTTGATTTTTTGTGATTTTAAACTTGATTTTTTGTGATTTTAAACTTGATTTTTTGTGATTTTACACTTGATTTTTTGTGATTTTGAACTTGATTTCTTGTGATTTTAAACTTGATTTTTTGTGATTTTACACTTGATTTTTTGTGATTTTAAACTTGATTTTTTGTGATTTTGAACTTGATTTTTTGTGATTTTAAACTTGATTTTTTGTGATTTTACACTTGATTTTTTGTGATTTTAAACTTGATTTTTTGTGATTTTAAACTTGATTTTTTGTGATTTTGAACTTGATTTTTTGTGATTTTACACTTGATTTTTTGTGATTTTAAACTTGATTTTTTGTGATTTTGAACTTGATTTTTTGTGATTTTAAACTTGATTTTTTGTGATTTTACACTTGATTTTTTGTGATTTTGAACTTGATTTTTTGTGATTTTAAACTTGATTTTTTGTGATTTTAAACTTGATTTTTTGTGATTTTGAACTTGATTTTTTGTGATTTTAAACTTGATTTTTTGTGATTTTGAACTTGATTTTTTGTGATTTTAGACTTGATTTTTTGTGTTTTTGAACTCTATTTTTTGTGATTTTGAACTTGATTTTTTGTGATTTTAAACTTGATTTTTTGTGATTTTGAACTTGATTTTTTGTGATTTTGAACTTGATTTTTTGTGATTTAAAACTTGATTTTTTGTGATTTTACACTTGATTTTTTGTGATTTTAAACTTGATTTTTTGTGATTTTAAACTTGATTTTTTGTGATTTTAAACTTGATTTTTTGTGATTTTGAACTTGATTTTTTGTGATTTTAAACTTGATTTTTTGTGTTTTTGAACTCTATTTTTTGTGATTTTGAACTTGATTTTTTGTGATTTTAAACTTGATTTTTTGTGATTTTGAACTTGATTTTTTGTGATTTTGAACTTGATTTTTTGTGATTTAAAACTTGATTTTTTGTGATTTTAAACTTGATTTTTTGTGATTTTGAACTTGATTTTTTGTGATTTTGAACTTGATTTTTTGTGATTTTGAACTGGATTTTTTGTGATTTTAAACTTGATTTTTTGTGATTTTAAACTTGATTTTTTGTGATTTTGAACTTGATTTTTTGTGATTTTAAACTTGATTTTTTGTGATTTTAAACTTGATTTTTTGTGATTTTGAACTTGATTTTTTGTGATTTTGAACTTGATTTTTTGTGATTTTAAACTTGATTTTTTGTGATTTTGAACTTTATTTTTTGTGATTTAAAACTTGATTTTTTTGTGATTTTAAACTTGATTTTTTGTGATTTTGAACTTGATTTTTTGTGATTTTGAACTTGATTTTTTGTGATTTTGAACTTGATTTTTTGTGATTTTAAACTTGATTTTTTGTGATTTTAAACTTGATTTTTTGTGATTTTGAACTTGATTTTTTGTGATTTTGAACTTGATTTTTTGTGATTTTGAACTGGATTTTTTGTGATTTTAAACTTGATTTTTTGTGATTTTTAACTTGATTTTTTGTGATTTTGAACTTGCTTTTTGTGATTTTAAACTTGATTTTTTGCGATTTTAAACTTGATTTTTTGTGATTTTGAACTTGATTTTTTGTGATTTTGAACTTGATTTTTTGTGATTTTAAACTTGATTTTTTTGTGATTTTAAACTTTATATTTTGTGATTTTGAACTTGATTTTTTGTGATTTTGAACTTGATTTTTTGTGATTTTGAACTTGATTTTTTGTGATTTTAAACTTGATTTTTTGTGATTTTAAACTTGATTTTTTGTGATTTTGAACTTGATTTTTTGTGATTTTGAACTTGATTTTTTGTGATTTTGAACTGGATTTTTTGTGATTTTAGACTTGATTTTTTGTTATTTTGAACTTGATTTTTTGTGATTTTAAACTTGATTTTGTGTGATTTTAAACTTGATTTTTTGTGATTTTGAACTTGATTTGTTGTGATTTTGAACTTGATTTTTTGTGATTTTGAACTTGATTTTTTGTGATTTTAAACTTGATTTTTTGTGATTTTACACTTGATTTTTTGTGATTTTGAACTTGATTTTTTGTGATTTTAAACTTGATTTTTTGTGATTTTAAACTTGATTTTTTGTGATTTTGAACTTGATTTTTTGTGATTTTGAACTTGATTTTTTGTGATTTTAAACTTGATTTTTTGTGATTTTAGACTTGATTTTTTGTGATTTTGAACTTGATTTTTTGTGATTTTAAACTTGAATTTTTGTGATTTTAAACTTGATTTTTTGTGATTTTGAACTTGATTTTTTGTGATTTTGAACTTGATTTTTTGTGATTTTAAACTTGATTTTTTGTGATTTTGAACTTGATTTTTTGTGATTTTGAACTTGATTTTTTGTGATTTTGAACTTGATTTTTTGTGATTTTACACTTGATTTTTTTGTGATTTTGAACTTGATTTTTTGTGATTTTGAACTTGATTTTTTGTGATTTTAAACTTGATTTTTTGTGATTTTGAACTTTATTTTTTGTGATTTTGAACTTGATTTTTTGTGATTTTAAACTTGATTTTTTGTGATTTTAAACTTGATTTTTTGTGATTTTGAACTTGATTTTTTGTCATTTTAGACTTGATTTTATGTGATTTTGAACTTGATTTTTTGTGATTTTGAACTTGATTTTTTGTGATTTTGAACTTGATTTTTTGTGATTTTGAACTTGATTTTTTGTGATTTTGAACTTGATTTTTTGTGATTTTTAACTTGATTTTTTGTGATTTTAAACTTGATTTTTTGTGATTTTGAACTTGATTTTTTGTGATTTTGAACTTGATTTTTTGTGATTTTAAACTTGATTTTTTGTGATTTTAAACTTGATTTTTTGTGATTTTAAACTTGATTTTTTGTGATTTTACACTTGATTTTTTGTGATTTTGAACTTGATTTTTTGTGATTTTGAACTTGATTTTTTGTGATTTTAAACTTGATTTTTTGTGATTTTAAACTTGATTTTTTGTGATTTTAAACTTGATTTTTTGTGATTTTACACTTGATTTTTTGTGATTTTGAACTTGATTTCTTGTGATTTTAAACTTGATTTTTTGTGATTTTACACTTGATTTTTTGTGATTTTAAACTTGATTTTTTGTGATTTTGAACTTGATTTTTTGTGATTTTAAACTTGATTTTTTGTGATTTTACACTTGATTTTTTGTGATTTTAAACTTGATTTTTTGTGATTTTAAAATTGATTTTTTGTGATTTTGAACTTGATTTTTTGTGATTTTACACTTGATTTTTTGTGATTTTAAACTTGATTTTTTGTGATTTTGAACTTGATTTTTTGTGATTTTAAACTTGATTTTTTGTGATTTTACACTTGATTTTTTGTGATTTTGAACTTGATTTTTTGTGATTTTAAACTTGATTTTTTGTGATTTTAAACTTGATTTTTTGTGATTTTGAACTTGATTTTTTGTGATTTTAAACTTGATTTTTTGTGATTTTGAACTTGATTTTTTGTGATTTTAGACTTGATTTTTTGTGTTTTTGAACTCTATTTTTTGTGATTTTGAACTTGATTTTTTGTGATTTTAAACTTGATTTTTTGTGATTTTGAACTTGATTTTTTGTGATTTTGAACTTGATTTTTTGTGATTTAAAACTTGATTTTTTGTGATTTTAAACTTGATTTTTTGTGATTTTGAACTTGATTTTTTGTGATTTTGAACTTGATTTTTTGTGATTTTGAACTGGATTTTTTGTGATTTTAAACTTGATTTTTTGTGATTTTAAACTTGATTTTTTGTGATTTTGAATTTGATTTTTTGTGATTTTAAACTTGATTTTTTGTGATTTTAAACTTGATTTTTTGTGATTTTGAACTTGATTTTTTGTGATTTTGAACTTGATTTTTTGTGATTTTGAACTTGATTTTTTGTGATTTTGAACTTGATTTTTTGTGATTTTAGACTTGATTTTTTGTGATTTTAGATTTGATTTAATGTGATTTTGAACTTGATTTTTTGGGATTTTGAACTTGATTTTTTGTGATTTTAAACTTGATTTTTTGTGATTTTGAACTTGATTTTTTGTGATTTTAAACTTGATTTTTTGTGATTTTGAACTTGATTTTTTGTCATTTTAGACTTGATTTTATGTGATTTTGAACTTGATTTTTTGTGATTTTGAACTTGATTTTTTGTGATTTTGAACTTGATTTTTTGTGATTTTGAACTTGATTTTTTGTGATTTTTAACTTGATTTTTTGTGATTTTAAACTTGATTTTTTGTGATTTTGAACTTGATTTTTTGTGATTTTGAACTTGATTTTTTGTGATTTTAAACTTGATTTTTTGTGATTTTAAACTTGATTTTTTGTGATTTTAAACTTGATTTTTTGTGATTTTACACTTGATTTTTTGTGATTTTGAACTTGATTTTTTGTGATTTTGAACTTGATTTTTTGTGATTTTAAACTTGATTTTTTTGTGATTTTAAACTTGATTTTTTGTGATTTTAAACTTGATTTTTTGTGATTTTACACTTGATTTTTTGTGATTTTGAACTTGATTTCTTGTGATTTTAAACTTGATTTTTTGTGATTTTAAACTTGATTTTTTGTGATTTTGAACTTGATTTTTTGTGATTTTGAACTTGATTTTTTGTGATTTTAAACTTGATTTTTTGTGATTTTGAACTTGATTTTTTGTGATTTTGAACTTGATTTTTTGTGATTTTGAACTTGATTTTTTGTGATTTTACACTTGATTTTTTTGTGATTTTGAACTTGATTTTTTGTGATTTTGAACTTGATTTTTTGTGATTTTAAACTTGATTTTTTGTGATTTTGAACTTTATTTTTTGTGATTTTGAACTTGATTTTTTGTGATTTTAAACTTGATTTTTTGTGATTTTAAACTTGATTTTTTGTGATTTTGAACTTGATTTTTTGTCATTTTAGACTTGATTTTATGTGATTTTGAACTTGATTTTTTGTGATTTTGAACTTGATTTTTTGTGATTTTGAACTTGATTTTTTGTGATTTTGAACTTGATTTTTTGTGATTTTGAACTTGATTTTTTGTGATTTTTAACTTGATTTTTTGTGATTTTAAACTTGATTTTTTGTGATTTTGAACTTGATTTTTTGTGATTTTGAACTTGATTTTTTGTGATTTTAAACTTGATTTTTTGTGATTTTAAACTTGATTTTTTGTGATTTTAAACTTGATTTTTTGTGATTTTACACTTGATTTTTTGTGATTTTGAACTTGATTTTTTGTGATTTTGAACTTGATTTTTTGTGATTTTAAACTTGATTTTTTGTGATTTTAAACTTGATTTTTTGTGATTTTAAACTTGATTTTTTGTGATTTTACACTTGATTTTTTGTGATTTTGAACTTGATTTCTTGTGATTTTAAACTTGATTTTTTGTGATTTTACACTTGATTTTTTGTGATTTTAAACTTGATTTTTTGTGATTTTGAACTTGATTTTTTGTGATTTTAAACTTGATTTTTTGTGATTTTACACTTGATTTTTTGTGATTTTAAACTTGATTTTTTGTGATTTTAAAATTGATTTTTTGTGATTTTGAACTTGATTTTTTGTGATTTTACACTTGATTTTTTGTGATTTTAAACTTGATTTTTTGTGATTTTGAACTTGATTTTTTGTGATTTTAAACTTGATTTTTTGTGATTTTACACTTGATTTTTTGTGATTTTGAACTTGATTTTTTGTGATTTTAAACTTGATTTTTTGTGATTTTAAACTTGATTTTTTGTGATTTTGAACTTGATTTTTTGTGATTTTAAACTTGATTTTTTGTGATTTTGAACTTGATTTTTTGTGATTTTAGACTTGATTTTTTGTGTTTTTGAACTCTATTTTTTGTGATTTTGAACTTGATTTTTTGTGATTTTAAACTTGATTTTTTGTGATTTTGAACTTGATTTTTTGTGATTTTGAACTTGATTTTTTGTGATTTAAAACTTGATTTTTTGTGATTTTAAACTTGATTTTTTGTGATTTTGAACTTGATTTTTTGTGATTTTGAACTTGATTTTTTGTGATTTTGAACTGGATTTTTTGTGATTTTAAACTTGATTTTTTGTGATTTTAAACTTGATTTTTTGTGATTTTGAATTTGATTTTTTGTGATTTTAAACTTGATTTTTTGTGATTTTAAACTTGATTTTTTGTGATTTTGAACTTGATTTTTTGTGATTTTGAACTTGATTTTTTGTGATTTTGAACTTGATTTTTTGTGATTTTGAACTTGATTTTTTGTGATTTTAGACTTGATTTTTTGTGATTTTAGATTTGATTTAATGTGATTTTGAACTTGATTTTTTGGGATTTTGAACTTGATTTTTTGTGATTTTAAACTTGATTTTTTGTGATTTTGAACTTGATTTTTTGTGATTTTAAACTTGATTTTTTGTGATTTTGAACTTGATTTTTTGTCATTTTAGACTTGATTTTATGTGATTTTGAACTTGATTTTTTGTGATTTTGAACTTGATTTTTTGTGATTTTGAACTTGATTTTTTGTGATTTTGAACTTGATTTTTTGTGATTTTTAACTTGATTTTTTGTGATTTTAGACTTGATTTTTTGTGATTTTGAACTTGATTTTTTGTGATTTTGAACTTGATTTTTTGTGATTTTAAACTTGATTTTTTGTGATTTTAAACTTGATTTTTTGTGATTTTAAACTTGATTTTTTGTGATTTTACACTTGATTTTTTGTGATTTTGAACTTGATTTTTTGTGATTTTGAACTTGATTTTTTGTGATTTTAAACTTGATTTTTTTGTGATTTTAAACTTGATTTTTTGTGATTTTAAACTTGATTTTTTGTGATTTTACACTTGATTTTTTGTGATTTTGAACTTGATTTCTTGTGATTTTAAACTTGATTTTTTGTGATTTTAAACTTGATTTTTTGTGATTTTACACTTGATTTTTTGTGATTTTAAACTTGATTTTTTGTGATTTTGAACTTGATTTTTTGTGATTTTGAACTTGATTTTTTGTGATTTTAAACTTGATTTTTTGTGATTTTAAACTTGATTTTTTGTGATTTTGAACTTGATTTTTTGTGATTTTGAACTTGATTTTTTGTGATTTTGAACTGGATTTTTTGTGATTTTAAACTTGATTTTTTGTGATTTTAAACTTGATTTTTTGTGATTTTGAACTTGATTTTTTGTGATTTTAAACTTGATTTTTTGTGATTTTAAACTTGATTTTTTGTGATTTTGAACTTGATTTTTTGTGATTTTGAACTTGATTTTTTGTGATTTTGAACTTGATTTTTTGTGATTTTAAACTTGATTTTTTGTGATTTTGAACTTGATTTTTTGTGATTTAAAACTTGATTTTTTTGTGATTTTAAACTTGATTTTTTGTGATTTTGAACTTGATTTTTTGTGATTTTGAACTTGATTTTTTGTGATTTTGAACTTGATTTTTTGTGATTTTAAACTTGATTTTTTGTGATTTTAAACTTGATTTTTTGTGATTTTGAACTTGATTTTTTGTGATTTTGAACTTGATTTTTTGTGATTTTGAACTGGATTTTTTGTGATTTTAAACTTGATTTTTTGTGATTTTAAACTTGATTTTTTGTGATTTTGAACTTGCTTTTTGTGATTTTAAACTTGATTTTTTGCGATTTTAAACTTGATTTTTTGTGATTTTGAACTTGATTTTTTGTGATTTTGAACTTGCTTTTTGTGATTTTAAACTTGATTTTTTGCGATTTTAAACTTGATTTTTTGTGATTTTAAACTTGATTTTTTGTGATTTTAAACTTGATTTTTTGTGATTTTAGACTTGATTTTTTGTTATTTTGAACTTGATTTTTTGTGATTTTAAACTTGATTTTGTGTGATTTTAAACTTGATTTTTTGTGATTTTGAACTTGATTTGTTGTGATTTTGAACTTGATTTTTTGTGATTTTGAACTTGATTTTTTGTGATTTTAAACTTGATTTTTTGTGATTTTACACTTGATTTTTTGTGATTTTGAACTTGATTTTTTGTGATTTTAAACTTGATTTTTTGTGATTTTAAACTTGATTTTTTGTGATTTTGAACTTGATTTTTTGTGATTTTGAACTTGATTTTTTGTGATTTTAAACTTGATTTTTTGTGATTTTAGACTTGATTTTTTGTGATTTTGAACTTGATTTTTTGTGATTTTAAACTTGAATTTTTGTGATTTTAAACTTGATTTTTTGTGATTTTGAACTTGATTTTTTGTGATTTTGAACTTGATTTTTTGTGATTTTAAACTTGATTTTTTGTGATTTTGAACTTGATTTTTTGTGATTTTGAACTTGATTTTTTGTGATTTTGAACTTGATTTTTTGTGATTTTACACTTGATTTTTTTGTGATTTTGAACTTGATTTTTAGTGATTTTGAACTTGATTTTTTGTGATTTTAAACTTGATTTTTTGTGATTTTGAACTTTATTTTTTGTGATTTTGAACTTGATTTTTTGTGATTTTAAACTTGATTTTTTGTGATTTTAAACTTGATTTTTTGTGATTTTGAACTTGATTTTTTGTGATTTTGAACTTGATTTTTTGTGATTTTAAACTTGATTTTTTGTGATTTTGAACTTGATTTTTTGTGATTTTAAACTTGATTTTTTGTGATTTTGAACTTGATTTTTTGTGATTTTGAACTTGATTTTTTGTGATTTTGAACTTGATTTTTTGTGATTTTAAACTTGATTTTTTGTGATTTTTAACTTGATTTTTTGTGATTTTAAACTTGATTTTTTGTGATTTTGAACTTGATTTTTTGTGATTTTGAACTTGATTTTTTGTGATTTTGAACTTGATTTTTTGTGATTTTAAACTTGATTTTTTGTGATTTTGAACTCGATTTTTTGTGATTTTGAACTTGATTTTTTGTGATTTTAAACTTGATTTTTTGTGATTTTGAACTTGATTTTTTGTGATTTTAAACTTGATTTTTTGTGATTTTTAACTTGATTTTTTGTGATTTTAAACTTGATTTTTTGTGATTTTGAACTTGATTTTTTGTGATTTTGAACTTGATTTTTTGTGATTTTACACTTGATTTTTTGTGATTTTGAACTTGATTTTTTGTGATTTTACACTTGATTTTTTGTGATTTTACACTTGATTTTTTGTGATTTTAAACTTGATTTTTTGTGATTATAAACTTGATTTTTTGTGATTTTACACTTGATTTATGTGTGATTTTAAACCTGATTTTTTGTGATTTTGAACTTGATTTTTTGTGATTTTAAACTTGATTTTTTGTGATTATACACTTGATGTTTTTGTGATTTTGAACTTGATTTTTGTGATTTTAAACTTGATTTTTTGTGATTTTAGACTTGATTTTTTGTGATTTTAGACTTGATTTTTTGTGATTTTGAACTTGATTTTTTGTGATTTTGAACTTGATTTTTTGTGATTTTAAACTTGATTTTTTGTGATTTTAAACTTGATTTTTTGTGATTTTAAACTCTATTTTATATGATTTTGAACTTGATTTTTTGTGATTTTGAACTTGATTTTATGTGATTTTAAACTTGATTTTTTGTGATTTTAGACTTTATTTTTTGGGATTTTAGACTTGATTTTTTGTGATTTTAAACTTGATTTTTTGTGATTTTGAACTTTATATTTTGTGATTTTAGACTTGAATTTTTGTGATTTTGAACTGGATTTTTCGTGATTTTGAACTTGATTTTTTGTGATTTTAAAGGGAGGTGGTTAAACGAACGTCAACATGTGGGTTTTGTAGGTCAAACGTAATGCTATAGTAGTAGAGAAAATGAAATCACAGCGTGAATTTTGTAACATAATAAAACATTCAGATGCCCTCGTTTCATAAATCAGGCATATTTAATCTAGGGAATATATAAAAAGTTCTAAGAAACTGTGACCCCCCCTCCCGAGCGCCCTCCCCCTTTCCGAAGCCTTTGGCGGACATACAGAGAAACACACACAAACACACACACATTTTCGCTTTTATATTATAGACTAGTGGGGGTGCCCGGCATTGCCCAGGTGTTTGGAGGTGTAAAAGAGAAAAAAAAATTGTGCTAGGTAGGCTCGAACCCGAACCCTTGAGATTAATAGGCTGATGACTTACCACTACACTATGCTGGCAGAGAACTGAAAATGTGTGAAATGAAACAATTAAAAAAATCAACCAATTAAAAAGTGATGTGACAGGTGCGTTAATTAAATGAGGTCAACTATTACACCACAGGGAATGAAACGCATTTAGCTTTGGCTGCAAGCCAGTTTCTGTGTATGTTGTTTGTTTCCCATAAGATGTTTGGGAAACCCAGCTCCCCATTTAAAGCGGAGTGTCATAATGAATATTGACGAATTTTAGCCGCATTGATCAAACTTCGTTGCTTTCTGGACGTCCTGAGCATGAGTGTCAGGGAGGCTAATTTTGCTACGGTTCAGTTTCGCTTATATACGACAAAGCCAAAGAAACACATGGAGAGTAAAATATATCATGAAAATAGCGTGTAAGAGTCGCCTAAATAAAAGATACACACTTCCCCCTCTCGTAAATCGTACATATTATAATCTAGGTAGCATATGAAAGGTTCTAAGAAAAAGTCACCACCTCGAGCGCCCCCCCCCCTCCAAAAACCTTTGCGGGACATACACAAAAAATGCACACACATACAAACACACATTTTGCCTTTTATATATATAGATGATCTTTCTGGGAGCCACCTAAATCCTTTATAAACCCAAATTTTTCTTCAATGAAAGTTGGCCATAAATAGCACTTAAGCTAACATGACTAATCAATTTTCATTTGTTATCGTTGTACCATGTTGTTGACACTAAAATGATGATCTTATTTAAAAGTTTATTTGAAAAATTATGTAATCCTGCCTGAATAACAGGTAAAATAGAAACAATTTTTCAATTAAAACCGAAAAATTAAATTGTCATGGAGAATAACTCATATTTTTTATTAAAGTATATAACGAGTTTTCTCCCTTTACAACTAAAATTGTTATTTCTTAGTTTGGAAACTTTTATAAAATGCTGGCAACCATATTGGAAACGGTTTCTGTTGTTAAAGATTGGAAAGAATCGAGAAGGATTCAATAATACACACAAGGCAATAGTCGAACTAGGGATGAGCAGTGAAAATGAAAGTTAAACGTTGTCTACCAACCTGGATTGCATATTTAGTGTTTCTTTCTGGACTTTAAATTTTTCCAATCGTTCACTGTTTGTCTGTTTTAAATTCTGCAAAGAGAAAAATTGATTTGTTGGTATTTTATGATGACAAGATGAGCGAATTCACCATGTATGAGGGGTGCACAATAAGTAATGCCCCTGACCCACTTCCAGTTGTCTGATCTAGCTGAAATTTTGCATGTGTAATGATTTATATCTCTACAGTTTATGTGGCAAATTGCAGCTCTGAACTAATTGTGGTTTCTGTTTTAAAGGTGTTTGAACTGAGTCAGGTGTGAAATGGAGCCTGTTGAATGTCGAGCAGTGATCCGGTTTTTGTATTTGAAACGACGCACACCACAGGAGACTTTTGATGAAATAAAAGAAACTTATGGTGATAATGCCTCATCATATGACCTCGTAAAACGCTGGCATTGTGAATTCAAACATTGCCGGAAGTCTGTGGAAACAGCTCCCAGACCTGGTCGCCCCCCTCTTCTGCCATTGATGAGGCAACTGTCCGTCAAGTTGAGGCTGCCATTTTGGAAGATCGGCGCATTGCTATTTGCCAAATGGCCCAAGATGTCAAGATTAGTACAGGGTCTGTGGAAACTATCATTCATGACCAAGTTGCATATGCATAAGGTGTCTGCCAGATGGATTCCCAGGTTGCTCACACAATTCCAGAAGCAAGAACGCGTCGAATGCTCGAGTATGAATTTGGAGATGTGCCAAGAAGATGAGTCAAAGTTTTTCAAAAGATTGATTACACAGGATGAAACTTGGGTCCATCACTATGATCCAGAGATCAAAGCCCAGTCAATGCAGTGGAAGCACTTGGAATCATCATCTCCAAAGAAGGCAAGGGTGCAGCCGGTCATGCTCACAGTCTTCTGGGACCAGGATGGAGTAGTAATGACAGATTTCCTGGCAAAGGGTACCACAATTACAGGAGCCTATTATGCTTCACTTTTGAGGAAATTAAGGGAAGCTATCAAAATCAAGAGGCAGGGCAAGATCAGCAAAGGTACCCTCCTCCTGCAGGAGAATGCTCCGGTCCACAACTCGCATGTCGTCAGATCAGAAGCACAAGCGTGTGGTTATGAAATCCTTCCCCATCCTCCCTACTCTCCTGACCTTGCACCCTCTGACCTTCTCCTCTTCCAAGCCATGAAGTTGTTTTTGAAAGGAAAGCGTTTCCCAGATGATACAGCCTTGATTTCTGAAGTAATGTTGTAGTTGGAGGACCAACCTGGGGTGTTCTACAAAAACGGTCTCCAGAACTGCATCAAACGATGGGAGAAATGTATAACTCTGGATGGTTCCTATGTAGAGAAAGACTAATAACTGTGCCAAGTTTCGTTGCTCTACTGCTATGGGAAGTGGGTCATGGATATTACTTATTGCACGCCTCTTGTAAACAAGTAAAGCATGCATGGTCCCCGGTGAGTGTACAGTGAAAGAGTAGGTGTGTCAGAAACTGACCTTACGAATGCATGAAAAAATATTGAATAATTCGGCCCTCTGTCTTTCCAAGCTTATAATTACTCAAAAAATGTAATTCAAACCCTATTTTTTTTTCAATTAAAGGAGCAAGGACCAAGGTTTCATTTAAAAAAAAAAAAACATGGTTTTTAAAAAAAAGGTTTTAAACTCCGGACTTTACAGGTAAATTTCTAAAAAACACTTCTTTTTTTGTTTTGAATTTGAATATATTATTATTGATTTTTTATCTTCAATTTGTGATATATAAAACTTTGGTGAGTAAATTAATTATTTACATTTTAATAGACATTTCAAAATGGGGGGAGGGCATGAATTAAAAAAAAACGTTTGTCTAAAATATTATATTCGGTTTATAGGAAAGAGCATAAAATTTCACATCGACCCTGAAAATATCGTAAAAATTGAATCAATAGAAAAATTTTGATAGATTTTTAAAGTTTAAAAATTGAAAAATATTGAACTCGTAAAATTCAATTGATTTCATTAAGTAAAGAAAATGTTTTTAAAAAATAAAAAATAATATTTCTATTACTTTTTATACAACTTTAATAGTTTATTTTCGAAGTATAATGCATAAAGAAAATAAAAAACTCACTTTTAAAAGAGAAATGACGAGTTTTTTTTATATTTTATTCGCAGTTTCGTGTTAGGGGTGTCAAAAATTCCCCAAAAATTCTGATACACCTACTGAACGAGGCATAAAAAAATTATTAATTTTAGCATTTGCCCGCCCCCCCCCCACCTACCATTTAGTCCCAAAAGTCCCCAGGGGACATCAAATCCTGATGAAAATGGACAAACGGTGCAGTTTTAGGCCCTAACATATGTAAATTTGAGTTCTGTACCATCATTTGCCTCTCCCCTTTGATGGAACCATGATTTTGACCGCTACATTTTTTGTAATGAAAGAGCATAAGAAAGGCTAAATTTGGCCTTAAAAAGACCAATCTATCAAACTTTAGAAAGGCCAAATTTTAAAAGCAATATGGCGGCCTCGATTGTCGTATATTTAGTCTAATAAAAATGCTGAAAAAATAATAAAAATGTATTTTTTTTTCTGGTTTTGTTTCAGCCTTTGGGTCTAATTATGTGTTTTATATAAAAATAAATAGTTTTATAATTTTTTTGTTTGTCAAATAATTTACGCTGCTAAACTACACATTTGCCCATAGAAAATCGCTCTCATATAAATTTTTCTTATATTCGGGTATCTTATATCCGGGTACATTCACAAGCGATTATTACCTTTCTTTTTTTCTTTCCTTTGCGAAAAGACGAGAGAGAGGGTTAGGGTTAAGGTTGGGGTCATAGTTACTTTTTTTTCTTGCTGTTCAGCAAGGAGTTTCGCTCGATGTTCGGAGCCCCGTTCGATCGCCATTTCTTTTTGCAAAATTTCCATTTGGTTCAGCTTCTTCTTCTCGTTCTCCCAGTATTCCTAAAAGACATCAAAAGAAAAAAGGCGCTTGTTGAGATAGAGTCGACAAACGGATTTCTATAAAAATATGTAGTTTTAAGCAAAAATAACAGTACTTACTTGTCATGTCAAAAATAGTAAAATATTAAAAAATTACGACAATTCATCGAGTAGAAAACTATTTATAGTTAAAAGTAATTTTTACAGAACATTGGGGGAAATGGTATGTTCCCTAGATCTGAACACCTTGAAGATTGCGAATACTGTAAGAAATTCTGCAGAAATAAGCAGGCACCTCATTGGTCGTTTGACTGCCCATGATTTTGTTGAACCTATCGGATTGATTGTTCTTAATAACTGCAGAGGCGTATTATTGACGCTGTTTTTCATATTTCAGGCAGCCGGTTTTCACAAAGACAACAGGCCAAAATGGACATAAAAAAACTCACTCGAGGCTTGTAGCCTCAAAACCCCTTTGTCTCATTGGGACGTATTAATGCCCTAATGTGTGTTCGAACATGTTTTCCTCACCTATACACACCAACATGTACGCACGCACATACGCACACACACACACACGCATATACACATCCTCATACACACACATGTACGCACACATACGTGCACAAGTACGCACACATGCGAAATGTCACTTCCCCTGAAAGGAATTTCAGACATGCGCAGTCAGAACACTCACCCCGATATAAAAGTCCACGACACTATTCAACTCCCTCTTTTCTTCCCTTTTTGCCTGGGTTCATCAGCCAGGCAAGTTCGGCGTCCATAGCTCTTGGTTTGAAAACTTTTCCACGTGGACGACTGCTATCATGAACGCACGGTTTTGCTGAGGCAAACACTCCTTTTCTATTTTCCTTTCTTCGTGCGGGACGACAATTTCTCGTCTTCGACTTCATTTCTTTCTTTTCCACGCATGTAGTCGTCAACGCCTGAATGAACACGTGTTACACCTAAACCATTTTTATTTTCAACAGAAAATAAACAACATGTTTATTTCATCCCGCAATTGAGTTATTATTTCCTCCATTCCATTCGTTTCATTATTTTCTTTTGTAACGGGATTAGGATTTATATGTCCTAGTCCTCTACATGTGGGACGAAATGTTATTATCATTTGCAAACACCAATGCCCTTATGTTGGGTGGAATATTATATTCATCGTACACTGTTGTGCTCTGCGAATTGATTGACTTTCATCGTTCCTTATATAACGTCTTTCAGAGACAAAATTAAGGTCTCCATTTTGACCTGTCCTTTGTCCGCCATTCGGACAGTTATTTACAGTGAACTCCATGATGACTATCGGACTCGAAGCATTCATCCTTGGAAGGCATCATTTAACTCATCGACTTCTTGCAACTGTTCTTCAAACCGCATGGAGTATCGTATCCTGCAAACACGAAGATAAACCTTGAACTACTACTTTTTTCGGGTGTTACCAGCCGCCCCTGCACAGCAGATAGCTAAAGGTGACACATCTTTTGCAGTTTGGATCTTTTTACTTTAATAAAATTTATGTTGAAGTTTAAAGGTGAGCCGGTTGTGAATTCTAGTTGTTTTATTTTTGTTTTTTGTTTTTTGTTTTTTTTTTCATTCTGCCAAGGGGCAAAACCGAGGTGAGAGAATATCTTACAATACAAGGGAATACTTATCTCCCTTTTCACCACTTTAGTGGCTGACGTACTGTTTTAGACCATAGCAAAATACTTTTTTTTATTATTATTATTAGAAACACGATAACAGTTGCTCTATTTGATGAATTTTCGTAATTTTTGGATATATTACTATTTTCGACATGGAAATTAAGTAAGTAACATTGCTTTTTCCTTAAAACCACGTATCTGTCGCCTATCTTAACAAGCGCCAGAAAAACATCCAGCTCGATTGATTCTGCCGTGTTTGATTCCATGGAAAGAGCTATAATAGTTACAACCGCAGATGATAGGTTTGAAGTGTTAGGTTTGAGTTCTCCCGAGGCTTACTTTTTTTTTTTCTTTTTTTTTTTTTGTCGGTGATCTGGCATATTTACCTATCCAAGCGACTTCTGGTTTTAAAACTCGTCGGAAGTAAACGGTAATACAGTGGACCCCTGACATACGAGCTATCCAAGTTACGAGAAATTCGAGATACGAGATGGCTTCAGAGCAAAAATCCTTCCCTACATACGAGCTAAAATCCAAGTTACGAGTTTCCAGATGCAATTGCTAGGTGGTCGAGTGTGCCGTGTTTCACTACGTCTCCTTAATGGTGCCATTTTAATTCGAGATACGAGCTTCATCCGGGAACGAATGAATCTCGTATGTCGGGGGTCCACTGTACCGTCGGAAATATCTTGACGAAAATTTAGGTGGAGACATAAGAATATCCGGAAACTGATCATTCGCATTGAAATGTTATCTAAAACATGTTTATTTACAGAAAATCTTTTTCTAATAAATAAAGAATTCTATAAAGATAAATACGTGTATTTAAAGAGATTTTTTTAAAAAAATAAATATGTTCACTTACAGAATTATTTTATCTACAGAATTTTTAAAAAATGTTTATTTACATAATTTTTATTTACAGACTTTTTTAAAATAAATATTTTTAATGACAGGATTTTTTTTACAGAAGTAATTAACGCTGTACAAGATTTTTAAAAAATGAAATAAATCAAATAAACTAAATAAATGAAAAAGAAAATGAATGAATTGTGACTCAACATAAATTTGTTTATATTGAATTTGAAAACGACAATGTTATAGTCAACCAGCTATTGTGTCTTACAGACGGGCAGTTCTAGAAAAAGATACTTTGCTCGTGGAAGCTCTGCTTAGTTCTAGGAACACAGAGAAAATGAATTTACTGACATTGGTTGTAGGTAGACAAGTTTTTGTTGTGCATGTTTTACAGGGAGGAGAGACCATAGATTGGAGCTCAGCCGATCACCTGCTATGAAAATAAGGGTAGAGTAGAGAAAGTCTAGCAGTAACTCTTCTATGAGAAAGATGGTCTATGGTGGAGAAGTTGGTATCACCCACAAGTCTATTTTGTACTGTGGACAGGGAGGAATGGATGCACTGACTGGCACCTCCCCAGATGTGGGAGCAGTGCTCTATCTTTGGACATATTTGACTCTTACACAGGCAGAGGATTGCATAAGGAGTGTGCAGCAGACGAAAATTGCAACAAACATAAGCAGGAGCAAATTCTCCCGGCTGGAGATTTTGATTGCACTTCCTTCCTGGCTTGTCCAATCAGAAGCCACCTCTCAGTCACGTGACCAATTTTCCATCCATCCATAGCCTTGAGCCCCTGGAGGGGCATTGGCCATCCACAAAAATTTTTAAATAAATATGTTTATTTATATAATTTTTTAATTTTTTTTTTAATATAATAAATTAAAAAAAGAAATAAATAAGAAGAAATGAATGAATATTTACTTAACAAAGTAAAAAATATGTAATTTTCATATCTATATATTAATACGATAGACTGTGTGTTATTTTCTGTCTCAAGCTTACATCCGGGTTATTTAATTGTTATGTACTTCCATTTCTTGTAATAAATAATTTTACCAAGAATTCTTCATAAGTTTTGGTTTAGGTTTCGGTTATAGCTGATAGCCCTCAAGCCATTAAATGTTTTTTTAAATAATTTTACTAAGAATTCTTCATAATTTTGGTTTCGGTTTCGAGTATAGCTGATGGCACTCCAATAATCTATTTTTTAAAAAGAATTTTATCAAGAATTCTTCATAAGTCTTGGTTTCGGTTTCGATTTTAGCTGATGGCACATTAGTAATCTATTTTATTTATGAATAATTTTATCAAGAATAAGTTTTGGTTTCGGTTTCAATTATAGCTGAAGAAATCAGAAGTTTTATATATATATATATATATATATATATATATATATATATATATATATATATATATATATATATATATATATTATGACAGCCCCTTTAAGAAACTCGTTTCTTATCATTGAGCACTTTCAGTTGAATTAAGTCAGTCAATTTAGCTCTTATGGATAGATCATCATATAATGATAAGATCACTGTCTGACTGATGTAAAGAACATTTAAAATTAAAATGTTTAAATTTAGCGTTATTTCACGCGGTTAATAGTAGCCGAATGGATACGGTCTTTGCTAATCGAGCCAGAGATGACTCGTGTTGCCGAGTTTGAATCTGTCGACTGATGTTAATCGTGACACCCTGCACTGAAGATTGCCGAAAGGATGAAACACTAGTTTCTGTAGGTATTTAATTATTATAGTAAAAAATAATTATACATATATATATATATATATATATATATATATATATATATATATATATTTAAATAAGGGAGTAGTCACCAACAATGTGTATTTTTTAACATTATTTTATTATTCCGTGTCTTGGTTTTTCATTGAGAATCATGTTTGGATCATTGTAATAATGTTTTTAAGTCATTGAAATCGTTTTACGCGCGTTTCAGACGGTCTGTGATGCGTCCTCGTCAGAAATTAAGTTTGGGGTTCGGTTTTGATTCAAGCTGATGAACCCAAGTCATATAGATATATTTTTTATTTTTGAAATCACAACTGTATAATATATAAAAAATCGATAGAACATTAACTCTATAATAATATATACGAAATCTGCAAAAATTAAAATATCATATTTAAGCATATTTTACGACTGGACTATGCCGGACGTCCCTGTTAGCTTGGATAAATACTTTTGCAGTTTTAACAAAAAAGCTACAATAATATCAAAGCGTCACCATTTACACTGGACATCTACAGAATGCCAACATCAATATATTACATATGAATCAGTCCCCTGTGAAATTTCCACAGGTCCTGCTAGTGTATAATAAATTAAATAAAACAGTCGTAATGAAAAAAAAAAATGCGTGTTGGTTCAAATATAATTAAACTAAATAATAAACATGATTTAGTATGAAACATTGCTGAAATTTTTCGCCAAGATTCAATGTTATTCCTACAGTTAAATTTATGAAGCATAAATTGGCACGTATTGGCAGAACGTCGTGGGACAATGGTAGTCTCTGCTATGAAGAAATCTTGAAGATATGTTCATGTTACTTGTATTGGTCGGACTATTGTTCTCATCTGAAGTATTATTTATGCAACGTTTCAGTCAGCTTGTCCTTCGACTTTCATCAGGCATGTTGGTTGTTTAGAAAAGAAAAGAAAAGTTACTTGCTCCATAGATATTTTCATATTCCTGAGTCAGGGCAATACAACAAAGAAAGGTAGGCTCTGTTGAAACCCAAAACCAGATAGAGGAAGCTCATTGGCCCTGTATGGCAATCTTCTAGCAATGTTATTAAGCAAAACACTCCCTTTTAATTTGTTATTTTGAGCCAAACTGTCATGAGAATACTCATGTCATTGTGCAATTTGATCAAACCAAAAATAATGGAACATAAAATAAATGAAATAGCAGGAGTGACTGTATAAGAATCAGTTCATCATACTGAAATACCATTCAGAACACAAATATATTGCAAGGCAATTATAACCTACCACAGAGTCTTCATAAGCAGTTAAAAAAAAAAAAAGAAAAGAAAAGGAATGTCCGTTGTGGAATCAGTCAATCCAGTTTCCAGGCATCATAAGAAAGTGTGAAGAATGTTGGCAGCCATACTGAATTCTAAACAAAATCACACACTATACATTTTCTAATATTCATTTATAGCTGAGCTGTACTATTTTGTGTATCAGGGTTAAAAA
Source organism: Euprymna scolopes (assembly GCF_053919585.1). NCBI lineage: Eukaryota > Metazoa > Mollusca > Cephalopoda > Sepiida > Sepiolidae > Euprymna > Euprymna scolopes. The sequence goes on from NC_136519.1 coordinate 78,984,825, forward strand.
CCTGCAATCTTTCAAATGTTGCTAAATTCCAGGCTTTGTCGGCTTAGTAATTTTTCTTTTTCATTTTTTTTAGCATATGTGCTGCCTTCTTGAGTCGCCTGATTCTTCACCTTGAATCCCTGTCAATTATGTTGACCTCGTTCCACAAACGGAAGTGTGTTCCTTTTTCTTTCCGATATGTGATCAGCTAGTCCCGACTTTTCGAACTCTCCCCATGTCACGGCTTTGACAAATTCGAAACTAAAACCACAAAGCAGAGACTAACTCACAGAATACGAAAATAACTATGGAGGCAATAACTTTCCCCTTTTCTTTTCCAAACAACAATGAAACATGCCTGAAGAAGGTCGAAGGCAAAACAGACCGAAACGTTACACAAGTAACACTCAAGATGAGAACGATAGTCCAATCAATACAAGTAATATAAACAATCAGCCATCATCTAAAAAATTTAGAACTTCAAAATCTTGAAGATGTTTTTCAATAAATGGTTGCATCATCTGTCATTATCAATTTAGATGAACTTCTATTTCAGTTTGTTGATGAGTTTTATCAAATACTAGTGGAGGAGAGGCAGATTTGCCTGGGCGTAAAATAAACTTAAATATGATATTTTAATTTGCCCAGATTTCGTATATATATATATATATATATATATATATATATATATATATATATATTTTTAATTACATTTTCACCCCAAACAAGGCACATTGCCACTTTGTTCTAGGGGGCTACTATCAGGGGCAATAACTACTGGGGTACTATGTTGGGATTTGGGCAGCAAGATGTCGGTTCACGTTGCACTTGAACTTCTGCATGTCAGTACAGTTGGGGAAGCAGTGGCCTGGAATGGAATTCCAGAGTCTAGCGGTTCTGGGGAAGAAACTACTGGAGTAAAAAGATCTTTTACATCTAGGGATCTCTAATGTGTGGGGGTGGGATTTAGCTGCCTGTCGGGTTTGTCGAGGGTGTCTACGTCGTGGGGGCACAAGTCTCTGCAGTTCGTCAGAGCATTCACCATTAAAATATTTCTAGAACAGGCAGAGGGATGCAACATTGCGTCGATGGGACAAAGGCTGAAGCTTAGATGCCAGTTCAGGGCCTATCAAATTTGTGACTCTCTTTTGAACCTTGTCTAGGAGCGAGAGACTAGTAGCAGATGCACCAGCCCAAATGTGACAGCAATACTCCATACATGGGCGAATGGTGGCCTTATAGAGGTACAGGATACTTTCGGGTGTTAGTAGTTTTCTAGCACAGTAGAGAGAGCCTATATTAGTATAGAGTCATGATTTCAAAAGTAAAAAAAAAAAAGTATTTAGGTGTCATCAGTTAAAATCGAAACCAAACTGTAGCATTCAAAGCTGGTGACGTTTTTTTTTTTTTTTTTTTTTTTTTTTTACACAGTGATCACCACTTATCAAGACCCGGAAGCCACTCAGGGATAAGGGTTACCACTTTTTACCAATGTGATACATATATGGACTATTTAAAAATTAAAAATAAACTAAGATCTATTTACAAAATGTATAACGACTTTTTTTTTCAATTTTGACCCATTTTTAACCCTTAAAGACTATTTTAACTGGCTAAAGACCCATAAAAAATCCAATCATTTGAGGCCCCTAAAGCTGCTCTGATTTTTAGTTTTGGAGGAGATAGAGTTTGAAAATATGGAGACAGACAGACATATAGCTTTTTATATATTAGATTTTACATCGACATTTTAAGAAAGAAAAGTCAAGTACGTCCAAGGATGGAATACTGCTGCCATATCTGGGCAGGAGCTGCTAAATACAGCCTATCCTGCCTTGACAGAGTACAAAATAGACTTTGTAGCTTAGTGGGGGGGGGCCTTTTCTCTTCCCTGCAACCTCTCTCCCACAGAAGAGACATTGCGAGCCTATCCTTGTTTTATCGTTATTTCGATGGCAGGTGCTCGTCTGAGCTCCAATCTCTGGTGCCTCCTCACCAATCTTTTATGAAAAACACCCGTCTAGTTGAAACCACTGTAAGAAATTTTCCCCACTCTTTATCTGTGCCTAGATCAAGACGTAGATTTCATGAACAGGGCTTCTTTCTTAGAACTGCACGCCTGTGGAACTCTGTTCCATCTGCCTGCTTCCCACCTAACTACAGCCTGGATGTCTTCAAGCCTTACGTAAACAAATTCCTGATGAACCGCCCCCCTCCCTTAAGTAGACACTTTATTAAATCTCCACACTAACGTACTGTACATGCAATAACCCTTATTCCTGAGTGGCTTCCGGGCCTTGATAAGTGGTGACCACCTTGTAAAAAGAAAGAAAAAAGAAAAAAAAAAGAAAGAAAACAGAAGGCTTTCACCATGCAAGAAATGGAAATATACCGGTGTTGACAAAGATGATAAAAAGGAACTGATTTTTCTTTTTTTTCTAAGTAATTTTTACTTTTTTTTATTGCATTTTCACCTTAAACAAGTCACAATGTCACTTGGATGTAAAGGGACTGCTATTTGGGACATAATTAGTATGTAGGGAGTTGGGCAACAAGATGACTGTTCACATAATACTTCAACTTCTGCAGGGAAGCAGGGAGCCGGGAGGGAATTCCAAAGTCTTTTTTTTTCCCTTTTTTTTTTTTACATGTAGGTCACCACTTATCAAAGCCCGAAGGCCACTCAGGGATAAGGGTTATTGCGTGTACAGTAATCAATGAGATAGTATTGTAGTAATCATTAGTATTGCCGGTTTTGATAGAGTGTCTTACTTAAGGGGGCGGTTTGTCAGGAGTTTGTTTATGTTGGACTTGAAGACGTACGTCCAAGTTGTAGTCAGGTGGGAAACAGGCAAGCGGCAGAGAGTTCCACTGGCGTGCAGTTCTAAGAAAGAAGCTTTCCTCATGGAATCTACGTCTGGATTTAGGCACAGATAAAGAGTGGGGAAAATTGTTGACAGTAGTTTCAGCCAGACGGGTGTTTCTCGTGAAAGATTGGCGGTCTGGGGAAAGAAACTGGAGATCACTACTGTGTAGGGGAGGGATTTTGCTGCTTTTCAATTTTTTTAGGATATTTACGTCGAAGGGGTACAAGGGCTTATAGTTCATCAGAGCATCTTCTCTCAAAATACTTATAAAATAGGATGCAACATTTCATCGATGGGACATAGGTTGGGGTTAGGTTGACAGAGCGAGACCTATCAGGTTGAGCGATTCTTTTTTTAATCCTGTCGAGGAGAGGAAGGTTAATAGCAGATGCACCGAAATGTGGCAACAATACTCCATACATGGGTGTATGGTGGCCTTGTAGAGTAAAAGATAGTCTCAGGTATAAATTGCCTTCTAGCATGGTAGAGTCCAGCTTCTTTGCAGCAGCCTTGGCAATGCCCTCAATGTATCTATTCTAATTCATGTTCGCTGTAAATGTTAAGCCAAGGAGTTCGAATGAAGAGCTTTCAGGTAGTCTATTATTAGCCATGGCTATCGGTATTTTTTTTTTTACATTTTCACCCCAAACATGGCACATTGCCACTTTGTTATAGGGGGCTACTATCAGGGACATAGGCATCAGGGGTACTGTGTAGGAAGTTGGGCAGCAAGATGTCGGTTCATGTTGCACTTGAACTTCTGCATGTTAGTACAGTTGGGGAAGCAGGGACCCGGTAGGGAATTCCAAAGTCTAACTGTCCTGGGGCAGAAACTACTGGAGATCTAGGGATCTCTACTGTGAAAGGATGGGATTTAGCTGCTTATCGGGGGTATTTATGTCGAGGGGGCACAAGTGCTTGCAGTTTGTCAGAGCATTCACCGTTAAAGTACTTGTAGAAAAGGCAGAGGGATGCAACATTTCGTTGATGGGACAGAGGCTGAAGTTTAGATGACAGTTCAGGACCTATCAGATTTGCGACTTTCTTTCGAACCTTGTCTAGGAGCGAGAGACTAGTAGCAGATGCACCAGCCCAAATATAACAACAATACTCCATACATGGGCGAATGGTGGCCTTATAGAGGTATAGGATACTTTCGGGCATTAGTATCTTTCTAGCACGGTAGAGAGAACCTACTTTCTTCGCAGCGGTCCTGGCGATACTCTCAATGTAGCCAATGACTCTTTATCTGAAAGACACCATCAACCACCGAGCACTTCTGCTGAAAGTTGGCCAGACCTTGAAGAACAGAAAAATGGTTTCCATTATAGAATCTCTTCTCCGGAATCGAAGATTCTTTGTCGAAATGGATAGTAGGCAGAGTCGGTGGAGGTCACAGAAGAATGGTCTGCCCCAGGGTTCTGTCTTGGCGCCGACTTTGTTTAACATCTATACAAATGACCTACCAGAATTTAAAGACATCCGTAGATTCATCTATGCGGATGACACGTAATTTGCGACACAAGACAAGAGCTTTGAAGCAATTGAGAAAAGAATCTCCAGTGCCTTAAAAACCCTAGCCTCCTACTTTAAGAAATGGTTCCTCAATCCCAATCCTGGGAAAACAAAAGTTTGTAGTTTCCACCTTAACAACCACATAGCCAACAGGAAGCTGAAGATCCAATGGGAAGGTAAGGAGCTAGTAAATGAACCATATCCAGTCTACCTTGGCATCACACTGGACCGAACTCTCTCCTTCAAGACACACATAGACAAGCTCCGAAAGAAGATCGCGCCTCGAATTAACTTAGTCAACATACTGGCTAACTCGAGTTGGGGAGAAGACCCACACACGCTAAGGACAACATCATTAGCCCTATGTTACTCCACGGCTGAATATGGCGCTGCAGTATGATCTCGCTCAGCCCATGCTCACCGCATTGACGCAGATCTCCACAAAGCTTGCCGGATCATAACCGGAAATTTAAAAAGCACACCTCTACCAGCCCTATACTGATTAAGTGGCATACCACCACCTAAAGTCCGCCGGGATATAATTGCGAGAGTTGAGTGTACTAAACAACTCGAAGACCCCAGACACCCTCTCTATGGCTACTCGGAGGTGGCTAGACGACTTGTGTCCCGGCGAAGCTTGCCACAGTGGAGGAACTACCGGACACTCCTACATCCTCTTACTGACTGCAGATGTGGAGAAAGGTAGACCCTCAGTCTACAAATATAGCACTGCCAGAGCCCAGTGAAACCTTACCACCTGGCACACACCTGTCCCGTTCGGAGTGGGTCACTCTGAATAGGGCAAGGGCAAAAGTTGCAAAAACTGGCGACAACCTCCTCATGTGGGGTTACTCTACAACTGCTGAATGCCCCTGTGGTGCCCAAGTTCAGACCATCGAGCACATTTTAACATCTTGCCCACTGGGGCCCAACTGCACAGACAAAGACCTCAGTGTTGGTAATGAAAACACACGCCGCTGGTTGAAGAGATGGAGCGACAAGATATGATGATCTGAAAGTACATACTTTAAACTCCTCGGCCTCACGCTCTCAGGAAACATGAGTTGGAACAATTACATTGAGCGTATCGCCAAATCTTAAAGACAGTGAATCAAGTACGATAACCATTAGGCCAGCTTGACACGTCCTTTAAATTTTTCAATTTTGATCTCTTAGCAGATCTTTTTTCCAGATAAAAACCGATTAAAAAGTTTCCCATATGTTTAAATACACTACATACCAAATTACAAGCCTGTAGATAAAAAATTTTGTGAGCATATAAGTTGAGAAGTATCCTCACACATATACACACACACATTTTCACTTTTATAGATATAATGGTTTTACTTGATTTAATTTCAACTTCTTCACAGTGTGCAACAGTGTTTTATAAGATATTTCGAGGTAAATACTCTTCATCAAATTTTGTTTCAAATTTCTTAAAACTCTCTGTAAATTGAGTGACATTTGAATAACATGAGGTGCGATATGGAGCTAAACTCATCCCTTTCACCTCTAATCTTACCTGTTCTTGTTTTCGAAGGAGGTTTTCTGCAGCCAGTCGGTTCCTGCGGATATTTTCCATAGCCATTTTAGCTGCTTCTTCCCGTTTCTGTTCATCATCCCAAGCAAGATGAAGCTTCTCTCTCCGAACGATGAGGGCTCGCTCTTCTTCCATTTTCGACTTCATTATGTCGAGGATTTTTTGATCCTAGAAAAAGAACAGCGTTAACACAAATAAATTTTTCCTTTAATTTGATTTTTTTTTTTTTAATTTTAACCTAGAATTATTTTTATGAAGAGAAAATAAAAATAGCAAAATTTTATGTGTAAGTTTATGATGTCGGACTTTGTTAATTATTCCCCTTGCTAATTTTCCCCAATTCAATTCAATAAGTTTGGCAAAAAATAAAATAAGCAAGCTTCAGTTGTCATGTAGGGAAAAGATAGTAGAAATTTACACAGAATATAAATTATTCCCCTTGCTGATTTTTTTTTTTTTATTCTATAAATTTTGTTAGATTGTTAGCTACCGAAAGCACCGAAAAGAATAATCAAAGATTATTATGAATTTATGAATTACTGATAATCGATGATTTTTATTAATTTAGAAATTGTATTTTGTAAATGATATTTCAGGAATGTTGAAACATTGGCTGTTATTGTAGGAGTTGAAATCATGGATATTGTTTATAGTGAGAGTTGGGGTCAAGAAAACAATTCTGTAAGGAATTCGAAAATCTATGGACCAAGTCGCTGGTAACAACTTTTAAAAAATTTTTTTTATTTTTCTTCCTTTGAAGATTGTAATGCTGGGTATGGGGCAGCCAAACCAGCTGCCAACATTGCCCCGCTTTTTTATTGAAACCAACCGAGAGCTCTTTTTAGTATCCTCGCTGTTCCCTTAAGTGCAATTGTCTGAATCTCTTTTGCACTTGGTTCACCAGGAATATTAGTTAGGTAGGACTTCAGGTTCTTCTTCATAAGCCCTGTGGCACCTATGATAACTGGTATGATCGATATCCCCTTTAGGTTCCAGTTTCTTTTCATATCATACACGAGACCTTGGTATTTGGTCTGTTTCTCTCTTTCAGCTCTATTCACATGTTTGTGAGCGTGATGGGTGACGTCATAGGAATTAAGTTAATGTAATATAGAATTAAGTTTTTTGAGAGTTGGGATCAAACTATCGAAGAAAGAGGATCGTTTTGAGACGCTGGAAGCGGCGTCAAGGGAAATGTTCATGATATAGTAATGTGACATTTGTGGTTCTGAAAAAGTATTCCAGCCACAAATAATAAATGTATATGTGCCTGTCTTTTAAACCTGATCTTCGTGCTTGCTTTTTAAACCCAAGCACATAATTTTGTCTTGTCATCACCAACATAAAGAACATTGTCCTCCCCTCACATATGTGCTCCCCATCATAAACAGCCACTCTTAAGCATAAAATATAATGACACAAACAACCTTCATCCAACATATACGTGCATATTGGTCCTATACGTTATCATGGTCTTCTCTTTCAATACTCATCATGCCATCCTGCCACGTAACATCAAGTCTCTCTTCTGTAATCCTTGTATCTCTACAATTATATAAATGCAACTTTGTCTCTGTGTATGTGAGTTTGTTCCTTATAGATTCCGAAACGGCTGAACAGATTTTCTTGAACATTTACAGAACTTTAGTGTATAAGTCTGGGAGTGATCTTAGTTAAGTTTTGTCTCAGAATACCCCCGATAATTACCAATAATCGCTAATCGAAACCGTTATTTTAATTTATCTATCATCGGTAAAGCTGTTTTTTTCCATGTTCTTGCTTAGCAACAATGATAGAACAACGGGCTATGAAAATTCGACTATGGGTAAGTTGATAGCGTGTTTTTTTTTTTTTTGTTTTTTGTTTTTTTTGTTTTTTTTTGCATGGCGTGGTCTGTAGGTTCAAACTCTACACGTAAGTTCCTTAATTTTTTTTTTCATTAACTACAAAGAATTTTATAAGATTTGAAAATTTACATGTTTTTTTTTTTTTGTTTTTGTTTTTTTGCATGATGTGGGTTGTAGGTTCAAACCTCGTATATAAATTTCTTAATGTTTTTTTTTTAACTTTATAAAAGAAACAGTAGGTTCTCTAGAGTACAATGTTGTATAACATATATTTTGGACTAAGTTACTGAATGGAGGCATGTGAAGCTTCCTCCAGGGCGATTTCATGGATTTCGATGACAATAAAAATATAGGAGTGTAAGTATTCGTTGATCAGCATTTAATCCCAGGCAACGTCGAGTCTCCCTGCTAATACTATATATAACCGCCTGGCGCCGTTTCAAAACCTCTTTATATTACATATCCCCGTTTTGATGCAACAATTTAACAAAACATAAAACAAGCAAGCTTATCATGTGGAGAAAGTGTGATTAAAAATGAATACAAACCTTATTTTTGTACCACATGCAGTGTTCGCGTCAAGCAAGAAAAAATATATCTGCTGGTGATCTCATGAAATAACGAGACTTCAGAGCATATTATACACATATGAAAGGCAGACGGTTTCAATAAAAACCTTATTGATCAAAGAAAGGCTTTCCTTTTGGCAGAAGTGAGTTTTGTCAGATGTGTATTGAATTTTGAATCTGAGCATTGTGAAGAAGGAGAAGAATAATTAACATAAATTGTTGGGAAACTACTGAATATTTTACAGCAAGCTATTTCGGTGGTGAATGAGTAAGGTTAAGCTATTTCAGTGGTGAATGAGTAAGGTGAAGCATTGACATCCCGAGGCTGTTTGTATAGGTCCTGGATATGACCTTAAACTATATCCGATGGTGAGGCACCAGCTTGCGGGCTTTGAGGAGTGTGGAGTCACCCCTTAATTGCCATTACTCCCAGGTCCACTCTGACCCGGTGTAGTAGTACCTGTTAGGGTCCCAACTATGGGTTAAATAGAAACTGACTGGAAAAAAATATATACATATTCTATAAAAAACCTTTTCTTCACAATCACTGGATTCGGCATTAAATGGCCTAAAAAGGGTTGATATGCCGTAAAACAAAAACAACCAACCAACTGTTTGTATGAATTGCTGAGAGACTGCAGAATATTTTACTGCAGAAAAATGGCCGAAATTTACACAGAATATGAATTATTCCCCTTGCTGATTTTTCCAATTCAATTCAATTTATTTAGAAACAAAATAAAAATAAATAAATAAAACAAGTTGTCATCTTGAAAGATCATCTATGGTTCCCCCCCCCCCGATTTTAGTCACGTAAATTCCTTCGACATCAAAGTTGTGTTCGTTTTTGATGAAACCTTAGCTTATCCTCAAAGCAGAGGAAAAAGTATAAAAAATGGTCGGAATTCTTCTTAACTCTCAGCGTTGTATGTAAGAGGCTTGTGCTCTTCTGCCACTTGTTCGATACTTCCCCAAACAACCGACATATTTTCTCTTTTCGTCCTCTTTCCAACTGACAACGACCTAGCATGCATCAGATAATGTCACTATCCCACACAAAAAAAAAAAAAATAAATAAATAAATAAAACGTATTTTTATGCTGCCACATTGAACCCGAATATACATATATGTACAGAGCAATAAAAATAAAAAGGAACAAACCGAGTTATGTATTCATCAACGTTTCGTCTTTATTTCAAGACTTCCTCTGGATGAATGAGATTAAGAAAACAAAAATACAAGTACAAATATTTGGAAATGTTTCATGTGCAAAGTGTGACACTGTTCTATGTCAGAAAACGGAAAAAGACGTTGGGAATTAAAAAAAAAAAAAAAAAAAAAGAAGGGGAGCTTGCGTTGTTAAAGAGGAGATTTTTAATAACGTCATGTTAATATGTTTTTTAAAAGATATGAACGCAGTTAATATACTTTCTGGAAAAAATATGTTTGTTAAAATTCAAATATAGGCTTGTAACCGAAATGAAATGAGTGTGCTTTTATTATGTAATTTATTGGTTGAGATTATATGTAGTAATTATTACAGGCGGTGTTTGAATGGTGTGAGAAGGTTAACCTGTGTCTACAGTTAAATAATGTTCTTTTAATAAAAAGTTTACTTATTAATGGCGCTACATTATAGAAACCTGCACGTTGTTTAATTGTGGTTGAATTTGCAATAAGCGCTGATTCAAGAAGTCTCCAGCGCGGTTTATTTGAAATAAATTTAACTATTTTTGCTTGTTTGAGGTCAAAGGTGTGGTTATGCTGCAATGAATGAGAGAATAATGCATTTAGAGAACTCGGTTTGTTCCTTTTTATTTTTATTTCTCTATTTTGTCAGAATAATATTTCTATTATTCTCATCACATATATGTATGTATATATAATATATAAAATGCTGTATGTCTTTATGTCTGTCTGTCTGTCTCCATATTTTCATAATAGCAGCAAAAGGAGACTTGATTCCAAATATTTCTCATGTGTTATATCTCCCCTCTTTAGAAATAGGGTTAGGGTTAGGGTTAAGGTACGATTATGAATATTTCCTGTATCAACTAAGCCTTATAATCTGTGAAATTTACTCTATGTATGAAAACTAAATAGAGGAGATATAACATATGAGAAATATTTGGAATCAAGTCTCCCCTTGCTGTGATTTCAGATCATTTGAAACCATAGCAGCAAGTTTTAATCTCCCCTCCATCAAGGTCAGAGGTGTTAGGGAAATATCAGATATTTTGTAATTCATATGCAAAACTAGGAAAACAAATGAATATGATTGAAGTATTGGTAAAGGTGCAGTATCTTTCCACCCACAAAATTTTTTTTTTAAATTATCACTATTAGGGGTTTTCGATGGTGCTGGAAACGAAAATAGCAGTAAAAATAAGTTTTTTTTTTTTTTTTACTTTTGAAATCACGACTCTATAATAATAGATATGAAATCTGGACAAATTGAAGTATCTTATTTAAGCGTATTTTATGACCAGGCAAAGATACGTTCAGCAGCCGCCAATAGCGTAATGGTTATGAGCCTTGACTGCCGTACAGACAGTCGGGTTTCAATCTTGACTTGAGGTAGTTGCCTGTTTAGCCGCACTGATGAGCTGTGAAACAGCGAAACAGTACTGTATGTGGATGACTATATATATATACATATATATATACGGGATAATCACGTTGACACACCGGTTCTCGTCAGATCACCGAAGTTAAGCAATGTTGAGCCTGGTTAGTACCAGATGGGTGACCATTTGGGAATTCTAAGCGCTGTATGTGCTCTTCGCTTATCTCGGCATTTGTTTCCAGTCGTCCTGTACATACACTTCACTTGCCATTGGTATTTAACAATATTGACTCAGGAGAGGTGTGGTTGGAGATTGCACACCTGCCATAAAAAATTCATATGCAGGCACCCATACATAGGTATCCATAGTCTGTCAAAGACTGAAAGAGCTCTTATATATATATATATATATATATATATATATATATATATATATATATATGTATGTATTATAGTATACTGCTTTACCAGGAATAGACATTTTATTGTTCATTTCAAATAGTTAAGATTTTATTGGCAACAGCTGCATACAATTGCTTCAGCCCATAGCTATGTGTAGAACATATTAGAAAAATGAATGTAGAACAGTTGAGGTAGCAGTCAGTTGGCAGGAGAAAGACAAGAAAAACATGAGGGAAGTGATACAAATACATGTGAAAGAAAGAGGGATAAATAAAGACCCGGGCAGAGATAGGTTAGTTTAGAAGTCAATTCCTGAAAGCTGCCCAACATGGCAGCATGTAAAACAGACGTGAAGCTGATGATGATGATGATGATGATGATGATGATGACGATAACGATGATGATGATAATGATGATGACGACGATCATGATGACAATGATGACGACAACGATGATTATGACGATGACGATGATGATTATGATGATGATGATGATGACGATGATAATAATGATGATGATGCCAATGATGATGATGATGATGATGCCAATGATGATGATGATTATGATGACGATGATGACGATGATGCCAATGATGATGATGATGATGATAACGACGACGATGACGACGATGATGATGATGATGATGATGATGATGATGATGATGATGATGATGATGGGGTTTGCGAGTCAATGCGTACACGTGTCTAGGACCAGCAACACCAAATAACATCGCTACATGCTAAATGACTAAATGAACGTATCTTGCCTACCTTCGGCGATAACTTTGGTCTTCGATATCCTCTGCATTCCAATGCATCATTTTTCTCAACGGATATTGTAGATTTCTCCCGGGTGATACTTGTGGGTTCACTCGTAGCCCTTGGAGATAGCGAAACATCGACGGGTGTTTCCGAGAGATTCTTCCTACATAAAAAAGAACAAAGGTATGGAATTACTTAAAATGGCTGTCAAAGATTCGTTTGGGGGGAAAAAAGCAAAAAAGTAAAAGGCAATAGAAATGACCTCCAAAATTTTTTAATGCCAAAATGGACAAAAATAAAGGTGAAAATAATTTAGAAGAAGAAGAAGAAGAAGAAGAAGAAGAAGAAGAAGAAGAAGAAGAAAGGAAAGAAAATTAAAAAAAACAAAGAGAAAAATAAAAAGAAGATGAAGAAGAATAAGACGAAGAAGATGACGAGGAAAAGACAATAAGAAGAAAAGGAAGAAAAGGAAGAAAGGCATAGAAGAAGAAATGAAAGAAAGAAAAGAACAACAATAGTAAGAATAGAAAAGATAAGAAAGAAACAGACGAAGAAGAAAAAGAAGAAAAATAGAAGAAGACTTTCAGTGACGTAAAATATCAAAAGAAAAAATGTCCCCTTTTTTATTTCCAATGATTACCCCACTTTTTTTTCTTTTTTTATTCAATTTTCATCCCAAACTGGCCTTCGGGACAAGATCAAAGTGTAGTATCTGTTCTTCAGATGCTGCACTTCAATTTCTTGTTCTTTGTCAGTGGGGGAGAAATCCTTCACGACTGAGACAATTTTTATTTTTGTTCCTTTTCTCCACGTTAAAAAACGACCCTGGTGTCTAACTCTGTCCCGTGGGGAGGCATTGTAAATAGGAACAAGGCACCGTGCAACTTTGATGTAGGGGCTACTACCGAGGACATAAGTTGCAGGGGTACTATTTAGGGAGTTGAGCAGCAAGATGTCTGTTCACATTACACTTGAACTTCTGCATGTCAGTACAGTTGGGAAAGCAGGAACCTGGAAGGGAGTCCAAAAGTCTATCAGTTCTTCGGAAGAAACTATTAGAGTAGAAGGCTTTCTTACATCTAGGGATCTCTGTGTAGGGGTGGGATTTTGCTGCCTGTCAGATTTGTCGGGAGTATTTACGTCGAGGAGATACAAGGGCATGTAGTTTGTCAGAGCGTACACCATTAAAATACTTCTAAAACAGGCAAAGGGATGCAACATTTCCTCAATGGGACAGAGGCTGAAGCTTCAGTTCAGGACCTATCAGGTTGGCGACTCTTTTTTGAATCCTGTCCAAGAGCGAGAGACTAGTAGCAGATGCACCAGCCCAAATGTGACAACAATACTCCATACATGGGCGAATGGTGGCCTTGTAGAGGTACAGGATACTCTCAAACATAAGTAACTTTCTAGCACGGTAGAGAGAGCCCACCTTCCTCGCAGCAGCCCTGACAATGCTATCAATGTGTCTGCTCCAACTCATGTTCTCTGTACTCTTGATCTTAATAATGTTGGGTTTTTAGTAAGGAGGTATCAAGTACCATTGTTTTAACGGACTGAATCGAATACTCTTACAATCCTGGTGGACTAATTCACAAAAAAATAAAAAAATAATAATGATAATGTCGTTCATCAAATTCCTCAGTGTTTGTTTACATTACGTCAGCTGATGTTTGGGCTTGATGAATGCACTTTTGATTAATGTTTAGCCTTAAAATATGCAAAAGAAAAAATGATTTGCGGCGATTTTAAATGGTACCTCTTCTTTTATCGTAAATTGAGCTTATTAATAAGAAAAAAATAAAATAAAATTGTGAGGTATACCAGGACTTGAACAGAGGATAATTCGATTCATAGTCGAATGCTCTACCACTGAACTATACCTCCAGAGGTCAATAATTCTGTTTTTTTTTGTTTTTTTTAAAGAAGAAATGATTTGCTAAAATTTTATTATCTCCCTTGCCGGTGTAACGTATAAAAATTCCCTTTGTAAAAATTTTTCTTTTTTATCTATAAGAAAAAAACTATTTTTAGAATCCGATTTTTTCGATTCTCGATACCTATTGGATGAATTTCTGTACAAAACATATCTAAGAACACTGCCAGAAAAAAAAAATTGCAAATAATAAGCTCAGTCGTTTGGGAACATATAAGGAAGGAACGCACACACACACACACACACACACACACACATACAAAGTGACTTTTATATAATAGTAGATAGCTAAGGGTGCTCAGTTTCTAATACATCGTTCTATTAAATCGACCCCCCCATATTGGAACCAGTCGGCATTTGAAATCGGAACCTATAAGAAAGGAACTCACACACCCACACGCGCGCACACACACGCACACACACACATGCACGCACGCACACACATACGCATGCATGCACACACACGTCGGCATTTGAAAACAGAACCTATAAGAAAGGAACTCACACACACACACACACGCACGCACGCACGCACACACATACACATGCATGCACGCACACACACGCACCCACATGCACGCACACACACACGCATGCACGCACACACACATGCAAGCGCGCAGACACACACACACATGCATGCACACACGCACGCACACCCACACACGCAGACACACACTCAAATATACACGCACATAGACACTTTTATATAATAATAAAAATAGAGATAGGTACTTCTATTCAAAAAAAAAAATTTGATAATGGAAGAATCATGAAGGAAATTCTTAGTAATGTTAAATCTATTAGAAGTCTTTTAAAGTGTTTCATTTAAAATGTAGCAGGGAAACCAGGAGTTGCCCAGGACCATATAAAACAAAGAGAAAATAAAGTTGCATTTGAACATGCTTGCTATTCTTAGGATATAGAGCACTTTTTGATGACTACCACTTTCTCTCCCAAACAAAGCTGAGTAGATTTTCTTATATGTGCTGCGTTAAACGCACCTGCTCTATATAGGAAACTGAGAACTATGCACCAATTACCAGATAATACACTTCATTATTATGATATGATAAAATATCATTATTATTACTAGCAGGACCTGTTAATCGACGTTGCCCGTTGTAAACATGACCTCTCCCCTCCTTGTAAAAAATTAAACTATGGTTGTTGGTGGTGGCCAATCCCCAACCTTTAAGAATGATTTTTGGAATAGACACCCCCCCAACCTCTTTATGTTAAAAACAGCTTTCGGAATAGACATTCCATTTTTTGAGGGCCGAGGTTGTAAAAATATTTGCCCCAAATTTAATCTTAATATTTGTTGTCAGCATACCCACCGCAAATACTATAACCCCTCCCCCCCCCCTAAAAATTGGGGTTGGCAGTCAGGGCTCTATGGACAAATTTATCTTTAGTTAACCTTTGACAACTAAATATTTTCGTTTCCTAGCCAAATAGAAAAGTTACCAGCCAAACCCACATGGTTTTTAGAATATGACATTTTCGTTCTGTGACGAGTATGTACATCATAAAGATTTTTCTGTTTTTTTTTTGTTTTTTTTTTTTTAATAAGTGTAATTCTAAATATGTAATAAATTTTATGTTGATACTGGAAGGTATAAACATTGTAATTTCTTCAGATATTTTTTTAAACGGCCCTCGTTAAAAAGGTATATTGTTCTATTAAATTTTTATTATTTAAATAATTTAACTTTGTTCACTTTATAAAAAAAAAAAAGTTGAAAAGATATTTTTCACTTTTGGAAGATTGTCAGTGAAAGCAATACAATCGGCAAAAGATAAGCGTTTTATTATTTCTAGTCGCCATTTTTAAAAATCACTCGCAAATGCGACTGTTTCACTCGCAATGTAGAGCCCTGGCAGTGTCTGTGAGAGAGAAGTAGATTTGTTTATCACTCGCACGTACAACATGGCGACCAGTGAATTACAGTGCATAATACAGGTGTTTATATCTCGAAAACTTGTTGTCTCTGCCAAATTTAAATAAGATTATCTTATTCAGCATAGTCGAAAACCTATAAAAGTTGTCATCTTAAAGAAAATTATGGAGGTGTAACTAAGGTAAAAAAATTACTTTAAAAAAACGAAAACAAAGTTAATGTCTGTGTAGTGTTCATAATGAGTCCGGAAAAGAGAAACAAAATACTCCACAGAAAGTATTATTGGTAAAAAAAAACAAATGTATAACAAATAAGTGTTTCCATAATTAAGGCGTTAACTTATTTGTAAGTGGTTGACAGGGTAAGTAACATGATTGAAGCCTACATAATCGTTGGAAAATATATAAGTAATTCAAATCGTCCACGGTAATAGCAAATGTAAAAAAAAAAGAAGAAAAATATAAAAAAAAAAAACGTCTAAAAACCAAACTAAAAACAAAACAAAAAAGTAGCATCTAAAATCGAAAAATAAATAATGGTACCCATAAATGTTGTTTTTTAAGGGCTTTTGGGGGCGGGGATTAGTGACTTTGTGCATAGATAAGTGTAAGGTTACAGTATTGAATTTTCTGTTTATGAACGGTTATTATGTTTGTATTTATTTTTTTTTTAGCAAGATTACCTCATGTACAGAGTGAAGCCATATTAGTAAATTTCTTGGGCGTTTGTTTATATATGAAGAAGTGGATTCCAGAATAATAGAATTGTCAGGTCTCAACCAATCAGAATGGGCGGTCAGAAGAAAGAATTTATTATTTTTGAATTGGGAAATGGAAAGATTATGTTATGTGTATGTAGCTAATAACCAGCTACGAGGGCTGCAATGAAAGTATCATAGGAAAATATAGAATTTGTCCCTGTGTCATCAACTGGTAGCAGTAGAACTAAATATTTATAGAAAAAAAAATGGAGACTCGTTCCTCTATAGATATTGCGCCTAGGATGCAATGTAGCATTTTATAATAACGACTTAATGTTTCTAGAATTGTGTTAAAAAATCACATAAGATAGTTGCTAATAGCTTAGACATAATGAATTAGTATGTGGCATCTGTTATTGCAAACCTACGATACTTTGGTCCAGAGGGGAATTTCTACAGTCAAAATATTATATAGGAGATAAATCCTAGGCAACACCGAGTAGATTATCTTGTATAAAATAGCAAAACAGAGTGATGTTTTTTTTTGGGGGGGGGGCAATGTGGTTATTAAGCATACTTGCTCTATCTAATATATTGAGCATTTTGGATTGATTAATGTATACTCATTACCGATATGATACTGCGTTGTTACATGTATTTGTTTTAGGCAACTGTGTTCTTGGTCTGGTGTACAACATATTAACAAACGACAAAGAAATTATTTTTCCCATGCAAAACTGCATTTAAACACACTTGCTCTATCTAGGATATTGTGCACTTTTCTATTACTGTATATCACTTCCCATATATCAAAATGCATTATTATTATTATTATTATTATTATTATTATTATTATTATTATTAGCAGGGGCTGTGTACTGGCTTTGCCCGGTTGAAAGATGACCCAAAACCAGAACATCTATAGTGAAGCCTCCTCCTCCTCCTCCTCCTCCTCCTCCTCCTCCTCCTCCTCGAAAACAAAACATACCTTTGTACATTATTGTAAATTACTGAGTATGAATAAACGACTAAAAAAATGCTAACACAAGGAGAAGGTGGCAGTTGCTAGTGATAGCTGCCATCAGCTCCAAAATACTGCGGGCACATCTTGCTTCTACAGTTGTGCATTTTTTTTAGCAGTGCTGGGAAGCGGATATATAACGACGTTTGTTGAACTACTAGTCAGCTTTGCTTGCATGCAGCGCACACACGGACACAATGCATAACACCCTCAAGTTTGAGACACCTAAGGTTATCATTCCTTATTTCCAGAGTTGCATGTTTAAACTGATAGGTGGTGATATCGACTTCCTTTCTCTCTCTCTCTCTCTTTCACTCTCTTTCATCTGGGATGTCATGCGGTATAGACGTGTTAAAAATATTTGAAGATTTTTTGCTCGTGACTTTCTTATAAAACATGTCTTGTACCAGCCACCCGTAATAAATTCACACGGTTTGTAAGTTTCATATTTTTGGTGAACGTTGTTTCTTTATTTGTTGTTCGTCCATTAATTTTACCTTTCTCAACATGGTAGACAAGATTTAACCTCCACGCGTCACAACTTTTCCATCGCCACAGGACCATTTTTATAGACAAATGCCTGAGAGAGTATCTATACACAGACGATGTTATAGAGTCTTAGCTTTGTACGACAGCTAAATCTCTCTCTTGGTTCAAAATTTTGAGATCCAGCCACAAGCAAGAGCAAGATAGCGAGGAAAAAGTTAAACGGCAGACCAGCTTAATGCGGGTACTGGTCTCCTGCTTTATGTTTTTTTTTTAAATCAGAGATTTGCTTCTCCTAGAAAGGTTGACTTCACCACGGCTTACGGGAGCCCTCTCCACCCCAGCAAACATATACATACACACAAACACACACGGTGCTAGTTGGCCGTTGACCCCGAAAAGAGGTTCATTCGCCCTTTGAAAGGTCTTGTTTTTAATCCTTCAGGGAGACTGGCCGCCCTCCTCACCAAACAAGTCTGGTGGGGGAACCAGTTTAGTCGCCGGTAACCCGACCATGAGGCAGGTAGTACTGGGTTACATGGTATCAGTAGCATATATATATATATATATATATATATATAGATATATAAATACAGACATACATATATATATATATATATGGAGAGAGAGAGAGAGAGAGAGAGAGAGAGAGGCCACTGGTTGTTACTGGCTATTAGCATTGCTTTAGGGTCGTTACTTGTCTTTAAAACTGTCACTATATTATTTATGTACTTATTTTATGGATGAAGTAATTATTCACGGACATGTGTTTCGGTGTACTATGGCTTATCAGCATAGTTGACTATGTAAGGATCCGACCGCTTTGCCAAGAGGTTTCCGACTGAAATTATGGCTTTGTTGTTTTACATATATTTGCACACGTACATGAATGTGGGTGATAATACATACGTACACGAAAAAACACTCTCCTAAGACCCAGAGGAGCTAACTCATAATAATCGAATAATCACTAAAAAATAATAGCAAAAATATTACGACGTATTATCTTGGAATGTCAAATGAGCACTTACTGCAGAAACTCTCCTCAGACGAGGGTGTTTCTGCACATATCAATAGTGTTTAGTGTCATGGTTTATAAAATATGTGCTCCGGCCAGGAATAAATAAAAAATAATTAAACACTTTACTCTTGTTGCGTTTTATTGTAAAGCAACGTTAGTCTATGATACATGGTGAGAAATTTAATGACGACTTAACATTTAAATTTCCTTCTCCTAGATGCATGTTTTAACGAAGACTGGGGGTGAATCTCTCCCAATGAATTAATGCGCCCCCAGATACCAACCTGGAAATTTCTATGACTCGGCGCGGTACATACAGCGCCCAGCCTTCCCAAATAGTCACCCATCTGCTTAACTTTGGTGATCTGGTAAAAACCGGTATGTCAACGTGATTGTGTCATATATATATATAACCAGTATCAGCCTAAATTTGACTGCTCCAAAATGAAATTATCTGTCTGTGGATGCCGGTGGTGAGCACTGTTGGTCACTGGCATGTAGTGTTGTTTTGAGGCATTTGGTGGTCACAGACTGCCTTTACAACAGTTGTTTATTATCGGACACAGCGTTCACTCGATTGCTCCGAAATGAAATTGCCTATCTGTGATTGTCGGCCACTGTCATGCAGTGGCGAACACAGTAATTCATTGTTGAGCAATGTAATCATGTGGTGGTTATGATTTGTTACCAGTGGTAACTGTGGCATAGTGATATTTTTAGGAGGTTAATGTCACCTGATGGCAATGCTGGGCACGGTCAGTTATTCCTATATAGAGGCGGTTACTTGTGGGCACTGGCTGCCTTAACAACTCTTGTGTCACTATCGTCAAGTGTTGGGAAATGGTGGCCATGACCGATGTAGTGTTTGCTGTGTTGATGTAGATGCTATATTGCAACATGTGTTTTGCATAATACGAACCATGGTTGTTAAGTTTTGAGACATTGTGTTGAACAAAGATGGCGGCGTAGTTCAGATCAGTAACCAAGATGGCAACCAAGAATCAAATGTGATCCGTTGCGTAGTTAACCTCTTAAGTTCTGAGATATTATGTTGAACAAAGATAGTGGCGTAGTTCAGATCAGTAACCAAGATGGTGGCGTAGTTCAGATCAGTAACCAAGATGGCGGCAAAGAATTAAATGCGGTCTGTGATGTAGCAAATGGCGAACTGATTGAATCCAAAATTCGACAGTTTTTATAATAATTTTGCGACGTTTTCATAGGTTGTTTAGCACAGCCGTTGGTTATAAAAACGATTGGCGAATCCATTCGTCTCATACCCCCATCAAAAACATTTTACAATGGTATATTTTATATATGTTCAAGCAAGATCAAAGATGGTTGGTTGGTTGTTTTGTTTTAGGGCATATTAACCCTTTTCAAGTTATTTAATGCCAAATCCAGTGATTTGGAAGAAAAGTTTTTTAGTAGAATATGTTTTTTCAAGTCAGTTTCTATTTAACCCATAGTTGGGACCCTAACAGGTACTACCACTCTCGGTCAGAGTGGACCTGGGAGCAATGGCAATTAAAGGGTGACTCCACACTCCCCAAAGCCCGCAAGCTGGGGCCTCACCATCGGATATAGTTTAAGCTCATATCCAGGACCTAAGATCAAAGAGTATACGGTTGATATTATATTTTTATTTGTTATCCTATGTTAAGACTGGGTCACTAAGTAATAACGTTATTATTTCAGCACGGTCCATAATTTGCATAAGTACACATATGTTAAATATTAAAAGCCTAAAGGCGATCGAGCATGTTAACTGATTCTATTCCAGAAAATATGTCTATTAACGGGATAGTTGTAAAAGTATATGTCCTCCTAAGAAACTAATAATAACATTTGTTATATCAAAATATTTCTTAAAATGCCCAACGTGAAAACCTGTGCAGGCTAGTGACGTCATTAAGCAATCTGGACATCATGTCTAAAATACATATCCATGTATGCAATCTGTTTTGACCAGTTTTAATTTTTTGCATCAGCAGTGAAATACCTACTGGAGCGATAGAATGATCCAACCATTTTTTCCAGCAATCTTGGCAACAGATTTGATGTATGAGAAGCCTTTAATAAGTTTCCAGACTTTTTGTACAGACATTTCAAATTGTTGTAAATTCTTGAAAATTCGGTATGTTATTGCTATACATTTTATGAGATGACAGGTTATGATTTCAGGTTCAGATCAACAGCTATAGCAGGAATTGGAATACACTCTACAAAAGCCTGATTATCACAGCTGCTAAATTTCGAAAATGCAATCTGAACGTGAGGACACTTTAGAAGAACAATATGCAATAAAATTCTGTTTTAAACTTGGAAAAAATGCCACAGAAACGTATGGAATGCTTCAGACTGCTTTTAGACCATCTTGCATGAATCGAGCGTCAGTTTTTGAGTGGCATAAGAGATTCAAGGAAGGCAGGCTGTCTGTGAGAGATGATGTGAAGTGTAGGAGGACTGAGGAAGTCAGAACACTATAGTTGATTGGCCAAATAAATAATTTTATGAATAAGAATCGTCATGTGTCTATAGAGATAATAAGTGCACAGTTTGATGTCAGTGTGGGAACTGTACACACAATTATTCGCGGGGAACTGAAGATGTGAAAGATTTGTGCAAAGTTTGTCTGAAGGTTGCTCAGAGAAGATCAGAAAGAAAGGCTTTGTCATGACAACAGGGAGTTGGGCACCAAGACAGTTTCTCACTCTCCCTATAGTTCAGACCTTGTTCCTTGCGACATTTGATTATTCCCTAAGCTCAAGGAAAACCTTAGAGGCTGTCGTTATGAGACAATTGAGGAGATGAAAGAGGCTGGACGATGCTCATTGACACACTCACACAAGAGGCTTCCATGAGCCTTCCAGAAGTTATTAGGAACAAGACAACAAGTGCGTTGCAGCCTGAGGAGATTGCTTCAAAGAGGACTAGAGTTTCATGTATGTACTATCAATTAAAGTACGCATACGAAAAAAGTCTGGAAACTAATTGAAAGAACCTCATACTTGTAAAACAGGCACAAGCATGCAACATTGCATATCTCGATTTATACTCCAGATTAAATATAAAATAATACATGGAATATTCGCTGACAGTATCGGAAAATGTAAGTCACAATATCATCTTGGACATGGAGATTCGGGACAAGATCAAAGTGTAGTATCTGTTCTTCAGATGCTGCATTTCTATTTCTTGTTCTCTTTCGGTGGAGGAGAAATCCTTCACGACTGAGACAATTTTTATTTTTGTACCTTTTCTCCACGTTAAAAAACGACCCTGGTGTCTAACCCTGTCCCGTGGGGAGGCATAGTAAATAGGTACAAGTAGATAAACTCACCCGAGCAAGAAGAGCGGATGTCATAATCTATAATATAAATCTCAAACTTTGGTTTGTGTGTGTCTGTATGTATGTATGTATGTATGTATGTATGTATGTATGGCATATTCACGTTGACACACCAGTTCTTGCTAGATCACCGAAGTTACAAGTGTTAGAGAATGGATCGAGAGAGAGAGAGAGGGGGAGGTGTGTAAATTATAATTAATGCAGAAGTGCCGAAAAGTTTTCTACCAATGGTAATGAACTACCGACTAATTAAATCTTAAAGGCCGATCATCATAACACAGCTGACTACAATTTCGTAGTGTTCAAGTCCAACATAAACAAATTCTTGATGAACTGTCCCCTTAGGTAATCCAATTTACCAAATTTACACTACTAAAGATTACTGCATTTTCCCATTAACTACTGGACACTCAATAACCCTTATCCTCGAGTGGCCTCCGGGCCTCGATAAGTGGTGACGACTATGTAAAAAAAGAAGAATAATCATTTTAATGATATCAAAATGAAAATCCAATGTAATAACTGTTATTATGATAAATCCAGTTGATTATTTTAATAAAACAGTTAACTTAGAAATGATAGAATGAAATATAATTGGGAGTTAAACGACGCTACTATTTTCATTAGTGTTAGAGAATAGATCGAGAGAGAGAGAGAGAGAGAGAGAGAGAGAGAGAGAGAGAGAGAGAGGGAGGTGTGTAAATTATATTGAGACACGTTGACCGGAAGTCAGGATCAGCTGATCGGATTGCGTGTGAATCATGTGATCAAGTTAGCTGAATCGTGGAGATTTGGTTTGGACGTAGAAGGCGATGGACGGCTTTATACGTCTCCTCCCCTTCACTGGGGGGGACGCTGACGTGTGTAGAAATGAGACCAAGAGTACCACAAAAGCCAGAGATTCATTTCCATCTTCTGCAAGACATCTGGAAAGTGAAATAAAAACTATAAAACAAATTCATCGTGTTGGAGTGAATGGACCTTCGTCCAAAACAGATACCGTCTCCCCTCCAAGACATGAGATGTTTCCAGATGGACCAACATCGCTGACACAGAAGGTATGTCTGAAAATAGATGACATGTCACACACACATTCACACTTAAAAGCATGTGAACATATGTAATAGAAAGACATTTAGACAATCACACAACGGTCCCCCTTATTAGAGATAACAACGCAACAAACTCTCAATTTGGTGCTAGTGGACCAGTCCACCTGTACATGGGTGGAAAGAAAAGAAATAGAACCTGGTGGTTACCATAAAAAAAAGTAGTAGAGCGGATGTCATAATCTATATATATAAATCTCAAACGTTGGTTTGTATGTATGTATGTCAGGTCATGTATATATGTATGTATGTTATGTCAGGTCATGTCATATGCTACTGGTACCATGTAACCCAGTACTACCTGCCTCATGGTCGGGTCACCGGCGACTAAACTAGTTCCCCCACCAGACTTGTTTGGTGAGGAGGGCGGCTAGTCTCCCTGAAGGATTAAAAACAAGACCTTCCAAAGGGCGAATGAACTCTTTTTCTGGGTCAACGGCCAACTAGCACCGTGTATATTTGTGTGTGTGTGTGTGTGTATATGTGTATTGGGGTGGAGAGGGCTCCCGTAAGCCGTAGTGAAGGCAACCTTTCTAGGAGAAGCAAATCTCTAATTTAAAAAACCATAAAGCGGAAGACCAGTACCCGCATTAAGCTGGTCTGCAGTTTAATTTATTGCTAGCTATCTTGCTCTTGCTTGTTGCTGGATCTCAACATTTTGAACCGAGAGAGAGACTTAGCTGTCGTACAAAGCTAAGACTCTGTAACATCATCTTTGTATAGATACTACCTCAGACATTTGGGCTCATGGATTTTAAATGTCTGAGGGAGTGCCACTCGTCTGACAAGACGTTGCAATCATCATTATGTATGTATGTGTGTATGTATTTATGGCATATTCATGTTGACACACCAGTTCTTGCTAGATCACCGAAGTTAAGCAATGTTGAGCCTGGCTAGTACCAGATGGGTGACCATTTGGGAATTCTAGGTGCTGTATGTGCTTTCCGCTTATCTCAGCATTGTTTCCAGTCATCCTGAACCTCCACTTATCACTGGTATTCAACAATGTCGAATCAGGAAAGGTGTGGTTGCAGATTGCGCAACTCTTGCCACAAAAATCTCACGCACAGGCACCCTTACAGTGGGTATCCATAGTTTGTCAAGACTTGAGGAAGCCATTTTTTATGTATGTATGTCTACTAAAAGCTTTCATCAGCCGCATCGGACCAGGTCGAAATCAGTACCATCTGAAAGAGCAATCCCTTGGGCGCATATGTGAAGCTTAGAAAAAAATGGTCAATTATTCCGTATAGAAATAAAGTTTTAAACGAAGAGAGGGTCAGTTAAAATTGTCTTCAAAAACTGCGCATGCGTCAAGCATTATTATTAGTTTCAATAAAAGAATGTCCAACGTTATTTTGCATGTCAGAATTTAATTCCTCTATCTACCCTTCTTGTCTCTTTCTTTTCTCCCTTCTTTAACCCCCCCCCTCTATGCAAGTAGTTGTAGACTGCTACTGATAGCACGTGACTGTTTCTTTGTTGACGATTGGTCGAGTGGCTTTTTTGCTTGCCGATTTAAGCAAAAATGGAAGTTAAAAAAGGCAGTTGCTACCTTGGCCTTTGGGAGTGAAAGGTCGTTGTTTGTAAAATGTCGGACGATTTTTAAACTTTGTATTATTTATTTGGCATTTTTTTTATTGAAGTTAATTGAATTACAACAAAACATTTTTCGTATTTCAAGGTTTTCGTAAATCCCATGTTTTGCCATCGTAACTGCTAATTTTTGGTTCCTCGACAAAAGGAGGGTGGACCTGTAAATTCACCCTTGTCCGTTTGTCCGTTTGTCTGTCCACATTTTACGCAATAACTACGCCTTGGAATTTTTTTGAAATTTTGCACAAACATTAGACATGATGTGAGTAAAAAAGTAACAGAACGGATTTCCAGGAAAACTCCGGTTTCCCCCCCCCTAAGGAATGCCTTTCGAGTTAAAATGGCTAAAATTGACATTGTTGTGCTTATTAAAAAAAAATTGACGCCTTGGATTTTTATAAAACTTTCTGAAAAGTTGTAACTAACTGATTTCTATATAATTTTGTTTGTCTATACTTTGCGATAATTCTTGGGTGTGCCCCAGGGGCTCTTTTTAGGCGAATAAAAACACTCCATTTTTGGGACTATTTTACCATATTTGTCGTAAATTTTCTGTGTATGTCTTATTTAGCAGTTTTGCATGGTGCTGAACTCAAATTTAAATATGTTGAGGCCTTGGGGACTTTTAGGGCTAAATGGGGGGGGAGGGAAATGATGGACTTAGTCATTTCTTTTTTTTTGCATGGTGTAGAACTTAAATTTACATATGTTAAGGCCTAAAACTGCATTGTTTGTTCATTCTCAACAGGATTTGACGCCCCCTGGGGACATTTGGGGTTAAATATGGGGGTGGGGGACAAATGCTGAACTTAGTCATTCTTTATGCCTCATTCACTGTGTAACACCAAAGAGGGGCCACATCAGATCAGTAGGGTCGATGTGACGTTTTTTTGTGTTGAATGTAATATTCAATCCTGGGCGAACACCGATTACAGAAAAAAAAAAAATTTTTTTTTAGTTAATATTTTTATGTGTCAAAATCTTGTTGTTGAGATACCATACGGTCGGGGGATAAAAATAGAAATCGCATGCTAAACTTCAAAGCGAAAGATTACTTAAAACATTTTTTAACCAAAATACGCTCGCATTTGAACTAAACGAGCCAACACAAAAATATTCCGAAACAGAGATTGGAAATGTCGGTCGGCTTGAAATGTGTTGTTTGACAGGTGAAATGTCGGATCGTTTTTGATCTGAGAAACACACACACACACGAAACAGATCAGGCCTGATAAAAGAATTAATGACGTCAGCCCAAGGTTCGACATGAATTGTTTTTCAATATGAATTATCTAAAAATGTCTTTTGGCAAATTGTTTTGGGCGCTAAGGGGAATTCTGACATGTAAAGAATATTTCTTTTAAAAATCACACGGATGTTTTTACAAAACAAATAATTCAAAGGGGAAAGAAGATCAAACGGATATTTTTAAATAGATGAAAGCTGGTGATCTATTACAAGCTAAAAAAAAATATTTCCTCTGATTATCAGTTGATAATATGGAAAAAACCATTATCGAGAAGGCGGGGTCAGGCAAGTTGGGGAGGAGTCAATTTGATTTTGGAAATTGGGGGCAGAAAAATAATACCTGCCACAGGCCAAATTGACCAATGAGAAGGAATCAGGTGGATTGTTATCAATCAATTTCATTGGTCGAAGACGAACGTAGGTGTCATCATTATTCAAGGGTTTTACTATATAAGATCTGTAAAACTCGATTTAATCAGATAGAAGGAGATAGAAGGAGATAGAAGAAGAGAGAAGACAGAGAGAGGTCTTTGGAGAGACAGAGAAAAAGGTCTCGGTAGAGGAATCCAGCCACCCAACTTCTCTCTCCCCCTCGCTGGTCGCCAGAGAGCTCAATTTGCAACTTAATAGAATTCAGAGGACCTAGGAAGAGACCAGCCAGAACACCTTAACGATAATTACAACGGTCCGCGACTCCGACCGAGTATTTCAACAACAAGAAGCTCATTCACAAATCTAATTGCTTGCTTCCATTTAATCTTCAATTGTACATACGTCTGTAGATAATCATTTATGAATTTCCTAAATACATTATATATCAACGAACCTCCGGAGTTTGTTTGCTGATGTGCTGTTGTTCCAGGTAACTTTATTTCCTTTACTTGCCACTTGTGACCCCGTTCCCGTCAACGAACACCCAGTCAACAGGACAACCAACTAGACGATCAAGAAGAACAGGCCTTGAGGACCGTGCAATCGAGAAGAGTTCTCCAACGCCTTGACGAGGACTCACTGGGTGACGCGACATACCAACGGTTGGCAGACCTGGTTGCCCAATCGACATAATTAATTACCCGGTGACTAGGATAGTCATAATTGGGCATCGACCCAGGGTTAAGATCATAACTGGGCCGCGATCAGAGGGTTAAGGTCGTGTAAGGTCACGTACAAGGTCACAACTGTGCACTCATAGGAGATCATGCATGCTTCACTTGTTTTTTCTTATAATAACACATTATGTCATAACTAATTATTATATACAAGCAGAACCTGTGGAAATTCCACAAGGAACTCATTCATATGTAATATATTGATGTTGGCATTCTATGAATGTTCAGTGTAAATGGAGACACCCTGATATTATTGTAGCTCTTTTGTTAAAATTGCAAAAGTATTTATCCAAGCTAGCAGGGACGCCCGGCATAGCCAGGTCGTAAAATACGCTTAAATATGATATTTTCATTCTTGCAGAGTTTGTATATATTATTATATAGTTAATGTTCTATCGATTTTTATATATTATAAAGTTGCGATTTCAAAAATAAAAAATATATCTATATGACTTGGGTTCATCAGCTTGAATCGAAACTGAATCCCAAACTTATATATATATATATATATATATATATATATATATATATATATATATATATATATATGAGCAAACAGTTAATAAAATATGTTAAAAAACACTTTGAAATGAGTTAAAAACATATTTAATCTGAGAAGGAAACACTAGATAAATGGATAGTCCTTAATCCGCGGAGTTTCGAAGAAATACTTTCCTTCTCATCAGAAGGTAGGAATTAGCAAAATGCGGGATCGGATTTTGCATGCAGAAGTATTTGATGAAACAACAAGTAAGTCAAAGATCTTACTTGAAAGCAAAAAAAGTGAAGCAGAGGGAATATGGTGAAGAAAAAGGTGATTACACATGAATGGATAGTCTGGTGGAAGATAAAAAATCCAGTGACGGTAAAATCCAAATGTATAACTTCAAGAAATTATAAGCTATATTTCCTATTTAGTTTTATCGAGCTTTTACATCTGGCTGAGATAATTTTATAAATATTAATTCTTTAATATTCATAATATACTTTAATTTTACCATCTTGGATCATTTTGGTAAATTTAATTGTAATTTTTTATTTTATTTTATTTTATATATATATATATATATATATATATATACATATATATATATATATATATATATATATATATATAACTTTAGTTCTTTCAGCTATAATCGATATCGAAACCCAAACTTATAAAGAATTCTTAGTAAAATTATTTATAAATAAAATAGATTACTAAGGTGCCATCAGCTAAAATTGAAACTGATATCAAGACTTATGAAGAATTCTTGATAAAATTATTTTTAAAAAAAATAGATAATTGGAGTGTCATTAGCTATAATCGAAATCGAAACCAAAACTTCTGAGAAATTCTTAGTAATATTATTTATAAAAAAAAATAAATGACATCAATTATAATCGAAACCGAAACCAAAGCTTATAAAGAAGTCTTGGTAAAAATATTTATTACAAAAAAATGGAAATACATAACAATTAAACGACCCAGATGTAAGTGTGACACACACGCTATCGTATTAATATATAGATAGAAAATAATTTCATAAAATCAACAGTAGGTTATCTACAGTACAATATAGATTACAATGTATTGTGGATTAAGTCATTGCAGAGGCATGTGAAGCTTCCTTCCGGTGCACTGTGATGAGTCCCTAAAAAGAGCAGACAATCAATCAATTTGATTAAAAAAAAAGTTAATTTCACCGATTTCAATGACAATAAAAAATATGGGAGTGTGAAACATTCGTTGATCCTTATTCAATCCCGGGCAACGTCGGGTCTTCCTGCTAGTAATTAATAATAAGGAAAAACTGCTAAATTCTAGATTTTGCCGTCCCGCCAGACCTCAAGGTAAATATTAAAGAGACAGAAAAACGAAGCATATACAAAGAACTTGTCAGAAAACAGAAAAGGATACGAAACAGGAAAACAAATCAATATAATACCAATAGTAGTAGAAGCACTACGAGCAATTCCACCAAAACTAAAAAATAAAAAAGGATTAGGAGAAATTGGAATCAAAGGGAAGACTAAGACTATAAATAGGATAACAATGATAGAAACAGTTGAAATCTAAAGAAAAATCCTCGAGTGCAGAAACGAAACCATTAAACTACAAACACAAACCAGTTATATGAAAATTGCAGTGGATGTAAAACCAAAAATAGAATGAACAATGCACGAAACCAAGGGAACTGAAACCGAAAGAAATCTTATAAACTATGCCTCCCCTACCCAATAAAGATATCAAACTTGGCTGATAACTACACAAAATAGCTGTGAAGGGTCAAGGAGGATAGAAAAACCAAGAAAGGAAAGCACTAACCAGCCCTCCACTTGAAGAGTGCAGAGAATACTGTGACATTGGGAAGGTGTAGGGAAAATCACAACTTACTTGGCTAGCATGTGTGTGTGTGCTTCAAGGGGTCGGTTCAAGGGGTCGTAAAAAAAAGAAAGAAAGGCTAAAATGGCAACACTAAGTTGGTTTTATGGCTTATTGTCCCATGAGTGATGCAGAGTGTCACCGTTTATATGCAAAAGTGACAGGTGAATAAAAGCGGATGTGAAGCGAACAGGGGACGAGTTGAACGAACGTGTACTGCATATGTCGTCATGGGCAAACTTGTAGCATATGGGTTATCATTGTAGTGATCGGTATTAACATTGTCTTGACCTTCTTTGGGACAATATCAAAGTGTAATACCTGTTCTTCAGATGCTGCACTTCAATTTCTTGTTCTCTCTTAGTGGAGGAGCAATCCTTCACGACTGAGACAATTTTCACTTTTGTTCCTTTTCTCCACATGAAAAAACGTCCCCGGTATCTAACTACGTCCTGTGGGAAGGCATTATAAATAGGAACATGGCAGTGTAAATAAATAACGCTAACACTACTTGTAATAACCTATCGGAGAGAAAGGATACGATGGTTGAAAAGACATTTCTAGATATGCCATAGCTGGAAATCTTGTGTAGTAGACCTTTATGCCAAACTCTATGTCAAGAGCTATTGCTCTTGAGAGGAAACTCCTGTCAATAGTTACATTCAAAAGACTGACCTCAAGTATTTTTAGATACTGGGCAAATTAATGAAGTTTTCCAATATGCTGGGAAGTATTTCTCTTTTAGGCATCAATTGAACAACTTTGCAAGAATTGGTGCTAGTTTGGGTTGCAGTTTTTTGTGTACTATAATTTGAACATTGTCAGGAACAGTTGCTTTGTTGGCATCAAGGTTCTTGATGAGTTTGGCAACATCACAAACAGGTATGTGGATGTCGCTCAGATTATTTTTTTTTATCTTGGGAGGAAATTCAGGGAGGTAGGTAACCCTAATTGCATAGGGTTGAATTTGCTGCAAAGTTCTTGGCAATGATATGGCTTTGTCAAACGTTGATGACATTACCCCAGGCCCATTTATGATGGTTGGGATAGAAACGCATCTATTCAGGACTTTGTTATTCACCAAAACTCATGGGAACCAAACCTCTATTCTTCTACTTTGGACTTGATGGACTGAGCATATGACTCTTGTGTTTTCTATAATCCCTTTACAGTAATTGCTGGCAAAAAGCGACTTTAGTTTCAAAACATCTATTACATTTAAAGCAATTGAAGTAGTGATTTCTATGCAATGCCAGCAGCACATTCAGGGTTGTACCATAGCTGGCTGTTCAGTTTTACTTGGAATTTCTTGGAGAATATGTAGTTTTCTATGCCGATGGTTAACCAATCAGTTGTTAGGTGCTATATCAGACACATTCCTTTTAAACCGAGCATAGGGGTAGTTTCAATATAATTGTTCAGAAACTGTCCCAGTCAGACATCGAATTTTGATACACAGATATGTGGTTTTGTTATACTTTGTTTTTGTCTTTATTGAGACAACCGAGTGATGAGAATATCCTAGCAGAGAAAAAAGTTAAGGATGAGCATAGTTCAGTGCATATTGTTGGTAGGTTTGTGGAAGGTCGGTAAGCATATTGAGAAGAGTGACATTCGTCACCGATCTTGTATACGCCAGATACACGTGTTCGTACGACTCTGAATAAAAGGGAACAACAACATTTAGAGAAGTACATTTAAAAAAGAGACATCAAAAAAGAGAACGTTAAAGCAGGATTATATTATATAAGATTAAAATATGAAAAAATGTTTTATTTAACTTGAAAAATGTAAGAACAATAAGAGAGTGTTTTGTATACATGTGTGTGTGTGTGTATTTGTGTGTGTGTGTGTGTGTGTGTGTGTGTGTGTGTGTGTGTGTGTGTGTGTGTGGGTGCACACGCATAAGCAAGCCTTTTAACTTGTAATGCTTGTGGTATGTTCATTGTATATATGTGTGTCTAGTGTCCCCAAGAGTTCGTTAGTGTATACATTATGTTGCCTTACCTTAAAACGAAAGTATACCTGTCAAGGCGTACGGAAACGTGCATCTGTCTACATCGACAGTTCAGACCAAAAAAGAAGAAACAGTTAGAGACGGAAGTGGATAGAGAAAGCGAAACAGGAAGTAGAGACACCACCTGCCGGATAGATCTAAAGCTGAGACAAGGACAAATAACCGATGCATATTGAGTAACGTTTATGTGCATGTGTGTGCGACATACCTATTAGCATATCAGTTTAAAAAGCGTATGCCTATAAACTTGAAAAAGTGTGGAATTGGAAGTTTTAACAATATGGCGTGGAGTTGGAAGTTTTCAGAACGCAGTGTGGAGTTGAAAGTTTTGACTGCAGTCTGTTGAATTTACCTGAGAAATTGTTAGTTTAACCACAGAAGGCTTATTGCCACAATCTCGTAGGAGATGTCCTTTTCTCTTCCTTGCAACCTTTATCTCACAGAAGAGATGTTGCGAGTTTGTCTCTGATGTATCGTTATTTTCATGGAAAGTGTTCGAATGAGCTTCAATCTATGGTCCCCCCTCGCCAAACTTTCACAAGAAACACTCGTCTAGCTGTAAACACTATCAATAATTCCCCCAACTCTTTATCTGTGCCTAAACCTAAACGTAGATTCCATGAACAAAGCTTCTTTCTTAGAACTGCACGCCTGTGGAATTGTCTTCCGTTTTCCTGCTTTCCGGCTGACTACAATATGGTTGTCTTCAAGTCTAACGTAAATAAGTTCTTGATGAGCCGTTCCATATAAGTTATCAAATTTACCAAATTTTCATTACTAATGATTATT
Source organism: Euprymna scolopes (assembly GCF_053919585.1). Taxonomy (NCBI): domain Eukaryota; kingdom Metazoa; phylum Mollusca; class Cephalopoda; order Sepiida; family Sepiolidae; genus Euprymna; species Euprymna scolopes. The sequence goes on from NC_136519.1 coordinate 79,017,534, forward strand.
ATATTGTCCAATTTCTACTGTACACTCTTTAACCCTTATCCTTGAGTGGCCTCTTGGCCTTGATAATGTGGTGATGCCTATGTAAAAAAAAAAAAAAAAAAAAAGAACATTTTTCATCAGTCCACCAGCAAAAAAGCAAATCAAAATGTCCCAGTTTCTATCTGACTGATTGTTGAGGTTGGAACCGACTAACGTTAACTACGACTCTCGGTCTATTTTTACAGTTCGGAAGAGTCCATCTTTAGTGCACGGGTGAATCTCCCACAACAATAATATAGCATAGATATTTACTTGCTGCCCACCTCAGCAAGATGTGACACAAGGTTAGAAAGTGAGGATGCCCAGCCAGCGCTACTAAATAAAGGGCACTATGGTCTAGCAAAAATTGCCTGGGCCTTCCCAGTAAAAGACCAATGATCGTTGCCAGCTAGAAATCAATGGTAAGCGGCTGTTGCAATAAGGCAAAGTAAGTAGTAAAGGTTATCAAAAGTGATAGTGAGTACTGGAAATTTATGGAGACTTGTTGTCACTCAGATTCCAGTGAACACCACCGGTTGTTGTCAGTGAGTTATCTTTAATGATGGCTTTAATGAAAACTCCTAGTGAGTACAAAAAATAAGAGTAACTCATTCTGAAAAGGAATCAGACAATTAACTCTCGATTTATAAGTCAGCACGATATGAAATCGGCGAGGGAGAGAAACATTTTAAAAGTCAAGTTGACAATAAATACTCTCTCTCTCCCTCCCTCTCTGTTTCTCTCTCCCCCCCCCCTCTCTCTCTCTCTCCAGAATCATTAAAAAGTAAACTATGGGATTAGATATCAGATTTGCGTAATCCATTTATATATTATAGTGGAGGAGGGGCACAGAAGCTTAGCCTTGTCAGGTTGTAAAATATGCTTAAATATATTTTAATTCATGCAGATCTTGTATTTATTATTACAGAGCTAATTCTGTATTAAATATCATATTGTACTAAATATATAATTGTATTAAATATCATATTGTACTTAATATATACAGGGTGGAACGATAAAAGTGTCGCCCCAAATAAAACAACACTACAGCTTTATTTTAAAACTTTTATTGAAAACATCAATTCAGGTAACTTGATTATGTAGTAGAGCTGACATCTATTCAATGTAGCCGCCTTCAGCCTCAATCACTGCCTCGATACAGGTCCAGAACTGGGAGCATTCCTTTTCCACAAGTGCCGACAGGAGCTTGGTGAAAACTCTGTGGATGGCAGCGATCAGGCTGGCTTTGGTGTTGTAGGAGGTCATGTTGGTGATGTTCTCGATGTATGACCAAACGAAGTAGTCTAGTGGGTTCAGGTCAGAGGAGAAGGGGGGCTAGTGAGAGAAGAGGACAAAGTCGTAGCACTCCTTCTGAAGCCAAGCCTGGGTTTCTTTGGACTTGTCAGCTGGCATTGAATCCTGCTGCCACACCCAGGGTCTGCCAGCGGCCACCTGATTGCACCTGGGGATCACCACACTCTTTAGCACATCCAGGTACACTTTGGTGTTGACTTTCAAGATGACTTCAAAGATGTGAGGTGGCATGATGTGGCCCTCGCTTGAAACCACACCAAAGACCATAACCGTGGGTCGTCCGATGTGCTAAGCTGTGCCCTCAAGCGTTGAACTATCTGGATTTGTATTTTGAGGGTGCTGGCAATGGTCCTTTTGTCATAACTTGTATCGGTAGAGAGCATGAGTTATACAACGGCACATCTCCGATCTCGCTCGTTGAACATTGTGTCACTTTCAGACATGATAGAAGGCTCCTATCGCTCTTATAATTTGTACACAACTAGCCAACTAGTTAATAGTCTGCAACAAAAAAGAAAACCGTTTTTCATCAAACGGAAATGGAATCATGTCGTCTTTTCTAGGGCAACAATTCTATCATTCCATCCTAGAGTACTTCTTTCAAAAGTAAAAAAAAAATTTACTTGGGTGCCATCAGTTAGAATTGAAACCAAGACATTTAGTGCTCCAACCACATTCCCCATCGACGTAAATATTGAGAGTAAAATAAGAAAGAAGTAAAAATATGCCGCCAAGTTGAAATGAAGATTTTACATTTCAACTTGCCGATATATGTTTGCAAGTATTATTCATCCATCCAAACAAAGATTTTACTCATTCTAAACCATCCTTGGTGTATGATTACTATTTCCTGTTAATTTCAGTGTCATGTGACCAGTAGTTTAAGAGTTTATTGGTTAAATGACAACAGTAGCAGGAGCAGCAGCGACAGATTGCAGTTAATGATTTTTTTTATCTCTGCTTAATTTCTAAGCTAAGCTCTGGTTGGTGCAAGAATTTAACTTCCTTACTGGTTTGCCAATTCAGAGGTCATGTCTCATGTGACCTGAGCACATGATGGGTTTGGTTTGGTTTGGTTTGGTTTGGTTGTTTTTGTTTTACAGCATATCAACCCTTTTCGGGTTATTTAATGCCAAATCCAAAGATTTTGAAGAAAAATTTTTGAATAGAATATATTTTTTGTTTTCAAGTCGGTTTCTATTTAACCCATAGTTGGGACCCTAACAGGTACTACCACTCCGGGTCAGAGTGGACCTGGGAGCAATGGCAATTAAAGAGTGGCTCCACACTCCCCAAAGCCCGCAAGCTGGGGCCTCACCACTGGATATAGTTTAAGGTCATATCCAGGACCCACGTGATGGGAGATTATAAAAGGATAGCACATTTCAGAGGTAACCCGGTACTTTCAACGATTCTCCACATAACTCGGACTAACCACAAAACTTATTTTTAATCTAACAAAGGGGTCAGCAACTCATTCGACCTCGCGAGCCGAATTATGTTGTAATGATGAGTCATAGAAAAGTACATATACAGAGCCATGTCAATCTAAATATTTTAAACCATATTGAAAAAAAAACTATAATTTAGCAAAAATTCGAGGAACGTTAAAACTTCCCTAGACGAGTTCATAATTAAAGTATACTCTAACTTAACATCATAATCTGACCCTCAAGATTGCCATGGGCATGGAATATTTGCCTACATTAAAGATGGCTTCCTGTATGGCAGGGATATCTCCAGAGAAGACCCTAATTTACCTTATATGTGCTTCCAGGTTGCACTTGCTTACACCACTGCATTTATATTTGCCCTCTATCGCCCCCACAACAGCAGAGTTACTATCTTTAAGAGTATATCAGAGAAAATAGACCAGATCCTGTCTGCACATCCCTCGGCTAACATTCACATTTGCGGTGAATTCAATGTCCATAACATGAAATGGCTGGCCCCCTCATATAAGACAGATAATGAGGGGAGGATCTGTCATGATTTTGCCATTGCCTAGGACCTCACTTAGATTGTTCGTGAGCCCAGCCGTGTGCCCAATACTACCGGTCAGTATGCAAGCCTTCTAGACCTTTTTCTCTCAAATTCCCTGTTCATGTTCTGTTCTATCTCCTCTAGGATCCTCCGACCACTCCGTTGTATCAGTTAAATAAAAATGAAATGTGATAAGTCCTCAGACGTACCTCTCCACCGTACTGTATACCAATACTCTATGGCTGACTGGGATAGCTTCCGTACATTCATATCTGATCTACCTCTGCATTCCATGTTTAAAAAGGATGTGTCCTCTATAGTATCAGACCTAACTGAATGGTTAATTGTAGGCATAGACCGATTCATACCATCCAAAAAATTCCAACAAAAACCTAATCACCAGCCCTTGTTCTCCTCAGAATGTGCTGCTGCCATCGCGCACAGAAATCACTTTTTCCATAGCTACCAATGTAATAGATGCACTGAGACTAAAGCTGCTTTCAGGAATGCCAGCAACCACTGTAAAAGAGTAATAAAAAATGCTAGAGAGCTATTTGCTCAGTCCGTTAAATCCAAAGTAGCTGATCAGCGGCTTGGTTCTCACCAGTTTTGGCAAATAACAAATAGGATCCTGAACAGAAGCGTGCGTTCTATCCTATCAATGGACCAGAGGTCATCTCGTCAGCATCAGGCAAGGCCAAACTATTTGTCAAGAACTTTGCAGCTAATTCTACCCTATGGGACAAAGGCCATCAACTCCCTGTATGTCCTCCTACAACACACAACATGCTAGGTAACATACAAATATCTGTGCGTGAGGTCGCCAAGCTAATCAAGAACCTTGATTCCAGTAAAGCAACTGGCCCTGACGGTATCCCAATTATAGTGTTAAAAATGCTTCAACCATACTTACAAAACTGTTTAAGTGTTGCCGTAAGAAGTGCTTTCCAACACCCTGGAAAACCTCATCATTATGGCCTGTATTTAAGAATTCAGGTGATAAGTCACTTCCCTCTCAGTACAGATCAATAAGTCTCCTGTGTGTCATGAGTAAGTTGTTGGAATCCATATTAAATAAAGAAGTAGTCAACCACCTCAGCAGAAACAACCTTCTTAGTGACATGCAATATCGTTTCCATTCTGCAAGATCTACAGCAGATGTACTAACAGTTACATCCCATAGGATTAGTGAATCTCTCGACAAAGGCTTCATTTCTAAGGCAATTGCTCTTGACATATCAAAGGCCTTCAATAAGGTATGATATAAAGGCCTACTTCACAAGATTTCCAGCTACGGTATAACTGGAAATGTTTTCTCAATCATTAAATCATTTCTCTCTGATAGGCTCATAAGAGTAGTGGTTGATGGGAAAAAATCAGAGGGCCGCAGTATTAATGCTGGAGTTCCTCAGGGGTCCATCCTGGGCCCAACTCTCTTCCTGATCTACATCAATGATCTCCCAAAACACATACTTAAATCATTCGTTGACATCTATGCTAATGACACAACCATCTACGGCAACACATCAAAGGCCCATAAACGACAAAGTTCTCTCTGATTCTCACTCCTCTGATCTTGAGCGCGTTGTACAGTGGGGGAAGAGGTGGCTGGTTACCTTTAATGCATCTAAAACCAGGCTTCTATCTTTACATCATCAATGCTCTGATCCCCATCTGGCATCAATTGAAATGGATGGCTCTCGTCTTGGGGAGGCTCCATGTTTTGACAAGCTTCTGGGTTTGACCTTTACTCCTGATCTGAAATGGAACACGTACATCAAGTCTGTTGCCAAGGTCGCTGGAAAAATGTTGGAATCCTTTTACCGCTCCAGAAGATATCTCACTACTGATGCAATTCTCTATCTATATATAAAAGCCACGTACGTCCAAGGATGGAATTCTGCTGCAACATCTAGGCAGGAGCTGCTAAAAACAGCCTATCCTGCCTTGACAGAGTACAAAATAGACTTTGTGGTTTAGTGGGGGATGGCCTTTTCTCTTCCCTGCAACCTCTCTCCCACAAAATAGATTTTGCGAGCCTATCTTTGTTTTATCGTTATTTCCATGGCAGGTGCTCCTCTGAGCTTCAATCTATGGTCTCCTCTAGCCAATCTTTCACGATAAACACCCGTCTAACTGAAACCACTGTCAACAATTTTCCCCATTCTTTATTTGTGCCTAAATGAAAATGTAGATTTCATGAACAAAGCTTCTTTCTCAGAACTGCACGCCTGTGAAACTCTTTACCTCTTGCCTATTTCCCTCCTGACTTCAACATGGATATCTTCAAGTCCAACATAAACAAATTCCTGATGAACCGCTCCTTTAAGTAATGACACTTTATCAAATCTTCAATACTAATGAATACTGCAACACTATCCCATTGATTACTGTACACAAAATAACCCTTATCCCCGAGTGGTTTCTGGGCCTTGATAAGTGGTGACCTCCATGTATAAAAAAAAAAAATCACCCACAGCGAAATGGATATAATTATGTATGTCTGGCTAAAGAGACATTACCTGAAAGTACTCCCTTTAAACTCCTCAACCTAACGTTCACATGAGTTGAAACAGATACATTGCGAGGAAGGTAGGCTCTTTAGAAAGCCACTTATGCTTGAGAGTACCCTGTACCTATACCAGGCCACCATTCGCCCATGTATGGAGTATTGTAGTCACATTTGAGCTGGTGCATCTGCTACTAGTCTCTCACTCCTAGACAATGTTCAAAAGAGAGTTGCCAACCTGATAAGTTCTAAACTGTCATCTAAGCTTCAACCTCTGTCCCATCCCCCTGCCTCTTCTACAAGTATTTTAATGATGAATGCTCCAACGAACTACAAGCACTTTTACCCCCTCGAAATAAATACCTCCAACAAACCTGACAAGCAGCTAAATCCCACCTCTTCACAGTAGAGATCCCTAAGTGTAAGAAAGCCTTCTGCTCCAATAGTTTCTTCCCCAGGACTGCCAGACTTTGGAACTTCCTTCCGGGATTCTGCTTTCCCAACTGTACTGACATGCAGAAGTTCAAGTGTAACGTGAACAGACATCTTGCTGCTCATCTCCCTGCATAGTATCCCTGCAACTTATGTCCCCGATAGTAGCCCCCTACTACTACTACTGTGCCTTGTCTGGGGTGAAAATGGAATTTAAAAAAAAACTGGTATTAAACATGATAAAAAAAAAATCACCCAAAGCAAAATGGAAATAATTATGATGTGTATGTTTGAAACTGTTATTAAAAATGATAACCACATGGCACATTGAAAGATTCTAGCAACTTACATAGAGTAAGTGGCAAGGATAAGCAATGAGGGTCACTGTTGAAGGAATGAAATAGAAAGCCGACTGAGACAGCATTGTCACTTTGAAACTGTCCCTGTCTAATGTCTGTCACCTGTCGGTTGGTCAAATCAGCTCTCAGTTAAAATGGAGAAGGCAAAAGCTTTGTTCCGGTTATTTATCACTCCAGACTTAGGTGCAGAAGAAACCGAGCCCAAATAACCTTTCACTCGAACCAACTAAAAGTAAAAGGGGAGAACATCGAGTAAAGTCGAGTTGCTGCCATACGCCGCATCCTCTAGGGAATCCACTGTAAGTATCGGCCCCCAGTTCAAAAATGGAAGTTTGAAACAGAGGTAATAAATCTGCCTCCTCCCCATCCACCTACTCACATCACAAGTATCTATGGACCGTAAAAGCCTAAAAAAAAATTCCATAGAACTTTCCCTTTCGGGCTAAGGAAAAAAAAGCCAAACACTCTCGAACCCATAGAGAATGTCTGGACAAACCCCAGCACAGATTATTATACAAATATGTGATTTATTCCAAAGATATAAATTTTTGGTATTCATAATTTAAATAAAATTTCAAGCATATACAGATTACTGATAGAAATATTTGATGAATGAATAATTTCGTGAAATGGGCCTCTCAACTAGCCACCTTGTTCATGCGATTTAGCCCCCTTAGATTATTTTCTTTCGAGATATGTAAAGTTCCATGTCTATGCTGAAAAACCAGACACAATAGACCACTTGGAAGACAACATTCGATGCATTATTGCTGAAATACAGCTTAGAATTTGTACCTCCGGAGTTGTTAAAATTGGATTTGTAGATTACGCTATATATGTGTGAGCTGGAAGGGGGGGGGGCTTCTTCTTTATATGTCTTTGAAGCAGGTGGTCGTAGAACAGTTTACCAACCTGCATCTCCTTCCTGGCATTGCCCATTCAGATGTGAGATGGGAAGTTGCCAGCTGAGTGGAGATCACAAAGTCTATAAGTGATGAATGCCATCTCCTTCATGGAAGTGAACCAACGGTTCAACGACTGAAGTCAAGGAGAAGTTGTAGTGCTACTCCTGGCTTCATCTGGTGTTGTATTTTTGGCAACAGTAACACCTGCGATACTCAACATCAATAACATCCATCCTAGAAGACTGGAAATTCCTTTAAGCCTGCTGCTATATCTCCAGTGAACACAAATAACCAGAAGGTAAACTCACACACACACATACACACACACACACACGCACGCACACACACACACACACACACACACACACACACACACACGTGCACGTGCACACACACACACACACACACACAACAGAACTTTGAAAGGAATTTTCTGGTCACTTTTTCTATTTCTTATTCAAGAACTTTAAAACTTTCCAACAAAACAAAAAAAGAAAAAGGGTAGAAATTAAAGTCCTTTGCTTTTTAGCGTTCGTCTGAATCATATCTTGATGTAAAAGTTCAATGCCAAACTGCCATAAAGAAGTGAAAAAGGAGGAACCTACACTCCTCAATCCCCTCTTTAACATGACAGGATACCTTCCCCTCTGATGTAAGGACTCAAACAGATGTATGAATCTCGTTACTGACGTTGCCTCCTCAGATGTGAGACAGAAAGTTGTCAACCAAATAAAGATCATAAAAGTGATGAACGCCACCTAGTTCATGGAGATGAACCAGCAATCCTATGACTGAAGTCAAGAAGAAGTTGTCTCAGCCATCTTGAAGCCTTAACAACATCTCAGGAAAAGACCAGACCAGACTACAGCTGTGGACCTAAAGGCTAGAAGGCTACTGATATAAGAATTCTCCTTTCTGGGTCCTTCTTCTCAGTTCAGAAGCACTCAACCACCTGAAAAAAAAAAATGGGGTGACTAAAAGTTGCTATGACTAAATGGGGCTACAAAACTGACCTGACCATCTGCATTCCAACTTCGGCAAGAGAAAATTGAAGCACTCCCTTGCCAAAACATTTCAGACTATAAAATTTGCAAAACGCAGCTCACAAATAAAATAAGATTACTAAGGTCATTCAGTTTGCCTTTCTAGTTATCATGTATAGTTTTTGGCATCATAGATTAGTCCCAACCATTTAGAGGCTGGATGTACAAGTCGTGAGTAGAAAATTAACAATCTACCTCATCATTTACAGAAATGAATCTCTGCATGTCGAGAGGAGACGGGGGACTGGATCTTCTAGAGATTAACCACCATTAGTATTTCCCAGTACGAGAGAAGCTCTATAAATCGGAACCTGGAACCGGAATCTTAAATACATCTCAGAAAAACCACTAGATTACAGTTGTGTACTAGACAATTAGAGAATGACTCCTCTCTACTGACATGGGTATTTCCCCTTCCAAGGCTCTCCTTCCTGGCTCAGAAGCACACTGGTTCCAGTAGAAAACACTCAACTTTAGAGTAGAAATGGGATGACTAAAAGTTGCTGTGATTAAATGAGGCTACAAAACTGACTCAACCATCTGTGAATGTGAAAAGGAGGACCGTACGATGCAATATGTCTTGTTTGTCCTCTACTGCCCAACCAGTGCAGCTTAAAAGACCCAGGAATTTGCTTTTGCTCTCGTTAGAGTTCTTCTTTTTTTTCATCTGCACTTAACATCTTGAACAGCACAACTTTTGCAGATAGTTTTAAATCAATCAACAATTTGAAACAATCGAGCACATTCTTGCTTCTTCTAGTCAGCAACCCTCTGGCCAGGTGTGTGTCTGTGTTAAGTACATTTATTCTTAGTAAACCTGGCTCTGATATTTATAACTTGATGATGACCTCCATCCTCAGCCAACATAAAACTATAGACTTTCTTTGTGCATTTGTTCCTTAACTCCGCATTAGTCCCATGGGCTGTTTTGTCACCTCAATTTTGCTTAAGTGCTCATAATTCCTAGTTGGCAACTTATTTCTTTGCCTCCCTCCCAGTACTCTCCTGACTCAATGAAGGTATAGCATACATGGTATGGCACAGTTGTATCTCAGTTTTCCTTTGAGGTAGATGTTGCTTTGTCCTTCTGGAGTGTCCAGTCACCCCAACTGACTAACGTAAGTATGATTTTATAATTTATATAATTTTTGTATTTTTCCAGTGGGAATGAAAATTTGTAGATATAAGCGCATATTATGTATCATTAGGATACTCTGTAATATTTAATATGGAATTAATGTTTTGGTATTTTCTTTATCACAATTTTTTATGGGATTATAATTTTATTTACGATTTTCAGTCTTTTAACTATGAGCTTAGCTAATGTAATATCTTAATTTTTCCTTAGTTTCATAATTTATTTTATTATATTATTTTAAATTAATATCAACAAGATACAAGTGATTCAAACTGTTCAACAAGGACTGTAGATATATCCTGAACCAGCAGGATAACTATATTTTACAAGTTAATAACTCTATAAACATTTTTGTATTTGGAGTGTATAAATACCTCATGGGACTAATCATGTTTGGAACACCCAGGTGATTAACGCAGGGTAAAGAGATTCAGAGAGAATTTCTTTAATTATAATTTGTATTTTAGGATAAAATTATATGAAATGAATTATATTAGATGAATTTGTGTCCTGGAATCCATTATGAGCAAGGGACCACAAGAAAGTTATATTATAAAATAGTTATTTGGTCTATTGATGTTATTTATTTCTTTAACTCAACATTTGAAAACTTTAACTGAACACTCGGATATGGTATATTTTCCAGGAAAGCAGTCATAAAAAGGCTGAAAAGAGTCCGGTAATGGAGACCAATTAAAGATCAACTTTGTTTAGATTTGAAACGGACGGTACCGATGGTGTTCTGATCTCGTGTAATGCATATAATGCTTTTATTTTATTTCTTTTTATAATTTACTTAATAAGTGAGCACTCTACTGTGGGTTCTTTCTCACTAACCTTATGTATATATGTATGTATGCATGCATATATATATATATATATATATATATATATATATATATAGTTAGTTAGTTAGTTAGTTAGTAATAAAATATATATGGTGATTAAGCTACATTGAATATTCCGTGTTTCATCCACTCTAGGATTCTTCAGGCTTATGCACATAAGCCTGAAGAATCCTAGAGTGGATGAAACGCGGAATATTCAATGTAGCTTAATCGCCATATATATTTTATTACTAACTAACTAGCTCTACCTATGTATTAAGCACTTTTGAAGTAAATACTTAAAGTTTACGCATAAATTTATACTTTCGTATATTAATTTTATGTGAGTAAATGAAGTAGTTATATATATATATATAACATGCTTTTGAAGGCTTACAATGCAGGAATGTACAGTCGTTGTAAGCAGATAAATAAATAAATAAATAAATAATAAATAATTCAATAATATTTTTTTTATTTACCAGATTAGTCTGTTTTTCTTTTTTCTTTTTTCAACTGTGGATGGTATTTATTCCATAGGTCTATATATATATATATATATATATATATATATATATATATATATATATATATATATATATATATATCCAAAAATTCATACTAAAATTGTCTGTGGTGTAACAGGTGAAGTAGTAGGTAAAATCTATTATAGAGGTTAAAGGTTCAATCCTCCATGCAGGTGGTACTAAAAATACAATCGTGAATTACCTAATACAGTGGATAAATTATCATCTGATCAAATGAAAACATGCTACGCCCCCATGGATCAAGCAAAGTGTTCCGTTTGAAATTCCGTGCAGATTGCAAAGTTTAACAGAAAGACTCCTGAATTTGACAAGATACACCGGAGGTAGGTCGGAGGTTATATCAGGCAAAACGTTCTAAAAATAATCCAAATTATTGCTACATCTAGCCATCCTGCGCCTGCCCACTCCCTATCCATTGAGGACAGCACTTAGACACGTCCTTTCTGCTTAAGTCTTGCTAACTAAAAGAGGTTGAAAAACTCTGTGATATCTCTCTGGTATCACCCCCAAGATTTTCATTCAAACATGGCTCTTTCTATGCAGTAAGCAATCTTCCATCTCGGGAGATAATGACATGCGCCTTGGTGTTTCAGCGGATTGTCTTTGGACATCTTCGAGCATGTCTCTGGAGACCTATTCAGGAATGGCAGTCTCTGCCGCATGGCCACAGGAAGGAGGATGGTGGGCTGAGGTCTGCGGCCTTTTGGTTAGCGCTGCTTTCTGCATCGTCTCCTGATCTCCAGCATCAGGTTTCTGCTGTTCTCTCCTCTCCCTACTCCCTGCTGTACAGCACCTCGCCAGATGTTGCAGTCGTTTGCTAGCTGCTCCCAGTTGCTCAGAATCAATGCCAGTCAGTTTCAGGTCGCATTTGCATACATCGCTGTAGTAGAAAACCAAGGTGCTGTCATGTTTCCAGCTCGCCATACAAGATGCCCTTGGGATACTACCGTCATCCATCTGGTGAACATGACCCAGCCGGTAGGGTCTACACTGAAAAAGGAGAAAATGCATGCTGAGAGACCCAGCATGCCCCAGCACATTGGTGTTGGTGACCCTGTCCTGTCAGGATATGACGCAGGCAACAGAGATGAAAACTCTCCAAACGGCTTTCCTGGTGTGCACAGGTGGCCCAGGACTCATTGCCCAAGAGGAGCATGCTAAGCCTGGTACACTGATTTTTCTATGCTACATTATAAATTTTGGTTGATAGGCAGAAAGGTAGGTAATGTGGTTATATATAATTTATATTTTTTAGGCATGAAACCACTATATGTAAAGGGCTAAAAATATACGAGGTATCTTCAATAAGTTTCCAGATTTTTTGTACAGGTTTTTAAAATTGTTTGTTCATTTTGTACAGGCATTTAAAATTTTGTATAGGCATTTAAATTTTGTACAGGCATTTAAAATTTTGTACAGGCATTTAAATTTTGTACAGGCATTTAAATTTTGTACTGGCATTTAAATTTTGTACAGGCATTTAAATTTTGTACAGGCATTTAAAATTTTCTACAGACATTTAAATTTTGTACAGGCATTTAAATTTTGTACTGGCATTTAAATTTTGTACAGGCATTTAAATTTTGTACAGGCATTTAAAATTTTATATAGGCATTTAAATTTTCTACAGGCATTTAAAATTTTCTACAGGCATTTAAATTTTGTACAGGCATTTAAATTTTGTACTGGCATTTAAATTTTGTACAGGCATTTAAATTTTGTACAGGCATTTAAAATTTTGTACAGGCATTTAAATTTTGTACAGGCATTTAAAATTTTGTACAGGCATTTAAATTTTGTACAGGCATTTAAATTTTGTACTGGCATTTAAATTTTGTACAGGCATTTAAATTTTGTACAGGCATTTAAAATTTTGTACAGGCATTTAAATTTTGTGCAGGCATTTAAAATTGTTTGTACATTTTGTACAGGCATTTAAAATTTTGTACAGGCATTTAAATTTTGTACAGGCATTTAAAATTTTGTACTGGCATTTAAATTTTGTACAGGCATTTAAAATTTTGTACAGGCATTTAAATTTTGTACAGGCATTTAAAATTTTGTACAGGCATTTAAATTTTGTACAGGCATTTAAAATTTTGTACTGGCATTTAAAATTTTGTACTGGCATTTAAATTTTGTACAGGCATTTAAAATTTTGTACAGGCATTTAAATTTTGTACAGGCATTTAAAATTGTTTGTACATTTTGTACAGGCATTTAAAATTTTGTACAGGCATTTAAATTTTGTACAGGCATTTAAAATTGTCACAGATTCTTGAAAATTCAGTATGTTATTGATATTTATTAGATGACTGACCAATTTTATGATTTCATGTTCAAATGAACAGCTACAGCAGAAATTAGAATACACCCCACTAAAGCCTGATTGTCTCAGCTGGTGAATTTCAAAAATACAATGTGGACATGAGGACACTTCAGAAGAACAATATGCAATAAATATCTGTTTCAAACCTGGAAAAAATACCACAAAAACGTATGGAATCCTTCAGACTGCTTTTGGACCATCTTGAATAAATCAGGCATCAGTTTTGGAGTGGCATAAGAGATTCAAAGAAGGTAGGGCATCTGTGAGGGATGATGAGAGGTTTAGTGTGAGTAAGGAAGTCAGAACACCAAAGTTGATTGGCCAAATAAAGAATTTCATGGATAAGGACCGTCATAGAGACAATAAGTGCACAGTTTGACGTCAGTGTGGGAACTGTACACACTATTTGTGGGGGACTGAAGATGCGGAAGATTTGTGCGAATGCAACAGACAACATCTCCATCCTTCTCACAGACTATTTTACCAAGATAGATATCGAGACAGTTTCTTACCCTATAACCCAGACCTTGCTTCTTATGACTTTTGGTTATTCTCTAAGCTCAAGGAAAACCTTACAGGCTGTCGTTATGAGACAGTTGAGATGAAAGAGGCTGTGACGAGGGTCAATGACATGCTCACACAAGAGGACTTCCATGGGGCCTTCCAGAAGTTGTTGGAACGGTACAAGTGCATTACAGCCGGAGGAGATTACTTTGAACGGAATTCAGGTTTCATGTGTTTATTATCAAATAAAGTGCTCATACAAAAAAAAAAAGCCTGGAAATTTATTGAGGACATTTCGTATTAGTCATCAATCTATCTATATATATATTAAAGTGCAAATGTGTGTGTGTGTGTGTGTGTGTGTGCGTGTGTACATTTTCCTACCAAATAACTCTATCAATTTTCGGTCTAGAGACTCGAGATTTGACATAAGGAGTATTGAGATTTGGAAAAAAAATCTTTTTAATCGGTTTTTGGCCAGAAATTTGGCTGTCAAAGGAGCAAAGTTCAACGATTTGACCTTTGAAACTCTACCAAACTTCTCCGCCAATTTTTAAATTTTAAGTGTAGCTTACTTTGACATGGATCAAAATTTTTAATTTGATTTTAACCCAAAAAATAAATGTTAAGGGGTCAAAATTGGAATCAAAGTTTAAAAATTATGACCTCTGCGGTCTCTACCAAATTACTCAGCCAATTTCTGGTCTAAACATTTGAAATTTTACATAAAGTGTATTCAGAGATAAAGCAAGCTTTTTAATCGGTTTGGGTCGAAAATTTGCGCTGCCAAGGGTTCTCTATCAAACTATTCAGCCAATTTTGGGTCTATACATTTGAAATTTTACATAATGGGTATTCAGACATGTGGCACACATTTTAATCAGTTTTGGGGGTAAAATTTTGCTGCCAAAATGTCAAAGGTGAAAGAGTTGACCTTTGCAGATTCTACCAAATCCCTCTGTCAATTTGATGGTCTAAACACTTGATATTTTCAATGTATGTTCCTTGGACATGGATCAAACTTTTTAATTTGATTTGATCCCAAAACAATAAATGTTTAGAGGTCAAAATTGGGGTCAAAGTTAAAAACATTTGACCTCTACAGTCTCTACCAAATTACTCAGTTAATTTTTTATCTAAACATATGAAATTTTACATAAAGTGTATTCAGACACAGGGCTTGCTTTTTAATTGCTTTTTGGCTGAAAATTTGGCTACCAAGGTGTCAAAATTCAAAAGTTTTAACTTTTGCGGTCTCTAGCAAACTATTCAGTCAATTTTGGGTCTAAACATTTGAAATTTTACATAAAGGGTACTCAGACATGCAGCTAGCTTTTTAATCAGTATTTGGCTGTCAAGAGGTCAAAGTTTACAGAGTTGACCTTTGCAAACTCTACCAAACTCCTCTGTTAATTTTGGGTTCAAACACTTGAAATTTTAGATGTAGGTTACCTGAACATGAGTCAAACTTTTTAATATATATATATATACACATGCACATAAAGTTATTGACAGTACACAGGGTCCGAGCAAAGCCAGGCTGAACTGATAGTTAATAAATATTCCCCAAATTTTAGTTGGCATATTTTAATGTGTTTTTAATGTGTTTTAATGTGTTTTTAGACAGCATAATGTGGGAACAACCTGGAAACTTATTGTATTAGAAATTAATTAATAAATGTTCCCTTAAATTTCAGTTTCGTTGGAATATTTTAAAAATTTTTTAAAGAAGCATAATATGGGAACAGTGTCCCATTTGAAAATTTAATGACAATATGTAATAGACTGGAATAAGGATTCTAGACTTATGGTTTAGTAGCATTATATATTGATTTTAATTAGTTTTATGCAAAGGAGATCAAAATGGTCTAAAACGTCAGATACTTCCGATGTGTTGTGAAATTTTAGTGGATGATTTCTCTAGGGTTTTTGGTTTGATCAAGATATTTTTGGAATGAGTCGGTTTCAGGGAAATATTTTCAGTGAAAAAAGTTTTTAAGGTTTATAATCAGATGCGAGAAAATGAAGGACATGTTATTCGAAAAACAAAATAATGAGTTCAAAAAGTATACATTCACAAAAGAAATATTTTATGTGTTTAAAATTGAAGTTTACAACAGCGGGAAAAACATAAAATGTTCATGAATATTGCTATAGTTCTCGTGAAAACTAGGGGTTTTTCTTTCTGATGAGACGATTACCAAAGTGCCTTTCATGTAATTGAATCATGATAAAACAAAAAACTGTTGGATATTCAAAACTGGAACTTGGTGGACAATTCGGATATGGAATGTAATTTATGTTATCCAAATATGATTGGTTGCTTCTTCAAAAAGTTTTATAAAGGATTCGAAGTGTTCCATTTTTCAGAGATCACCGTATAAATATTATGGCTTATTATTTTTGGTTTTGCAACAATAAGTAAAGTATAAACTGAAGTTTATTTTTACCAAATATGGGTAGATTGTATAAAGGATTTTATTAAATTTTCTTAACGATTCCATGGCAGGCAGTTTTTTTAGTGTAACGCTGTAGGATACAGGTCAAAGTCTATCTATGCCACACTTATTCATTAAATTTAGGTCATGAGTGACCAACAGTATTTGTTTTATCGCAATTTAACGCATGGACACTTTGATGGTCGTCTCATCAGTTAGGTGTTTTATTTTGGACAGATCTAACTGAGATCTGGTGAACATAGGAAGAATAAGAATGGTTTGACTCTTAATCTTCTCGGTTTTCTTTCTCATCAAATCTTTCTTGAAGTAAAGCTCTATCGCTAAAAGATACTATCAGACTATGTATGGAGCACTGTTGTAATTTGAGCTATTGAATCTGTGTCTCATTTGAAGGTTCTTGATAAATTACAGAAACGAATCTGTAATTTGATTGGAATAAGGATTCTAGTTTAGGTTTTGGTTTAGTAGCATTATATATTGATTTTAATTAGTTTTATGTAAAGAAAATCAAAATGGTCTAAAATTTCAGATACTTCCGATTTCTTGTGAAATTTTAGTAGATGGTTTCTTTAGGGTTTTTAGTTTGATTGAGATAATTTTAGAATGAGCCGGTTTCAAGGAAGTATTTTCAGTGAAAAAGTTTTAAGGTTTATAATCAGATGCAAGAAAACGAAGGACGTCATTTGATAAACGAAAACAAAATAGCACGTTCAAAAAAATATACATTCACAAAAGAAATATTTTATATTTGTTTAAAACTGAAGCTTACAACAGCAGGAAAAACATAAAATGTTCTTGAATATTTTTAGAGTTCTTGTAAAAACTAGGGGGGGGTATCCCTTTGATGAGACGATTACCAAAGTGCCTTGCATGTAATTGAATCATGATAAAACAAAAAACTGTTGGATATTCAGAACTCGAACTTGGTGGACAATTCGGACCAAGAATGTAATTTATGTTAATGAAATATCATTGGATTGCTTCTTCAAAAGTTTTATTAAAGATTCCAAGCATTCCATTTTTTAGTGGTAGAGGGGTCACCTTTTTGGGGGATCATCCTATAAACTGAAGTTTATTGGCACCAAATATGGATAAACTGTACAAAGGATTTTATTAAATTTTATTAACGATTCCGTGGCTGTTTTTTTTTTTTATACAGGTTTAAGTCTGTCTGTACCACACTTATTCATCATGAGTGAAGTGACCAACAGTATTTGTTTTATTGCAATTTAATGTAGGGACACTTTGGTGGTCGTCTCATCAGTAGTGTGTAATATATATACAGGTTAAAATCTATCTGTACCACACTTATTCATTAAATTTAAGTCATGAGTAGGGCTATGACAACAGCATATTCTTTTCATTGCTTTGACTCTCGAGTATATATCCGACATAGTTAGACACAATTAATCAACCGAGAACCACATCACTCTACATAAAAACATAAGATATCAATAGATATATACCTGAGAATCAAAACAAGGAAAAGAATATGCTGTTGTCAAATCCCTAGTCATGAGTGACCAACAGTATTTGTTTTATTGCAATTTAATGTAGGGGCACTTTGTGGTCGCCTCATCAGTAGTGCATGCTATTCTGAACAGATCTAACTGAAAGCTGACGGACAGGGGAAGCATAAATTGAAGTTTGTTTGTACTAAGAATGCTTCGATTGCAGAAAGAATTGGGAATTTTTTTAACGAGTACGTAGAGGGTATTTTGTTTGAAGAGGGGGGGGGAGGGTGTCATTCATCCTATAAAAGTAAAAGACATTCAGGATCACACTTTCTACTGATGAGACGACCAACAAAGTGTCTTCTGGTATAATTTGAGGAAAAACATGGAAACGGCACTACCTCTATGTAGGTTTAACTGGCCTTCTCCAAAGGAGGAAGTTCCGTGGGATTATGAAATTCACAAGCGGTTCCCAAGCGCATGTATATCCCTGTTAGGGAAGATGATGACGTTGGATGTTTGCAACTCTTGCAGGGCGGTGTCGATATCCTCGTACATACAGTACCTGGTCACCCATTTTAGTAATGACCAGGCTCAATGTTGCTTAACTTCGGTGATCTAATGAGAGCTGGTGTGTCAACGTAATTATACCGTATACAATTTGTGCCAAATAGGGTTGGATTGCAAAAAAGGATTGTAAATTTTACTAACGATTCCATGGTTAGCGTTTTTTTTGTGGGAGGGTGGTGCAATATCCTGTATCAACAAATATTTATTGTGTTGAGATATGTGAAAAGGTAAAGATTTGGAACATATTTAATGGTGATAAAACAAACAAAAAAAAGGACTGTTGCATATTCATTACTGAAACTTGGTGAGCAAGTCAGTCATAAAGTGCAATATATTTTCCCAAAATTTGATTGGATTGCTTCTTCAAAGGATTGTGAATTTAAAGATATGTATGGACACTTTGGTGGTCGTCTCATCAGTAGGGTTTGCTATTCTGGATGGGCTTCACATTCATTAGATCTACCTGAAACCTGTTGGAAATTCATAACTGAAACTTGTTGGCCAAGTCAAGCATAGAGTGAAATTAATTTGTAAAGTAAATAAAGAAATATTTTCCTACCAGTCAGGCACGGACTCAGTACTTTCATTTTGATGCAAGGGACTGCTTTCATTGGCGGATTCTTCAGATGTTATAAGTATTCCCATGGCTATCGGAAGTGTCATTGGATTCTTCTAGAAGCTTCAAACTTTGGTATCCATAAAAAAACGTGACAAAACTACGAACCTTTGCCTTAAAGCAGAGAGAGGACAAATTGCTCAGCCTTAGCGGTAGGTAAGTCGTGACCTACTCGATTGGATTGAAATCGAGGCGGCGGGTGTATTATTGATTGTCTGTGCATTTTTTTCGCTCTGTTGGATAAGCCATAGTGGATTATGTGGTCGGGATGAGATAATCCATTTCACACGTTGAAGATGATTCGATGGTTTCAAACAAGAGGATTATCTTGCCTCTGAGCAAACGGTTAATGAGAGTCAGCAATTTGATTGGATTAACATAAATTGTTAGACATTAAAACGGAACGGTGAAGGACACACGCACACATAACACACACACACATACACACACTCACGCACACATTCACACACAGTCAAACCTGCATAACACTCACTTACACACACAGTGAAACACACATAACACTCAGTCACATGCACACTCACACACACATAACACTCACTTACATTCACACACAGTCAAACACACTTGCAGACGTATAACATCCATTTACACACACACTCTTACGTACACGCTCACATACACACACACTCACAAACTAACATACACATAACACTCATATACATACATACACACACACACACACTTACTCATTCACATACAATGCACACTCACATGCACATAACATTACACACACACACACACTCACATACAGACTTACATTCATATATACACACAAATATTCACACACTACACTCACATACATATAACATTTCCACACACACACTTACACACACACAACATTCACATATACACACACTCCCATATGCATAACACTCATATACACACGCACACTCTCACACGTATACACATACCATTCCCTACACATACCATTCCCTATACACACACACTCACATACACATAATACCCTCATACACACACACACACACACTCACACACACACACACACGCTCACACGCACATACATACACTCACACACTACATTCACATGCACTACAGTCGCACAACCACTCATATACACATAATACTCATGCACACACACACATACACTCTAACATACACACGACACACACACACACATACACTCACATCTACATGCACACACATTTATAAATTCTTCACACATAACTAAAATTAATAATCATGGATAATATAGAATTAATGAGTTTTATTATTCATCTATTTAATTAACATACGCGTTTATGATGCGTATGAACACACGATGTAAATTAGATAGAAAGTGAGAATCCACCTTTCACTAAATGCTAAATAAGACATTAAAAACTGTTATACATTCATTGGATCAACATACACTGAGAGAGGAGGAGAATGATAGACAGAAAGTTACAGAGATGAATCAGTTGGTGAGTTAATTGTAAATTGTGACTAAGTAGACGAATTAAAATCGATTATTTTGTTCAAACATAAATCAATCCCAAAACCAAGGAATATTTTAGCACATATTTTGTGTGATTGAAAGACAACAAAAAATGTTCCATAGGCGGGCAGTTCTCGTAAAGAAGCTTTGTTCACGGAATCTGCATTTAGAATTAATCACAGATAAAAAGTGGGGAAAATTGTTGATAGTGATTGTACCTATTTACTATGCCTCCCCACGGGACAGAGTTAGACACCAGGGTCGTTTTTTAACGCGGAGAAAAGGTACAAAAATAAAAATTGTCTCAGTCGTGAAGGATTTCTCCTCCACTGAAAGAGAACGAGAAATGGAAGTGCCGCATCTGAAAAACAGATACTACACTTTGATCTTGTTTATATATTTTATTGCTTTTAAAAATTTTGAAAATACAATTAAGTAAAAAAACAAAAGATTTTCAAACAACAAAATTAGGTACAAGGCCCTACAAGAAGTTGGGGAGGAGAAGGGTTCAGGTCTTTGTAACTAAAGTGATTAAAAGTAATAAATGTAGACTTTGGAGTCTTACTCTTGGCTGGCAACATTTACCAAAATACCTCATTCACTCTATGGATCTTAATCTAACTAATAAATCCCCAGCGTTTAAGAATCAAAAACATATTTACAATTTATAAACAGTTGTCTGTGTGTTTGTGTATGCATTTTTTTTTTTTTATAAATATTTTGTGTGTGTGCATGTGTAAAAAAATAAAGTTCAATTTCATTAGAAAATAAAAAGTTTTTGAAAGATTGTTCGTGGAGAGGGGAAAACTAATTAAAAGTGTTCATATCAAAAACAAAAAATAAATCCTACTGGGTTGTTAGTGAGACCCCCCTGTACTAATCTAGGTGACTAGACCCCCCCACTGTTTTCCGGGGAACCGAAAACAAGCAGGGCGATCCCTAATGGGGATTGGGGAAAATATCTTAATGGAAGTGTGAGAAAACAAAGCAACAGGTGGAGGGGGGTTGGAAGGTGACCTCTGAGTAAGGGAGTGACCGGGGATGTTGAAAAAGCAAGGATGTGGCACAAAGGGGATGGGCAGACTCAGAGGTTCTCTAGTACCAAAAATAAAATCAGGAACAGGATCTCATTTATACCACCAGTCAAGAGTCTTCTTAAGTTTTTCTTAGCTAGAACCTAAGCGGGATGGGTTCCGAAGGCCCCAGCACCGCCCGTACCATGCTTAAGGAGGGAAAACGTATTGAAACTTGGCTCCTTGACGGATGCACAAATTAGTGCTGTGCACCCACCTCTTGTCAAATTCCACTCTAGGCAACCTCCTGATCCGGAACAGATGTCCTTTCGCGGACCAACTTGAGGCGTGTGATCCAAATCACCATGCGCGCTACTGCCAGGATCGCTCGAAAAACCATTCTTTCCTCCCTGGGGAACGGCGGCTCCATGTTGTACACAAAATAACCTTCGTCGAGATCGAGCGGACATTCGGCATCGATGCGAGCCGTTACCCACCCGACGTACTCCAATAAGGGCTGGATCCGGCTGCAACTAAAAAACGCGTGCCCGATCGTTTCGGGCTCGCGTTTGTCACAGCGCAGACAGAAGCCCCTCGTATGTTTTTATACTGGCAGAGTTCGTCAAGAAGGGGCAGCGCGTTTTGGACCAGTTGCCAGGTGAGGGAAAATTCCGAGTTGTTCAGAATCTCCTGTCCCGGCGCCCAACTCCAATGAGAACGGACAACCTCCATCGACCATCCCATCCGCCTACAAAGTGGATCCTTTGCGGTCCCCTCCATTAGCTCCCGATAAAGTTTCTTTCTTGGCTGATCAAGGACACTGGTCCCCGGCAAAGCTCTAAGAGCGGTCCGGCATTCGGAGAAGAACTTAGACTCTCCCCTCGGTCTACGACGACCTTTTACCGAGGGGTTGGGTTTGAGATTGGGAAATGAGTTCTCAACCACAGGGACCCAAGGAGCGTCTTCTTCAAGCGAACGACCCAGGAAAGCCAATCTCTCGGCATTTCTATGACACAAGAGACTGGGCTGACCCAGGCCTTCCTCGCTCGGACTCTGGACACAGACCTCTCTGCAGACATAATGCTTACCATCGTTCCACAATAGTGAATCGAGGCGCCCTTGCAAGCAGGTTAGTCGTTCTGCAGGGAGAGGAAGTACAGACAATCGGTAAAGGATGAGCGGAAAGACGTATGTAGCACACGCCTCCGCCAGACCCTTCAAGGGCAATTTCCTTCCAATCCAAGTCTTCACCGACGATTTGACCTTGCCATATACTTCCAACCAATTCTTTTCCAGCTGAAGTCCCGGTCCAAACCAGACACCAAGAATACGGACCGGTCCACCGGTCCAGCTGAAAATACCTGGAAGCGAGTTTACCCCGGTCCAGGCCCCCAACCGCAGGCCGACCGACTTGCTGCGGTTGAAGATGGCCCCTGTGACTTCTTCGTATCGAGCGAGCGCCTCGACCACCGCTTGAACGTCCGTGTGGCAAGACACAAACACGATGACGTCATCAGCGAACGTGGAAACTCTGGCTCGTGTGCCTCCAGGGAGGGCTATTCCGCGCAGGACAGGTGTAGCCGCCTCGTCCCTTAACTTGCAAAGGAGGGGTTCCAATGCCAGGACGTACAACAGAGGCGACAGCGGACAACCCTGACGCACTGACCGAGAGACAGCGAATGACTCCGACAGCTTACCGTTGATCTGCACCGCTACCGTCGGCCTATCATACAGGACAAAGATCCACTTGCAGAAGTCCGGATTAAATCCGGCGGCCTCTAGCACAGCTCCCAGGAACCGATAGTCGAACCTATCGAATGCCTTGGACTGATCTAAACTGATCAGCGCCGCTTCGGCGTCATCTTCTGTTCCCTCTATGATCGAGCGTATCAAATGCAAATTGCCTTGAATCGATCTCCCCTTCACAGCATAAGTCTGGTCCGGTTCGATCAAGTCAGTGATGACAACCTGCAAACGATTCGCAAGAATCTTTGCCAAAATCTTTAACTCTGTGTTTAGCAGAGTCAAGGGCCTAAAATCGTCAAAATTTTCCACCCCACCATGCCGTTGACCTTTCCTCAGCAATGTGATCACTCCCTTGGTCATCTGTCCAGGGATGGAACCCTGAGCAAACCAATGGTTGAACATATCCTTCAGAATAGGGACCAACATGGGCGACAGCCTCAAGTAGAACTCGTAGGGTAAACCATCAAGCCCCGGGGATTTGTTGTAGCCGACCTGCTTCAACGCAGTAATGACCTCATGTTCAGTAACAAGACCATCACAGCTAGCCGCCCGAGCCGCCGTGAGGCGGGGCGAGTCAGCCAAATAGCTGCCAAACTCCTCGACCCTGAGTCCGGGTAGTTGGGTGAAGCACTCTGATAGATGCTCCTGAAACCCCTCACAGATCTCCCGGGTCGAAACTAGGGCGTGTCCTTCCAGGTTATGTACTTTACGAATGTACCCATCCGAACCGCGCTTTAAAGCAGCCTTACGCTCAACAGCGTCAACATTCACAGCCTCGTTGGAAACTTTCATTAATCTAGCCCTAACTACTTGACCTTCATACTGCTCGCTAGCCAAGCGGCTGAGGTCTTGTTTAGCTAGTGCTACCTCTAGGGGATACCCCCCCTCCACCGCCCGGGCCAGCTTATCCTCTAAGCGCTTCTTTGCCTTAGCCTTATCTAACGTGAGGCGTTGGCTGTATTGGACTGAAAAGCGCCTAATTTTGGCCTTAAGACTAACCCATCACTTACTACCTGTAACCGCCCCCACTAAAGCCCGCTGAATTAATTCGGTAACCTTCAACCGGTAGTCCTCCAACTCCAACAAGGTGCTGTTGAACTTCCAGTATCTGGCTAGTTTAGGCCTAGCACTTAAGTTCAAACAGGCCATGACGAGTTTATGGTCCGAGTGTCCTAACAAGTGGAACGTGGGGCACGATAGAAAGTCTACGTCGCCTCTTCTAACTAGCATCCGATCCAAGTAAGTACTCGGATGGGAAGGCACTACAGGATGCCACGTCCACATCTCCCGCCCCGGATGATCCAGACGGAATCTGTCGACGAGATCACATGAGGCCATCAGGTCGAACAGAGTGCTGTCACACCGCACCAACCCACTAGCCCCCCCCCCCGACCTTATCTATTTTGTGATCAAGGATTGCATTCCAATCACCCATTAAAACTAACCGTTCCGGATCCACTAAGAAGCTCTCCAACCGTTGAAAAAAGGATGCCCTCTCTACAGCAGAATTGGGAGCATAAACAGCGACAATCCGAAAAACACTATTATTAACGGCAACATCAACAACAACTAGCCGCCCGTCCTCGCCTGCGTGAACAACATTCACCAACGCTGACAGGGTGCGACTCACTAGCAAGGAGATTCCACGACTATAAGTATTACCATATGCTGAGTAAACATCGTAATCGTTCACCAGCACCTGACAATCCTTGTCACAAATAAAGTGGGTCTCCTGGATAGCGGCAATATCTACCTTGAGGGACACCAAGTCTCTCACAACGCGCGAGGCCTTGCTTCGATACCTGATGCCCCTCACATTCAATGTAGCCAAGTTCAAAGCCATGTTCACTTACCTTATTCAGTGTCACAGACGGGTCTGAAATCCTTGGCAGTGAGGACGTGGCAGGCCTGGCCGAGGCTGCCGGTAAGTAGGTCTGATGAGGGTACTCCGTCCTTGGCCACACCCCCCACGTCCAGGGGAACGGTTAGTTTAAGTGCTCTGTAGAAAGAGGGGTGGATGTACACAGGGACTCTGCCCTCACATTTGTAGAAAAAATTGTTCAATGAAGGATGGGGAGCCTTGGGGAGGGAGGGAGAGAGTTGTTCGGGCTGCTGGGGTGGTGGGATGACGGCAGGATCAGCCTGTGTTTTGTTGGAAGTGTCTTCCTCAGTAGGGGTAGGGGGGTTAGCTCGCATCTTCCGGCTTTTCCTCCTCCTGGCCCTCCTGATCTCTGACGCGCTCAGTGTTGCTGTTGCTGGTGATTTCTCCTCTTCCTCTGATGCGACCTCCTCCTCAGACTCTTGTAACTTCCTCTTGTTTGAGGAGGAGGGTGCCTGCGTGTCCATGTTTTCCGTGCCTTCTTGCTTGTTTTCTGGCTGGTGTCTGGTCACTGTTGGAGGGGGTGGTTTTTTAGCTGTCTTCCCTTTTTTAGTGACCATCGACCAACCTTCCTGTGCTTCTGGGAGGCTTGTGGCCGGCGCGGGCGTGGAGACTTGTGGTGTAGTTTTGACTGGCCCTGCAACTTTGCTTTGCATTTTAGTTGGTTTCTTGTTCGCACTCTTTTTCAGGCAGTCTTTAGCCATGTGGCCTTGTAACTGGCAATGCCAGCAATGGGGCTTCCTCCCCTCCACTATTAGGGAGAGCATCCACTCCCCGAATTTCAAAGTGGCCGGAATGCCGTAGAATCCCGCTTTGTCCAAGACCATCTGGATTTTATAGTCCCCAGTCATGATGTTTCTTAGACTGCGGACTGGCATGACTTCCTCCACGTCCCCGTATTGACTGAGGATGGCCCCCAGTTGTTGGGCTTCAAAATAGCAGGGGACGTTCAGAGCAGAAAGATTTGCCCTCCTGTTCATTTAAATGGGCTGTAGCTTTATGTTTCTGCTCTGGTGACTGGTCCTGGACAGCTTGATCGCATGTTTGGGGGTGGGAAGCAGAACATCCCACTGCACATAGCTTCTTCTGCAGATGTAGTTGGCCGGGATGTTCTGTTCCAGCAGCACGTTTACCATCGTGTCTTTGTTGACACCCGTGAGGCTCCTCGTCTTAACATCAGATGTAATCAGTGACAGGACCCTCTTCTGTTAGCCCTCGCCCTTTTCTGGAAGGGGTTGGATGTCATTCCCCTTGGTGTACTCCTTGTACGTGGAGTCGAACAGCTTCCGATAGTCCTAGGGTGTCAACTTGCTCTGCTGCTCTTTGGGGCCCCATGCTGATCCACAGTCCTGTTGGGAGTCTGCTGGTCCAGGGACAGGGGGGCGTAGCTGGCACCTCTCTGCTAACTGCCGTTGTGGGAGTTGCTGGCCCGGGGGTCTGACCTTTACCAATCAAAGTTGGCCAATCCTCGTTGGATATTGCATGCTGGCTTTCTCTGCTTTCCGGGTCATTTCCCTTTCTCTTTTTCTTCCTTAGCTGCTTGGTGGCCGTCTCTTGGGGAGTAGGTGGTGTCTCCCCTCCTGGGGTTATATTCCCAGCTGCTGGCGTTGGCGTAGCAGGTGCTGTGGTCCGGGGAGCTGTTCCCACCAGTGTGGTTTGGTTGCTACTGGTTGGGTTCTTGTCCCCTTCCCGGACTTCCTTTTTCTCGTTCTTGCCCTCTTGGGGAGTACTGGAGGGTGGAACGCTGGTCACTTCATCAAAAAGTGATTGCAGAGAGGCTAGTGTGGCATTAAATAGCTCCTCGGTTTTGTCGTCGGAGCCTTTTTCCACATCCTCTGCTGCAACTGGGGTGTTGCCCTTTTGGGGAGCGGGGGAATGCATTTCCCGCCTTACTTCCCGTGGGATTGGTGTCCAGGAGTGCAGCTGGTGTAGCTCCTTCTGCATTCTCCTCGACTGCAGTTCTTGCGGCTGCATTTTCCACCGGGTCGCCCTCGTGGGGAGTAGTTGCAGGTGGTATTCCTGGGGTCGCCGCGGGCTGCGGCCCTACCTTGCTTGCAGGTTCCGTGTCGTCGGAAGGTGCACTTGCTCCCTCACATGGGGAGTCCTCTGCGGGGGTGGTGTTGCGCATTTGGGGTGATGTACCTTTCCTGCCTGGCATCGTGGTGGCAGCACTGGCTGCTGATGCGGACCAAAGTGTAGCGGGGAGAAAAGAAAACCCAGGGGAATGGAGGGGGTGGAGGGGGAGGAGCGGGCTCAGAAGAGATTAGTGTTTTTGACCTCCCCTCATGGGGATGTCGGGTTAGAAGCTCGAATCCCCCCGTGAGGGGGGAGAGCAGAGAAGAAAGACGCAGTGGGTGCTAGCGGGTCAGAGTGCCGCGTCGCAATTAAGAGAGAGAGGGGATAGACATCTCTGCCCACAGAGGGGAGCAGAAACGAAGCACCCGCCCTACCCCCACGTCACCCTACCCACTAACTACCCAACGGAAGCGAGAAAGAGAACCCTGTTTGCTCGATCCAACGGGAGAGCAGCGAAAATAGACTCAGTTTTGGCCTGGCAGGTCAGAGTGCTGCTCAGGCAATTAAGTGGTTAGAAAGTAGACCATCCCCTGTCTTCAGAGGGAAGAGACCGGAACGAAGAAAAACATGCAAAAAACAACAAAGGCAGGTCTCAACTACCAGCTAGTGGTGTTGGTCCCGAGATTCCAGTCTCCCAAAAGAGGGGATCGGTTTTCGGGTCGAAGCTCCCACAAATGTGGAGTTGGTCCTTTAGGTCCTGACTCCCCAAAGGAGGGGGTCGGTCCTTGCTAACAAAAGTTAGTATGAAAAAACACCTTAACCTAGCCTGAAAGCCCGGTAGTGGATCAAGTTTCGTAGCTGAGAGAACAGATACTACACTTTGATCTTGTCCCGAAGGCTACTACACTTTGATCTTGGCCAAAAGGCCAAGTTGATAGTGATTGTAGCTAGTTGAGTGTTTTTTATGAAAGCTTGACAAGGGGAAACCATAGATTGGAGTTCAGTCGAGCACTTGCCATGAAAATAACGATAGAGCAAAGACAGGTTTGCAAAATCTTTTCTGTGGGAAAAAGATTGCAGGGATGAGAAAAGAGCATCAACTACTAGACTTTGAAGCCGGTTTTTAACTCTATCAAGGCTGGATAGGGTGTGTCGAGCAACTCCTTCTCAGATGTACCATTTTAGGATGTACTTGGCTCTTATACAGGTAGCGAACTGCATCAGCAGTGAGATATCTACTGAAACGGTAGAATGATTCTACTATTTTTCCAGCGATTTTGCCAACAGATTTGATGTATGTGTTCCATTTCAGATACGGAGTGAAGGTCAGTCCCAGAAGCTTATCAAGAAATGAAGCTTTCCCAAGATGAGAGCCATTCATTTCAATTGGGGTATGATGGAGGTCAGAGCATTTATGATGGAAGGAGAGAAGCTTGCTTTTAAATGCATTAAAATTTGGGGAAAATTTGAGGAGAAAATAGTTCATGTATGAGTTAGGGTCCACCAGTAGCCATGATGGATTCTTTGTCTCCTTGTCTTAGTTTATTCCTGGGCCAAAGGTTCAGGCGTGTTCTGTTGTGCCCTGAGAGAGAAGTGTGTTTGTTAGCACTGAGAGCCGAATAGAGTTGTTGTCAGTATAACGTACTGATGAAAGAAAGAGCAAATTGCCATATGGTTAACCTTTATAAAAACGTTTTCACATGCTCAGCTCGTCAGAGAGATGATCTCTGATTGAGAAAGCTTGAAGAGAAATTGATCTCTAGACCCAATAAGCACGGCATTTACAAACCAAAGATATTCAAAATCTCAAAATGGAAAGTGTCGCTACTGCTGCTGCTGTTGAATGGGCTCAAAATCAGTAAAATATAAATAAAGGGTAAAGTTCAAAATTCTATATATAGATTCTGAAGTTTAGATATAAAGATTCCCAAGTTTTGAAAGATCCACTTTGAGGGCGGAAGTTGCATAGGTCGAAACGTTGTGAATATAACAACCGTTTTGAGAATCCTGGTTTGAATAATATAAATATGTTGTAGTTTATATATATTTTTTTAATATTCACGTGAGATGATGACTTACCTGTCTCGAAATTGATTTCTCTTCCTTGCCATTAATTCCAGGCGTAGTTTCATGCTCATCTCGCGGATTGTCCTCACACTGAAACACGTGGGAAACATAAAACAGAGAATTCTTACTGTGAAATACATGAATTGGCTGGAGATTAGGCACAAAGTCAGATTTAATTTTGAGAAGCCAAAGTGGAAGTACTGGTAGGGTGACAGAGTATAAGCAACTTGCGTTCAAAAAAATGTATGACAATGGAGAAAGATGAACATTCAGACGTGTAGAGAATAGATTTGGATCGCAAAACTATTGAACTTATTCAAAAGTTTTGTTACCTTGGTGATAGGGAGCACAAGGTGGAGCAGGTTCTAATGTGATCACAAGAATTAGAAGTGGATGGAGTAAGTTTAGGGAACTTTTGTCATTACTAACCAGCAAAGCGTTACCACTGTCGACCAAAAGAAAAGTCTATCAGGCATGTGTATGTGGTGTGATAATCTGTACAAATAAAACCTAGTTAGTGGGGGTTGAGGACATGTGTTGCATGAAGAAAATAATATGAGAATGATATGATGGATGTGTAGTATGAGTTTTAATGAAGACCTGGAGATAGGTTAGTCGAAAGTCAATTTCTATAAGCAGGCCACTGCATACTAGCATGTAAAGTGAAAGTTCAACTGGTGATGATGATGATGATGATGATGATGATGATGATGATGATGATGATGATGATGATGGGGAGGCGGTGGTGGTGAAAATAATGATGGTAGTTGGGATGGTGGTGAGAGTGGTGGTGGTGGTGGTGGTGATGATGGTGGTGGTGACGATGATGATGATGGGTGATAGTGGTATTGGTGATGATGTTTGCTGAGATGGTGGTGGTGGTGACAATAATGATTATGATGGCAATGATGCTGGGGGTGGTGGTGGTGGTGGTGGTGGTGATGATGATGATGATGATGATGATGATGATGATGATGAAAAATTATCTTTATTGTCGGACTGACTTCCTCATCTTGGTTGTTATAGTCACAACGTTTCGGCCGTTTTGCCCTCCGGCCTTCATCAGGTGTTTTGTATCGAACTGGGGAACCATTTGTTAGGAGTCTCGAACCCAACCCTTTATTATTATTACGGGGGTACCGTGTTCGGACTCCAGCTAGGCTCTGGGACATAGTTGCTGATTCTCTGTTTTGAATGTTACTTTTCACTGCCTTCGTTCAGGATTGAACTCAGCATTTTTGGGTAACTGTAAACTTTGATACAACATCTAGGATCACTCGGCCATATATCACTAGGACAGTTTGAGACTCCTAACAAACGGTTCCCAAGTTCGATACAAAACACCTGATGAAGGCCGGAGGGCAAAACGGCCGAAACGTTGTGACTATAACAACCAAGATGAGGAAGTCAGTCCGACAATCTCAATCAATGAAAACACCTCATCTCAAAAATACAGACAATTACTAGCCCCATTTATGCTTAAGTGTTTGCTAATTGGCTGGGAAACAAAAGTTCAATCCTAGGTTGAAGCATACTAAAGACTCAAGAAATCTGACTTCATGATGCCATGCGACAACGCATTAAAAGATGAGGATGATGGGTAAGTGAAGTAGTTCGGAGAAAAAATGTTTTTATGGAACGTGCTCTGATGAACTCGCTGCACTTGTGCCCCCTCGATGTACATATCCCTGACAAACTCGTTTAGCAACACCTCTTCCTTTGAGCAGCTAGACTTTGGAATTCCTTTCCTGCTACTTACTTCCCTGGCTCTACTGAGTAAACGTTTCAGTTACAAACAAACAAAGGAAAGAAACAAAGAAAGAAAAATTTGAGTTCGCATTTTTTTTCTTTTTTAACAAAAGCCTTTATTATCATTATTTATTTAATTTTTATTATTATCATTATTTTATTTTATTTTATTATTATTATTATTATTATTATTATTATTATTATTATTCATTTATTTACTAGCAGTATTATTATTTATTTATTTAATTACTTTTATTATTATTTATTTATTTATTTAATTATTATTATTATTATTATTATCATTATTT
>NC_136519.1:79051275-79086275 GCF_053919585.1 Euprymna scolopes
CTGCATACTTGTGGAACTTTCTTCCGTTTACCTGCTTCCCAGCTGCCTACAATATGGCTGTCTTCAAGTCCAATGTAAACAAGTTCTTGATGAGCCGTTCCCCTTAAGTAATCCAATTTACCAAATTTACATTTCTAATGATTACTATGATATTGTTCTTTTGACCACTATACACTCTTTAACTCTTAACCTCGAGTTGCCTCTGGGCCTTGAGAAGTAGTGATTCCTTTGTAAAAAGAAAAAAATTACTGTTACTTTCGGCACTGCTTAAAAAGGTTTCTTATTGCCACATGGTTATTTTATTTGGAATGTGTTTCTCCTTCCCCAGACCACATGCTGGGTGCAGCTAGCCCATTCTTATCTTCACTTTTTATGCCCATCTCTTTCAGCGCTGACTGTGTTTAACCTCAAGCACGTGATGCATTTTTTTCCTTTTTCTTCTCGCACACACTTCCTAATTAGCATATGCCTTTTTTCGGCTGCTGCTGCTGCTAATCTCTATGCAAGCCAGCCATCCTTTGCTGCTGATGATATTTTCCAACACGCACATATGCACTATGTTACACTGATATGCAGAAATTTAAATGTAATGTAAACCAACATCTTGTTAATCCTTCTTAGGCATAGTCCCAATTAGTAGCCCTTTAAGTCCAGGTGACGATATGCCTTGTTTGGAGTGAAGGTTAGTAAAAAGAAAAAAACAAACAAAAGAAAGGAGTGGCATCCTCCCTTACATCCTTAGCTAAACAAGCGCTTTACGATCACCCTAGACTATGGTCGACTACTTTAGCTTTACTTATATTAATGTCTTAAAATAGCTACCCTAATATTACAGCAGAGAGGAAAAAACGTGACGGAAAATGAATATTTATGCAGAACAAGAAGGAGCTCCAGTCTGATCTCGTCCTGCCAAACTTTCAAAAAGTGCACTCGTCTATCTACCACCACTACCAACAATTTCTCGTATTCTCTATTAGTGCCTAAACCTAAGCACAAATTCCATGAACAAAGCTTCTTTCTGAGAACTGCTCGTCTGTGGAACTCTGTCCCCCTGGCCTGCTTCCCAGCTCACTACAACATGGCCATCTTCAAGTCGAATTTAAACAAATTCTTGATGTCCCATTATATCAGACACATGTTAAAGGTTGATTTCATAAACATCATTTAAAAATATATAGGGTGTTCAATATTTACCGTTACAACTTTCTATTATTATTCATATTAAATGAATTTTCATGAATTTTTATCTTTTTCAGGTGTATACGGATGAAGTTTAACTTGAAGCTTACTTTTGACAATATGTCACGTGATTTAGCGAAATGAATCACCATTGTAGAGCTAACCAACCATCTGCCTGCATGTCCAGTGTCGCGACCTTGTAAATTTGTCTAGATCAAAAACATTTAAAAATAAAATGTTTAAATTTCAAAGTTATTTCACGCAGTCAACGGTAGCCGAATGGATACGATCTTTGCTAATTAAGCCAGAGACAGCTTTTGTCGCCTGATTCGAAACTATCGACTGGTGTTAATCGTGACACACTGCACTGAAGATTCCTGAAAAGACGAAACACTAGTGTCTGTTGGTATTTAATAATTATTATAGCAAATAATTATGCCAGCCTGTTTAAGAAACTCGTTTCTTATCGTTGAGCACTTTCAGTTGAATTAAGTCGGTCAATTTAGCTCTTATGCATAGATCATCATATAATGATTAGATCACTCTGACTGACGTAAAAACATTTAAAAATAAAATGTTTAAGTTTCAATGTTATTTCACGTGGTTAACGGTAGCCGAATGGATACGATCCTTGCTAATGAAGCCAGAGATGGCTTCTGCCGCCGGGTTCAAATCTATCGATTGGTGTTCATCGTGACACCCTGCACTGAAGATTCCCGAAAGGATGAAACACTAGTGTCTGTATGTAATTATACATATACATATATATATATATATATATATATATGTATAATTATTTACTATAATAATTATCAAATACCTACAGACACTAGTGTTTCATCCTTTCGGGAATCTTCAGTGCAGTGTGTCACGATATATATATATATATATACATGTATAATGAATAAATGACAAAAATCTATATTACAAATTTGATGATGTTGACCATCTTACAATTAATACGTTTAATTTAGTTGACAAAACTATAATGCATTTGCAACTTTTCGGATATTTAATCATGTCCAAATGCATTATATTTCCTTTTGGTGGATTGATTGTTGCTATTTCTTCTGATAAGTTAAGGGCAAAATAGATTCACTGATTGATATAATAATTAAGTGATTGATTTTGCACTACAAAACAGATACTATCAAGAATTGTAAGTGTCAACTGAATTTTGTCATTTATTTACTATATTGCTCTGTAATTACATTGAGCTTTTTTAAATAAGGATTGGTATTAAAAAAGGAAATATAAATGAATAAAGAATATTTCCACAGAAATATATATATATATATATATATATATATATATATATATATATAGAGAGAGAGAGAGAGAGGGGGGGAGACAGAGGGAGAGAGAGTGTATAACTAACTAAACTTTACAAGAATAAAAATAAATATTACCTTAAAAATTGATCTTTAACAATTTTTGATGGGTCAATAAATATCGTAATTTATTCAATTTTTATTTTCCTGTAAACATATAAAAGGTGTTCAATATTTACCGTTACAATTTTTTATTCATATTTATATTTAGTGAATTTTCATTAATTTTATCTTTTTTTTTTTTTTTTTTTAAATATGTAATGATAAAGATTAGCTTGAAGATTACTTTTCAAAATTCTCCGCATGATTTAGCGAAACGACTTGCCATTGTAGAGCTATTCAAATCTGGAAAGTCTGTAGGAGACACTGCGAAGACCTTAAATGTGAACCGAATGTCTGTGTGGAAAGCACTTAATCGTTTCAAATCAACTGATGAGATCAAGATATTTGGTTTATCTTGGAGAGTAAAGTCTCAGCTTCCCAACATACGAATTTGGAGGCTCTGAAGAAGAAATTAAGTGAGGAATGAGCAATGGGTTAAAATCCCACAAAAAATCATTCATGACTCGTGTAGAGCATTCTCCAAACGTTTGCAACAGGTTATTGATACAATATGGCGGTTACATTGAATAAAGTTTGGATATTTTGAATCTAGTAATACTATTGTATACTTTTACGTTTTGCTTATCTGTATTGTTTAATTTAATAAATATGGTCAAAAAAATTTGCAACGTTAATTACTAAACACCTTGTACGAAGATGAAAATACCTTTCATTGAATAAATCTTTGCTTCGTCGTCTGTCCTCTAATTGAGAGCATGCTGATCGCGATCTTGGCTTTCGTACAATTGGGCCATCTGTTGTAAAGAGAAAATGCATTATAAATGTTACGCCAGCCTTTCTAACACAAGGAAAATTACACCGGTTCTCACTATATATAATGCCAGTAATACCTACACCGTTGGAAGAAGCGACAGTACTACCACTGACTAGCTGCGTGCAAGCCGGTTATACCCGTTTCCTACCTTTGTACCTGTGATGTTAAATACACTTGTTACTTAAACCAACCTCGATTTGATTTTCTTCTTTTTACTATTTTGCCACGACACTACAATAAAAGTACTAACAGGCCGCCCGGCGTTGCCGTTACTCAGTAGTAAAATACGCTTAAATATGGCATTTTAATTTATGCAGATTAGATATTTATTATTGTATCTATCGATTATTACATTAAATCTAATATATAGTAGTGAGATCAAACCTATATATATATATATATATATATATATATATATATTTATAAACTACTTCATTTACTCACATAAATTAATATACGAAAGTATAAATTTATGCGTAAACTTTAAGTATTTACTTCAACAGTGCTCAATACGTAGGTAGAGCTAGTTAGTAAGTTATAAAATATATATGGTGATTAAGCTACACTGAAGATTCCGCGTTTTTAAGCCTGAAGAATCCTAGAGTGGATGAAACGCGGAATATTCAGTGTAGCTTAATCGCCATATATATTTTATAACTTACTATATATATATATATATATATATATATATATATATATATATATATATATATATATATATATATATATAATAAGAATTACATTTAAGTTTACCAAAATAATCCAAGATGGCAAAACTAAAGTATATTATAAATATTGAAGAGTTAATATTTATAAAGTAATCTCAACCAGATGTAAAAGCTCGATAAATCCAAATAAGAAATAGAGCTTATAATAAGAACAAGTAGTTAATAAAACATGTTAAACAACACTTTGAAAAAGAGTTAAAAACATTTTAAAAAGGAAGGACAAAATAAGTGGATAGTCCTTAATCTACAGAGTTTCGAAGAAATACTTTCCTTCTCATCAGAGGGCAGGATTTAGCAAAATGCGGGATCGGATTTTGCTTGCAAAAGTATTTAATGAAACTACAAGTAAGTCATAGATCTTACTTGGTAACAAATAGTGAAGGAGAGAGAATAGGGTGAAGAAAAATGTGATTTCACATGAATGGATAGTCTGGTGAAGGGTAAAATATCCAATAACAGTAAAATAATTTAACGGTAGATTTTAACTATTTTCCAGAGATAAGGTAACTAGTGGAATATAACGAGGTTAATGCTCAATACCGAACTAGAGCCAGGTATATGTTTAATTTGTTTTTACATAAGCAGTAATGTGTTGTTTTCATCCTTAATAACTATTCATTATATTTATAAATAGATGTTTGCAATTTGTTTTTACATAAGCAGTAATGTGTTGCTACACAGTCATGAGCATGTTTCGGTCAGCTAGTATTTAGTAACTAGAGACCTCTTCAGGCAACTACGCTTATATTGAAAGCGAAACCATTAACCTAAACTACTACTAAATACTAGAGGACCGTGTAGCAACACATTACTGGTTATGTAAAAACAAATTGTAAACACCTCTCTCTCTCATATATATATAAATATATATATATATATATATATATATATATATATATATATACATATATATATATATATATATATATATATATATATATATATACACACACACACAACCGCTACTTATATATAAAAGGAACAGGTCAACCAGAGGTCAAATAGGCCTTTGATAAGTGCATGCTCATTGGCTGATAGGAAGGGTGCGGTGGATACTAGAAAGCTGATTGGCTAACTAAAATCTCAATAGAAGATGCGTATATAAAAACGACAAACAACCACAAAATTTGCGCATAAGCCTGAAGAGTCCTAGAGTGGATGAAACGCAGAATATTCGGTGTAGCTTAATCGCCATATATATTTTATAACTTACTATAATATATATATATATATATATATATATATATATATAAGTAGTAGCGTTCGTGTGTGTATCTGTGTGTACAACTCTCCTACAGCCCACACCACTGGACCAATCATAACCAAACCTACCATGATGATGGTCCCTCAACTAAGGATGGTGCACACCATTTTTCAAGGTTAAGATCAAAGGTCAAGGTTATAACCTATATATATATATATATAGGTTATAACAAAATACAATATATATATATATATACACTTGTGCCCGATATTATTCATACCCCTCGGATCTTTGAGATTTCTATAAGAATATTGCTCAAACCAGAAGGTAGACAATATTAAAGGGATTTCAGACAATAAATCAAGCATAGGCATTTAATTTAAACTCAACAAATAAATAAATTATGCAAGTTTGAAACATTATACAAAGAAAAACAATAATGGCACTAGTTCAAAATTATTCATACCTCTCTTACTAATAGTCAATAGCATGCCCTTTATTCTTAATAACTGCCTGTAACCGTTTTGGATATTTATCAACACGGTTTTTACAAGCATCAACACTGATTTTTGACCATTCTTCAATGCAGTAGTTCTCCAAATCCCTCAAATTTCTAGGTTTCCGCTTTTTAACCTCAGTTTTCAATATGTGCCAGAGGTTTTCGATAGGGTTCAGGTCGGGACTCTGGCAAGGCCATTCCAAAACATTAATTTGATTATCCTCAAACCATTTCTTGACTATTTTGGCAGTATATTTTGGATCATTATCCTGTTGAAGGACCCAGTTTGGTCCTAAATGGAGCTTCTCCGCATCCTGTCTAATGTTTTTCTGGAGTATCTCCAAATATTGCTCCTTCTTCATGGTTCCATCTATCTTGACCAAACTATCTGGACCACTAGCCGAAAAGGAGCCCCAAAACATTAGGCTACCACCACCATGTTTCATCGTGGGTATGGTGTTCTTTGGGTTGTAAGCTTCTCCTTTCTTCCTCCAAACGTAAGAAGCATCCATATGGCCAAACAATTCAATTTTTGTTTCGTCAGTCCACAAAATACTTGAGAAAATGGACTCTGGAGAATTCACATGGGTCCTAGCAAACTTTAGACGTGCTGCAAGGTGTTTTCCGGTGTGCAATGGAGTCCTTCTTGGTCTTCTTCCTTTCAGACCATTTTCATGCAGAGTCCTTTGCAATGTTTGCCTTGATATTTTTATGCCAGAAAACTCCAGATTTTCTAAAATGTCCTTAGTAGTGGTGGTTGGATTTGCATTAACACTTCTTACAATATTCCTGGTGGCTCTAGCAGACAGTTTCCTTTTCCTTCCTCTACCAATCAAGTTGTTTGTTGTGTGGTGGCTCTGGAATTTTTTGATGATGCTCTGTACTGTTGCTGTAGGGACCTCAAATTTCTTGGAAATTGACTTGTAACCTAAACCATCCTTATGTGAATTCGCAATTTTAGTCCTAAGATCATTACTAAGCTCTTTTTTCTTCCCCATTCTAATAATTTTTATTCTTTTATTGGTTTTCAGTTGATATCATTTTAATTTCTGCAAAATGCAAAAAACGAAATGAAATTAATCAAAGGTTGTATAAAAGCATTCAAAATAAGAATCAAACAGGAAACAAACAGTCAGAAATTCGATTAATACTGAAAAAATAAAGGGGTATGATTATTTTTGAACATTGCAGATTTTATAAATAGCTGTATATTTCTTTTATTACAAGTATCCCGAGATTTTAAAATGACGAAAATGATCAGAAGAGGTTTATTAAGAATATGTATCAATATGGACGTAAACAATATATTCTTACAAAGTTACACATAATAAACTCAATTTTCAAGGTGGGGTACGAATAATATCGGGCACAAGTGTATATATATATATATATATATATATATATATATATATATATATATATATATATATATATATATACTCTAGTACAGCCCACACCATTGAACCGATCATAACCAAACCTAACATGATGATGGTCTCCAACCTAGGGATGGTGCACACTATTTTTCATTGTCAAGGTCAAAGGTTAAGGTTGGGATTTTGCTGTATATATGACAAAGTAAGTATGACAATCCCTCTTTTAAACAGAACATCCAGTTTTGTTATTTTTTATAGTGACCTCGCAATCAGTTCTGGTGTCAAAATTAAATAAGTTTAGACACATGTTTTGACAAGATTCTGGGCTTGACCTTTACTCCCAATCTGAAATGGAACACATACATCGAATCCGTTGCCAAGATCGCTGGAAAAATGGTGGGATCCTTCTATCGATCCAGTAGATATCTCACTGCTGATGCAATTCTCTACCTATATAAGAACCAGGTACGTCCACGAATGGAGTACTGTTGCCACATCTGGGCAGGAGCTGCTAGAAAGTACTTATCCTGCCTTGATAGAGTTCAAAATAGACTTCATTGCCTAGTACGGGGATGCCCTTTTCTCTTCCCTGCAACCTCTTTCTCTCAGAAGAGACACTATGAGCCTGTCTCTGCTTTATAGTTATTTTCATGGCAAGTGCTCGTCTGAGCTTCAGTCTATGGTCCCCTCTGGCCAAACTTTCATGAGAAACACTCGTCTAGCTGAAAACACTATTAATATATTCCCCTACTCTTTATCTGTGCCTAAACCTAAACGTAGCTTCTATGAACAAAGTTTCTTTCTTAAAATGGCAAGCCTGTGAAACTGTCTTCCATTTGCCTGCTTTCCAACTGACTACAATATGGCCGTCTTCAAGTCCAATGCAAACAAGTTCTTGATGAGCCGTTCCACTTAAGTTAAAAAAATTACCAAATCTCCACTACTTACGATTACTATGATTATGATACTGTACACTATTTAACCCTTATCCTTGAGTGGCCTCTGGGCCTTGATAAGGGGTAACTCATATGTAAAAAAAAAAAAAAAAAAAAAAAAAACAAATGACATACGTCTGTAGTCTTCGGTCTTGTAATTGATATCTGGAATGTTGGATAATTCTATGGGATTCTTGCAAAAGGGTTCTTCTTCTTCCGTGGTCAGCCTCCTCAACCCCATCTGCTCTGCTTTGATTATGCGATTCCTTTCTTCCCGGCATTTTGCTAAATTCTCTATGGAAACAAACAAAAAAGTAATTACAAAAATGTAAAAGTCTGAAAAATATGAGACGATGTTGTGATTGACAATGAAAGGAGAAGGTAAGAAAGGAGATAGATAGATAGATAGATAGATAGATAGATAGATAGATAAATAGACAGATAGATAGATAAATAGACAGACAGACAGACAGATATACATATGGATAGATAGATAGATAGATAGATACACAGATAGATAGACAGATAGATAGATGCACAGATAGATAGACAGACAGATAGATACAGAGATAGATAGATAGATAGATAGATACAAAGACAGATAGATAGACAGACAGATAGATACACAGATAGATAGATAGATAGATAGATAGGCAGATAGATTCAAAGATAGATAGATAGACAGACAGATAGATACACAGATAGATAGATAGATAGATAGATAGATACACAGATAGATAGACAGACAGAGATACACAGATAGATACACAGATAGATACACACATAGATAGATAGATAGATAGATAGATAGATAGATAGATACACAGATAGATAGACAGACAGATAGATACACAGATAGATAGATAGATAGATAGATAGATACACAGATAGATAGATAGATAGACAGACAGACAGATAGATACACAGATAGATACACAGATAGACAGACAGAGAGATACACAGATAGATAGATAGATAGATAGACAGACAGACAGACAGACAGACAGATAGATACACAGATAGATACACAGATAGATAGATAGATACACAGATAGATACACAGATAGATAGATAGATAGATAGATAGATACACAGATAGATAGACAGACAGATAGATACACAGATAGATAGATAGATAGATAGATAGATAGATACACAGATAGATAGATAGATAGATAGATACACAGATAGATAGATAGACAGACAGACAGATAGATACACAGATAGATAGATAGATAGATACACAGATAGATAGATAGATAGATACACAGATAGATAGATAGATAGATAGATGGATAGATAGATACACAGATAGATAGATAGATACACAGATAGATACACAGATATATAGATAGATAGAT
Organism: Euprymna scolopes; assembly: GCF_053919585.1. NCBI lineage: Eukaryota > Metazoa > Mollusca > Cephalopoda > Sepiida > Sepiolidae > Euprymna > Euprymna scolopes. The sequence goes on from NC_136519.1 coordinate 79,060,766, forward strand.
ACACAGATAGATAGATAGATAGATACACAGATAGATAGATAGATAGACAGATAGATAGATAGATACACATATAGATAGATGTTTTTTCTCGTTTCCTCTTCATATTCTTCTTTTCGATTTTTCTTTTCATGCTCTTCATTAATCCCATCATATAGCCCCCCCCTCCGTAAATTGTTTTCCATTTCTATCTTTGTACATTTATCTTTGCATAATGCCAATTTCCCTTCTTATTTTCATCCTTTTAATGAAGTTTCTAGGTAACTTTATTCCTTATCTTTTTTAGTGGGGTTGCCCGGTCTTGCCCGGGTGTTCGTAGATGTGTGAAAAAAAAGTGTTAATAGGCAGGCAGACTTGAACCCATGACGCGAAGTCGGAAAAGAAAGTGAAAGAAAACCTGATATCTTAACGCTAGACCATGACGCGACAGGAAGTGAAAAACGTTCAAATTAAGCAATGTCAATTAAAAAGTTAACTTGCAGAAATGAACTTCTGGCTTCTGTCGTTTTATTTATTTGTTTCCCCACGATGTTGGGGGAAACCAGCTCCCCCCACCCAAAAAACGGGGAACTCTGGCATTGTCTAAATGAATAGCAATTGTCTGATATGAAGGGCTTCCCCACATTGATCAAAGCTGATTGACTTCCAGACGTCCCAAACCGGAAAAATCGGAAAAACAAAAAAAGAAAATGCAAATGTGATGGAAAAAAGAAAACAGAAAAACGAACGTTAAAACTTCTTTAAAAAATCTGAAAAATAAAAACCAAAAAAAAACACGGAAAAATGGCTTAAATAACCCTTTTTCAATATTAAAATTTAAAAAATCGAAAAAAAAAAAAAAAATCTCACACCACGATTTGAACAGAAAACCTTTAGATAATGAGGCCGCCCTCTAAGCAATTGAGCTAAGACGACGTCGACGAAACTGGATCGTTTTTTTTAATATTTTAACTAAATCATGTTCCGACGTCATTTGCACATGCGTAGAAGCGAACTTGTCATGAGAGGACAGTTTTTGATGACACCTCCCTGTAGAAAACTGCTGATTTTAGGGTGAAGGAATTAATGTTTTTGGCCAATTTTTCGATATTTGTCGGGCGAATGTTGGAACTTTAAAATGATACCAATCTCGTGAAAATCCGTGACCCGTGTCGAAAGTTTTTGCGAGACATACAAACACACATGCATACATACAAACATACATACACACATTTTCGCTTTTATATATATAGATATATAGTCATCCACATACAGTACTGTTCCACAGCTCATCAGAGTGGCTAGACAAGCAACTACCTTAAATCAGGTTTGAAATTCGACTGCCTAGATAACAGTTGGTGCTTGTAACTGTTATGCTAATCAGCTGCTACTATGACGGGCATGTGGATTAATAATGTTCAAACATTGTCCAAACGCCTAAGCTCCATTTGTTTACACAAAGAGCGTATTGGCTTTATTAATTTACTTTTTTATTAGTGAGTCTATTGTATTTAATTGTTTCGCTTACCTAAGTGGTGAGGGAGTTACCTGCCCTTTATTTATTTGCATCGCCCCTCTTTTTGTACATGTTTTTATTATTATTATTATTATTATTATTATTATTATTATTAATAATTGTATTTATTTAATATTTAAATATTTTTATTTAAATATTTATTAAATATATTTTACGTGCATAAAAGTTATCCATGAACACTTGTTTCTGGATATCACGTCTCATCAGTATGGATATAAATATATATATATATATATACATATATATATATATATATATATATATATATATATATATATATATATATATATATATGTCTTAATTTTTTACATTATTCCATTTCTCTTACCACTTCTGTTGAAGTGTGCCCAATAACAAGCAAGCACAACAAAATCATTCAATAATCCTGTATGCTAGATTTTGCAAACATTGAAATCGAACTTGTGTCTAACTCTGCCCTCGTGGAGAGGCAAGTAACTAAATACTTACTTTGCCGCTCGTTTTCCTGTTCGTTGTAAAGAAAAAATATGGTACTCGGCCGCAGGTCATATTCTCGAAGTTCTTCGTGAAACTCCACAAGAGATTTTGACAAAAGATCCGTTGGCTGAAAAAACAAAAACAACAAAGAAACATCTAAAAAGAAAAACAGCAAAGAAACAGCTAAAAAAAAACAGCAAAGAAACATATAAAACAAAAACAACAAAGAAACATATAAGAAAAAAACAAGAATAACAAAGAAACATATAAGAAAAAACAAAAATAGCAAAGAAACAGAAAAAACAAACATAACAAAGAAACATATTAGAAAAAACAAAATAACAAAAAACATATAAGAAAAAACAAAAACAACAAAGAAACATATAAGAAAAAACAAAAACAGCAAAGAAGCATATAAGAAAAAAACAAAAATAACAAAGAAACATAAGAAAAAACAAAAACAGCAAAGAAACATATAAGAAAAACAAAAATAACCAAGAAACATATACGAAAAAACAAAAACAACAAATATGTAAGAAAAAAAAAATAACCAAGAAACATTAGAAAAAACAAAAATAAAAAGAAACATATTAGAAAAAACAAAATAACAAAGAAACATATAAGAAAAAACAAAAACAACAAAGAAAAATTATAAAAAAACAAAAATAACAAAGAAACATATAAGAAGAAACAAAAATACCAAAGAAACTTATCAGAAAAAACAAAAATAACAAAGAAACATATAAGAAAAAAACAAAAATAACAAAGAAACATATAAGAAGAAACAAAAATAACAAAGAAACATAAGAAAAAACGAAAATACCAAAGAAACATGTAAGAAAAAACAAGAATAACAAAGAAACATATAAGAAAAAACAAAAATAACAAAGAAACATATAAAAATAACAAAAATAACAAAGAAAAATATAAGGAGAAATCCACGTTTATAGAAGGCAGAACAATGTGAACATGTGACGGATAAACTCAAATTGACGCAACATAAGATTTCATGGTTGAACAAGTTATACAGTTTCACTTTTATCCATCCAATTCATTTATAGGTGTAACAGTACTTATATATATATATATATATATATATATATATATATATATATATATATATATATATATATATATATACTAGTGTTGGGTCGATTAATCGGAATCGGAATTTGGAATTAAAATAATCTGAAATTTTTAGGGTATCGGAATCGATATTGGAATCGGAAAAATGTGTGCCTTTTTTCCGATGCCAACAACGATTCTTTTAATTGGCTTTTTTATTTGATTTTCCTTAAAGAAAAATATTCTACCGCTGATAGTAATACTAAAATAGTGAATATCTGTTGATTTTAATCTATCAGTAAAACTAAAATCAATAGATCATCCCTCACAAGTGTATCCTTACGTTTAAGAAAATATCTGCACATTTAATGTGTTTTTACAGTGATGATTAAAAATGATTATTAAAAATGATGGTTAAAAATAATTATTAAAAATGATTATTAAATAATGATTAAAAATGATTATTAAATAATGAAGATACTGGTTAAAAATTATGGTTAAAAATGATGATTAAAAATGATGATTTTAAATAATGATTAAAAATGATGATTAAAAATGATGATTAAAAATGATTAAAAATTATGGTTAAAAATAATGATTAAAAATGATGATTAAAAATAATGATTAAAAATGATGGTTAAAAATGATGATTAAAAATGATGATTAAAAATAATGATTAAAAATAATGATTAAAAATGATTAAAAATTATGGTTAAAAATAATGATTAAAAATGATTGTTAAAAATGATTATTAAAACTGAAGATACTGGTTAAAAATCATGGTTAAAAATAATGATCCACACTGATTGTTAAAAATGATTATTAAAAATGAAGATACTGGTTAGAAATGATGGTTAAAAATGATGATTAAAAATGATGATTAAAAATTATGGTAAAAATAATGATTAAAAATGATTATTAAAAATTAAGATACTGGTTTAAAATGATGGTTAAAATGATGATTAAAAATAATTATTAAAACTGATGATTAAAAATGATTATCAAAAATGATGGTTAAAATGATTAAAAACGAGGGTTTAAAATGATGATTAAAAATGATTATTAAAAATGATGATTAAAAATGATTATCAAAAATGATGGTTAAAATGATTAAAAACGAGGGTTTAAAATGATGATTAAAAATGATTATTAAAAATGATGATTAAAAATGATTATCAAAAATGATGGTTAAAATGATTAAAAACGAGGGTTTAAAATGATGATTAAAAATGATGGTTAAAAGTGATGGTTAAAGATGATTATTAAAAATGATGGTTAAAAATGATGATGATCATCATCATGACGTTTCAGTCCATCTTAAGATGTACATCGAAGCATGGCTTGCTTTGAGGACAGTCTATGAGGATGTGTATGATACACGTTGGTGCCACAAGGACACTGAGCATCCTGTACATAGCCCCACTTGTGCAGATTGTTCTGTTTTGGCAATATTTGCTCAGGAAGAGCCTTGTTGTTGTTGTCTAACTCATTCCATCAACACAGATGCTGGTGTTGTTCATCTGAGGCCTGTGGTAGTGGCAGAGCTCTCGCTTAGGGGACAGCCTGTGAGGATGTCTGCACGTCAGTGCCACAGGAACACACACTGATAACCTTTTCTCAGGCCCAGGTGAGTGCTACCCACTCTTTCCAGGGGTGAGGGGTTCAGTGTCTGTTGAAAGGTCTTCTGTCAATGCCTTCTTGTTGTTGTCTGACTAGTTTATTCCATTAATGCACGTGGAAGGATGCTGATATTGTTTGTCAGAGGCTTGTGACAGTGGCAAATCTCTTGTGAGATGGTAGTCGTTGTTGCACCTCTCGGTGTCCAAATAGGGGATGGCGATTGTCGTTCCTGTGTTTGTTATGCTCTGTTTTCACTATCGTCTGTCGACGAATCTGCAATGATGGTTGGTTGGTTGGTTGGTTGGTTGGTTGTTTTGTTTTACGGCATATCAACCCTTTTCAGGTTATTTAATGCCGAATCTGGTGATTTTGAAGAACGATTTTTTGATATAGTGTATTTATTTTTTAAGTCGTATTCTATTTAACCCATAGTTGAGACCCTAACAGGTACTACCACTCCAGGTCAGAGTGGATCTGGGAGCAATGGCAATTAAAGGGTGGCTCCACACTCCCTAAAGACCACAAGTTGGGGCCTCACCACTGGATATAGTTTAAGGTCATATCCAGGACCTGCAATGATGGAATTCCGGACATCCTATAGGCAGATGTCAGGTTTGTTGCTTTCAGGTTGCCGGTAATCATCCTGCGTGTCTTGTTAAGCTTGACATCGACCTTTGATGACACAAAATGTTGGTTCAGCCATGCTTTGTGATGACACCCAGGTGACTTCATCCATGACATCAAACGGGCTGGAAGAAACGTTGCGGTGGTCAACTCCACACCTGCCTCAGGATTATGAAGCAGGTTGCTGAACTGATTCTGAGCCCCTACCTTTATAAGATCAGCCATCAGAACCGTGACTAGCTTGCACTCATAATGAAAACAGCCTTGGTTCATCGTGCCTCGTCAGCCAATGTTCAGAACATGGTGAACTTATTGGAAAAAACTGGCCCAACTGACCCAGCATCATTACTCAACCGGGCCCAGCGAAACACGGGACAACCTATGACGATGACCCTGACGATGACCAAAGTGTAACGCATCGAAACAGTAAATGAAAAAGGATGAAATTGCTTACCATCACATCGAGCCGTGAACATGCTTCTAGTGATCTGGGACTGGTTAAAACATAATCGCAGCGTTCGTACTGAGATTCTTCAAAGTTGTAAAGGTCAAGCTTCGGAATGTCCTTTGGAATTGAAGTCATTTTCACTAATTCAGGAAAAGAAAGTAAGAAATAGAATATCAAAACATATCAATACATGAATTAGAATTAAAAAAACATAGGCGACCCGTGAGTCAAGGAGCCAAACGGTTAAACATTGTTTATGTGGATAAGAAAGTAAGAGATATGGAATCAAAAAAGTCATAATATATGATCAGTGTCGTAACAGTGTAAGACAGGAACTCGTTGTAATTTCGATGTGTAGCAATTCTTTGCTGAAGAAAGAAGTCAGTGAAACGTTATGTAAAAAAGGGAACATTTGAAAGAAACAGAGCAAAAAAAAAGAACATTTTCTGCCAATGGGTGCTAGAATGAAGAATTAGATTAAAGATTCGAAAAAGTTGTCAAAAAACAAATATAGAACAAATAAATGTTATCAAAGGCCAGTATTACATATGTGTGCCGATCATAGCTCGTATGGTCTAGGGATTTATCAGCACCCACATGTAATAAAATTAAAACAAAAGAAAAAGATTTAACGAAAAAGAAATTTATTTAAAAATAAATTAACAAGAAAAAACAAAAGAAAAGATTACCATGTTTGAAGGGCGACAACTTGCTAATAAATTGTCTCCCTTAGATCATAAAGATCGTAATTCTTAATGTATTGTTTTGAAATGTTTTGTTTAGTGTATTTTTATATGTATATGTGTTTCGGTCAACAAACTCAAAGAATAAATAAAAACTTTACCAGAATCCAGACAGCCAGTTCTTCAGTGAGGTTTTTGTTTTTACGGCCTTATGTGGAAACCGGAATTCGGACGTTGGTTGCCTCTTTTTGCATCCCAAAATATGTCATGAACTTGTTTTTACGGCCTTATGTGGAAGCCGGAATTCGGACGTTGGTTGCCTCTTTTGCATCCCAAAATATATCACGAACTTGTTTTTACGGCCTTATGTGGAAGCCGGAATTTGGACGTTGGTTGCCTCTTTTGCATCCCAAAATATATCACGAACTGACTTTACCCACCAATAGCGTTTCTTTTAAATGAGTTTTAAAAGGAACTTCCTGGAACCTTCTAGAGACTCAAAAAAGGAACAAAAAGGCGTTCTACGCCTTTTTATATTTATAGACGCCAATTATTATTTATTTTTACGAATAACGACATTCTAGAACGTCTTTATGTTTTAATTAATATATCAATAAACATATTTATATATTATAAGAAATATTTATATATTTCTTAATCCAATCATAGGAGAGAATATGTTCTCCTATGACAGCCAGATAAGTTACTTTTCTACTTAACTGGATACTTTTTTAGTGTTTTTATTTAAAATAACATGTTTATTCAGCTCGAAAAACATACAGTGTTTACCGATGTATTGGAAAATTTAAAATGGCGCCCGACTCTCTCTTGAACACGGTAAGTTTGGGAAAAGGAATTAAAAATAAGAAACTATATAAAATAGTGTTGGAAACCCACCAAATATATGTCAGTCGATGTCATGGTAACATATTGAGCGAGTTTCTAACAGCATTTTGTCTAGATATTTTTATTTTTAACTCATTTTCTCAAACTTACCGTGTTCAAGAGAGAGAGAGAGAGTCAGGCGCCATTTTAAATTTTCCAATACATCGGTAAACACTGTATGTTTTTTGAGCTGAATAAACATGTTACATTAAATAAAAATACTAAAAAGTATTCAGTTAGGTAGAAAAGTAACTTATCTTGCCTTTGATAGCATTTATTTGTTATATATTTGTTTTTTGACAACTTTTTCGAAACTATGTGTAGAGTAATACAAACCCATAAAACTTGATAAAATGTGATCTTGTTATTTGTATTGAACTATGTAGCACAATATTTCTTTCTGATTATTTATTAGTAATTTTTAGATTGAATTAAAACAGAGGAAATAGACGACCCATGTGACAAATGTTCCAGCGTCGTTTATGTGGATAACAACTAATTGCAGAAAAGAAAGTAAGTAATATGAAACCAGGGAAAAAAAAACACACATGAATTAAAATAGAGGACATAGACGACCCGTGACTCAAAATGAACAATTGAGGAAAAGAAAATAAGAGGTAGAGAATCAAGAAGAAATGCAAAAACATATCTACAGGGTGGAATGATAAAATTGTCGCCCTAGAAAAGACGAGATGTTTCCAGTTCCATTGTACAAATCCTAAGAGCGATAAAAGCCTTCTATCACGCCTGAAATCGACACAATGTTCAGCAAGCAAGATCAGAGATGCACTGCTGTACAGCTCATGCTTTCTACCGATCCAAGTTATGACAACAGGACCATTGCCAGCGCCCTCAAAATGCATCGCTGGATTGCCATGAATAACAGGGACGTGCCCAAGGTGATGAAAACAATGTTTCTGGCCACGGTTATGGTCTTTGGTGTGGCTTTAAGTGAGGGCCACATCATACCACCTCACATCTTTGAAGTCGAAAGTCAACACCAAGTGTACTTGGATGTGTTGAAGAGTGTGGTGATTCCCTGGTGCAATCAGGTGGCAGACCCTGGGTGTGGCAGCAGGACTCGGCGCCGGTCCACAAGTCCAAAGAGACCGAAGCTTGGCTTCAGAAGGAGTGCTACGACTTTGTACCCTTCTCTCACTGGTTCCTCTCCTCTCCTGAACTTAACCCGCTAGACTACTTTGTTCGGTGATATGTCGAGAACATTACCAACATGACCTCCTACACCACCAAAGTCAGCCTGATCACTGCCATACAAGTATTTGCCGAGCTCCTGCCAGTGCTTGTTGAAAAGGCATGCTCCCAGTTTTGGACCCGTATCGAGGCGATGATTGAGGCTGAAGGCGGTTACATTGAACAGATGTCAGCTCTACAACATAATCAAGTTACCTGAATTGATTGTTTTCAATAAAAGTTTGAAAATAAAGTTGTAGTGTTGTTTTGTTTAGGGCGACAACTTTATCGTTCCAACCTGTAATATATATTCTTCTTCGGATATCAGATTTGCTATTGCAGACATTGATGATCATGGCTTTCCATTCCCCCTCTGCGTTCGGCATTTCTAACGAGATCGATAGTCGTATTTCCAGTGACTTTGTTGAGACTTTGTTCGTTGTCTTCCTCTTCTCTTTTTTCCTGCGATTTTTCCTAACATGAAGATTTTTCCAAGCCATCCGCCCACATTAATTTTTTTAAATTTTTTTTATTCAATTTTCACCCCAATAAGGCAAGTGCCACTTTGAAGTAGGGGGTTATTATCGGGGATATAATTTGCAAGGGCATTATGAAGAGAGATAAGTAGAAAGATGATTGTTCACATTACACTTGAACTTCTGCATATCAGTACAATTGGGAAAGCAGTATCTCGGAAAGGAGTTCCAAAAACTTGCAGTTCCGGGGAAGAAACTATTGGAGTAAAAGGCTTTCTTACATCTAAGGATCTCTACTGTAAAGGGGTGGGACTTAGCTGTTTGTCGGGTTTGTCGGGGGTAGTCATGTCGAGGAGGTACAAGTGCTTGCAGTTCGTCAGAGCATTCACCATTAAAGTATTTGTAGAACAGGCAGAGGGATGCAACATTTCATCAATGGGACAGAGGCTGAAGCCTAGATTACAGTTCAGTACCTATCAGGTTGGCGACTCTCTTTTGAACCCTGTCCAGGAGTGAGAGACAAACAGCAGATGCACCAGCCCAAAAGTGACAGCAGTACTCCATACATGGGCGAATGGTGGCCTTATAGAGGTACAGGATATTTTCAGGCGTAAGTAATTTTCTGCCATGGTAGAGAGAGCCCACCTTATTTGCAGCAGCCTTGGCAATGTTCTCAATGTATAACTGCCTGGTATTAAATAGAAATCTGTTGTACTCTGCCTTACGCATGACTTCTTTGTTTGTTTTCCTTTCTGTCTACGAAATTCGTAGAATTCTCCTTAAAAGAGCATATCGCCACTGCTTCCAAACGACTTTCAGCCACCTTCGTTACAGTCCAATTTTTGTGACCGTAAAGGAGAATTGACCATATGTATATTATATATATTATGCTACTGAAACTCTGTAGATTTTGATTGCTTGTTTCTGTGGTGGCGTCACAAACGCATGACGGCGGAAGTGAGGAAGCATAGCTTCGGAAGTCTTTTTACTGAAATACTATGTTCAGCATGTTAAAAATATACCTTTTGTTGTAAAAATCTAATAGAAAAATATCTCAAGAAGTTGGTGGGGACCGGATATATTTATGGACACATAAATGGTAAAATTGCCTTCCCGCTAACGAAACACATGTAATGGGAAAAAATCCAGGAAATAAACGAAGGTTATAAAAAAAGAAAACATGAGTCTTTGAATTTTCAACAAAATTTTGCACTATATATATATATATATATATATATATATATATATATATAAATATAACACAGAAATTACATAATTGTCGATGCAATAATTTATTTCAACCTTATAATATTTTCAAGCATCTAAACTAGACAATTACATTTTTGATACATGTATTTGAGTATCAAAAATGTAATTATCTAGTTTTGATGCTTGAAATAACCATAAGGTTGAAATAAATTATTGCATCGACAATTATGTAATTTCCGTGTTATATTTTTATGTTATTGCTCTGCTTACCACATTGAGCTCTCATACCCGGATTTCCTCCTGGAATTATTCCATTATAACACTATATATATATATATATACACACACACACACCTATTATCTATCACTGCTTAGCCAAAACAACTGCCAACAACTTTCCTCACTCCCTATCTGTGGCTAAAGCTAAGCCGAAATTCCATGAGCAGAGTTTCTTTCCTAGAACTGTCCGTCTATGGAATGCAATACCGTTTGTCTACTTCCCGGCTGACTATAACATGGTCGGCTTCAAGTCTGATGTGAATAAATTCCTATTGGGTCGTCTATTTAGATAATCTAACACTAGCCAACTTCCACCGTGACTGATATTGTCTCACCATTTACGTAATACTTAATCCTTATCCTTGAGTGACATCCGGGCCTTGATATTTGGTGACCTTACAAGTAAAAAAAAAACAAATCTATGAAGCTATAAAACTGTTGATCTCGATTTTTTTCTCCATGTAAAATCACTAAGGAATGAGTTAATCTAATAGAACATATGGACGAGAGAGAATATCCTTATGGCGTCACAAAGGATGATGTCACAAGGGGATGTTGTCTGAAGACTTCAGGAAGAGAATGTTTATGACATCATAAATGATGAAGTATGTCATAGTCCTTGGCAGTAGCACAAAGAAAGACGGAGACGATAATGTTAGATATCATTCTACAAGACAGAAAGACAAACATCTGGATCCGCCAACAAACAAGAGTTATTGACATCAACACTGCCATCAAAACATCCAAACACAGATAGGCAGGGCACGTAACCAGACAACATAACAACAGATAGTCAATCTGGATAACAGAATAGACACCTCGGGAAGACCAAGAACGAGATGGAGGGACGACCTGATACAACACATGAGTCTCACATGGCAGCAGATAGCTAGGGACAGAGTTAGATGCCTAAAGTCCAGGGAGGGTTTCCTCGGTGAGTTATAAAACCGTTATTGATTGATTGATTGATGGATGGATGGAAATGATGAAGTAAGAAAAAAAATGATCCATTAAAACAGACAACATAGATGACCCGTGATTCGAATGGTTGTGAGTTGTCTCCGTAAACAATGACACATTGACCTTTGTTTTGTCTTTATATACAATGGATGACGTCACAAAGGGATGACGCCATCCAATAAATCAGAAATGCAATTATACCGAAAAAAAAATCAATAAAAACTCGACATATGCCACTTAGACCACCTAAGTATTGTTATAATATCTGTGGTCTGGTCTATAAACCTACAACTGATTTGACACGACACTCAAAAGGTGAATAATATAGCACCTCTGCAAGAAACAGCAAATACTAGTAAGTTCCACTGCCACATCTGTGAACGATTATGCGAGAGTGTTTGGCGGAAGAGCCATCTACATGCACATTGATGCCCGACATCAATCTGAAGAGATGGCATGCTTCTGTCAAGAAGTAGCAAAATATATATATATATATATATATTAGTGTTGGGACGGTTAATCGGAATCGGAATCAGGAATCAGAAAAATCAGAAGATTTTGGGGTATCGGAATCAATATTGGAATCGGAAAAATTGATGCCTATTTTCCGATGCCAAAACGATTCCTTTAATTGTCTTTTTTTATTTGACTTTGTTTAAAGTAAAATCTTTCATTGCTGGTAATAATGATAAATTAGTAAATATTCAATGATTTTAAAATACAAATAAATCTAAAATCAATAGATCATCCTCCACACGTGTATTTTGATGTTTAGGAAAATATCTGCATATTTAACATGTGTTATTTTGAAAATCGGGAAAGGGCATTCTTCTAGGTAAATAATTAGAGATTTATAGAGAATCAGAATCAGTAATCATATCTGAATCGGGAATTTAGCATGGAATCGGTAATTGTATCGGAATCGGGAAAAATATTGGAATCGTCCCATCACTAATATATATATATATATATATATATATATATATATATATATATATATATGATGAAAGTAATGGAAATAGTATTCCGACAAAATAGAGAAAATAAAAAGGAACAAACCGTATTATGTGTTCATCAATGTTTCGTCTTTATTTCGAGACTTCCTCTGGATGAATGAGATTAAGAAAACAAAAAATATACCAGTATATATATATATATACTAGCAAAAGTATCCGTCGTTGACTGGGTTCAAAAACAGCCTACACAAAATAGACTCTGATTTATGAAAGTATGATAGGTTATGAAAAGGAAGGATTGTAATGAGATAGCTTTGAATTTGGGGGTATCAAAACCAAAGCAAAATATGATGAAAGTAAAAATAAAATACATAAACCCCATAATTAATTATACCATACCTGTTCACACTGAAACACTTATCACAATATTCTGTGGATCTATATTAAAAAACCTTGTTAAATTTTGTGACATATTTCCATTCTTTGGAGGTTAGGCGCGAACGAACATCCCATAATTTTATTATACCATATTTCTTCAAACTGAAACATAATTATCAAAGTATACTTAGGCATATAGATATGAAAAGTCTTTATTAAAGTTTGTGCCTATTTCCATTCGATGGAGGCCAGGCGCGAACGCAGATCCCACAATTTTATCATACCATCCCTATTTAAGTTAAAAAATACTTATCAAAGTATTCTTATGTACATCTATATCAAAAACACTTGTAAACGTTTTTTTTAATTTTTTGATTTTTTATTTCCATACTTTGTGGGTCAGGCACGAACGCAGATCCCACAATTTTAATGAACCACCATTCTGCCAGATCAAACATACCCATTCCTGTGTCTTGATACATCTTCTATCATTGTATGTAATCAGTTTTTTTAAAATAGTCAACCATATAGGAGCCTATTCGTGACCACACACACACACACACACACACACACATTCAGCTTTATATATATATATATATATATTTATATATATATATATATATATATATATATATATCATTAATTACAATAGATGTTTTCTGGTTTTGATCTTTTCCAACTTCCTAATAATGGAATTAATTTATCCCTGATTATTAATCCAGAAGGATTAGAAGGTAGTCGGACTTATGACAAATATGGCGATTACATCAGCCATTTCCTATCAGAATTAATAGACAAAAATGTCTATTTAATTCAGTGATATATGCTTAAGAGAAAAATTATGTGTGTATATATATATTGTATATATGTATACACGGTCACCATTGGCCTTTACGAGGATGATGGCCTTATGGTCATTAAAAATTCCAACAGCCCAAAATGTGAAAATGTAAAAAAAAAAAAAGATCCTTAGAGAATCTAAAAGAATTAACCTTAAAGTTGATATTAACTCTAATATTAAAGTAGTACATTTTCTAGATGTAATTTTTCACCTAAATTGTTGGGATTTTCCCAACTATAGACGGTAACAAAAATAATGTGACGTCAACAAGACGAAAGAAACACAACACAAATGAAAATTGGTATAAAGGAACTTCTCTTGATAGGAAAGAGGAGGAAGAAAGCATGTTTTCTTGTAAAAACAGTCGCGTTTTGCGAAACTTATCTGTAGGGATTTGTCCTTTTAACGATGTTAAAATGGGGTTCTAGGTTTATTCGTGTTTTCTTTTTTGAGATATTTCATGTTGAGGATTTTGGGATTTGTGGAACAGGTCAGCATACTTGGTTAGAGCAGAACAGAGAGGGAAATTAAGAGAGGAAAGACGGGAAAATTTTTTTTTTTTTTTTGTAGCACATGATAAGGTAAAGCCGTAACAATTACCCACTAGTATGGAATCAAGAGACCCCATCAGAGACTACTGCATGGTCCAGAATCCATTCACCAAATGGCAATACAGCAGCCCCAGTACTTTGCACCTGCTGATAGGACAGCCTCCTTAGTGGTTATTCCAAGGTTCGGTCCCACTTTATCAACTAAGCTCCAGGAGGTTAACATCAGCCCAGATGAAAACGTTTACCTCCAGCACCCTTACTAGTGACATGGCCGCAAGAATAGACATAGAGACAGAAAATTTCCGACATCTCAGACTACGTGTTAATGAAGTACTACCGACCTGGGAAGCAGCTTTTCTTCACCCTTTGTCAGAAACATCACCCATTAGAAATGAGGACTGAGGGACAAAAGAAAAGGAGAAGCGAGAGTTACTGGAGCTACCGATAACACATCCACTGCATTATCTACTCTCATTAAAAAAAAAAAAAAAATGGTAAGAGGGACTTATTTATATCTACTTAGTAAGTCCTTTGCCCATTCCCAGTTTAGAATAGAATTTGAAGATAGTCTCCCTTCCCATATCAATCCGTGGAAGTTTTTTTTTTTTTTTGCTTTAGGTACCTCACGATAGAACCTTCGAGATTCACCTTATAATTACGTTGCAATAATGCAACTTGTGAAGTCGGCTTATGTTTTTAGATTGGGAGATCTTATTTAAAGGCTGGTTTAGGGTAATACCCTAAGGCGTATTTAACAAATAAGTTTAAAACGCGAGTAATAAAACATGCTAATATTTTGCTTCGGGAAGTGTTATGGAGCTTCTCCGGCATCCAACTATTGTGCCAAATATCGCCAATTGTCGTAGAGGATCCACTTCTCATCATACGTTACAATCCGCTCGAATAATGGGTCGTTTTTATTGCACAGAAGGAACATAGAAGACACCTTATCATGCGGCAACCTTTTTTTACTTCCCTATTTGCTTTAAATGACGAACAAGTGTTGAGTGGTCTATGTCGAGTTCAACAGCAACTTCTTGTGTGGTTTTGTGAGGATTGGCTTCAATTAAGGCTTTCAAACGTTCGTTATCAACTGCAGTCAGCAGGCCACAACCGTCTTCATCTTTGAGGCTCTCGTCACAATTGCAAAATTTCTTGAACTATTTGTCAAGAACTTTGCGGCAAATTCTACCTGTGCGACGAAAGCCATCAACTCCCCGTATTCCCTCCTATAACAGACAACACACTATGCAACATGCAAATATCTGTGCGTGAGGTCGCCAAGCTAATCAACAACTTTGACTCCAGTAAAGCAACTGGTCCTGACGGTATTTCAATTATAGTGTTAAAAAAATTACAACCAGAACTTGCCCCCATACTTACCAAACTGTTTAAGCGTTGCCTTAAGGAGAAGTGCTTCCCAACACCTTGGAAACCTCATCAGTATGCCCTGTATTTAAGAATTCAGGTGATAAGTCATCTCCCTCTCAGTACAGACCAATAGTCTCCTGTGTGTCATGAGTAAGTTGCTGGAATCCACAATAAATAGAGAAGTAGTCAACCACCTCAGCAGAAATAACCTTCTTAGCGACAATCGCCACAATGTTGCATCACTGTGTCTGTTTTACAAATATTTTAATGGAATATGTTCTGATGAACTCGTTTCACTTGTACCCCCTCGACGTACATATCCCCGACAAACCCGCTTAGCAATAAGATCTCACCCCTTCACTGTTGATGTCCCTAAACGCCATAAAGCTTTCTATTCTAATAGTTTCTTCCCTCGAACAGCTAGACTTTGAAATTCCCTTCCTGCTGCCTGCTTCCCTGACTGTACTGATATGCAGAAGTTTAAATGTAGCATAAACAAATATCTTGTTAATCTTTCCTAGACATGGCCCCAAATAGTAATCCTTACGTCCAAGTGGCGATGAGACGTTGCGAGCCTATCTTTGTTTTATCGTTATTTCCATGGCAGGTGCTCGTCTGAGCTCCAATCTCTCGTCCCCCCTCGCCAATCTTTCATGAGAAATACCTGTCTGGCTGAAACTACTGTCAATAATTTTCCCCACTCTTTATCTGTGCCTAAATCCAAACATAGATTCCATGAGCAGAGCTTTTTTCTAAGAAGTGCACGCCTGTGGAACTTTCTTCCATTTGCCTATTTCCTACCTGACTACAATTTGGATGTCTTCAAGTCCAACATAAACAAATTCCTGACAAACCACCCCCTTAAGTAAGACACTCTATCAAATCTCCAATACTAACGATTACTACAATACTATCTCATTGATTACTGTACACGCAATAACCCTTATCCTTGAGTGGCCTCCGGACCTTGATAAGTGATGACCTCCATGTAAAAAAAAAAGGAGAGGGTGAACATGAGTAAAAAAAATAAAACAAAATAAAAATATCCTCCATAAAATTTTTAACAAAAATACTGTCAAACTAAGTTATAATTTATAGTGATAATCTTGAAAAAAATTAATAGAATGCCCAGCTAAAACTACTAAGGGAAACTCGAATGTTAATAAATATTATATTGGCATGGCCGACAACACCTTCAAAGAGAGATTTTACGGTCATAAATCTTCTTTCAATAATCCCAAATATGAAAATCGAACATCACTCGCCACATACTAGTTAAATTTTAAAGAGCAAAACCAGTCCTTTTTAGGAAGAAATAAACAAAATAAAAGTTCATCCCTTACTTAATTAAATCATTTCTTTCTGATAGGTTCATAAGAGTAGTAGTTGAGGGGCAAAAATCAGAAGCTCACAGTATTAATGCCAGTGTCCCTCAGGGGTCCATCCTGGGTCCAACTCTTTTCCTGATCTATATTAATGATCTTCCAAATCACATCCTTACATCATTTGTAGACATTTATGCTGACGACACTACCATTTATGGTAGCACATCTAAGACAGTAAACAACCAAGTTCTCTCCGTTTCTCTCTCCTCTGATCTTGAGCACGTAGTACAATGGGGAAAGGGGTGGCTGGTTACTTTTAATGCATCTAAAACCAAGCTTCTCTCTTTACATCATACACATTCTGATTCACATCTGGCATCAATTTAAATGAATGGCTCTCGTCTTCAGGAGGCCTCAAGTTTTGACAAGCTTCTGGGCTTGACCATTACTCCTGATCTTAAATGGAACACGTACATTAAATCTGTTGCCAAGGCCGCTGGAAAAATGGTGGGATCTTTCTATCGATCCAGTAGATATCTTACTGCTGATGCAATTCTCTATCTATATAAGAGCCAGGTACGTCCAATGATGGAATACTGTTGCCACATCTGGGCAGGAGCTGCTAGAAAGGACTTGTCATGCCTTGATAGGGTTCAAAATAGACTTCGTAGCCTTGTAGGAGATGTCCTTTTCTCTTCCCTGCAACCTCTATCTCACAGAAGAGATGTTGCGAGTTTGTCTCTGATGTATCGTTATTTTCATGGAAAGTGTTCGACTGAGCTTCAGTCTATGGTCCCCTCTCGCCTAACTTTCACAAGAAACACTCATCTAGCTGAAAACACTATCAATAATTCCCCCCACTCTTTATCTGTGCCTAAATCTAAACGTAGATTCCATGCACAAAGCTTCTTTCTTAGAACTGCACGCCTGTGGAATTGTCTTCCGTTTTCTTGCTCTCCGGCTGAGTATAATATGGTTGTGTTCAAGTCTAATGTAAATAAGTTCTTGATGAGCCGTTCCATATAAGTTATCAAATTTACCGAATGTTCATTACTAATGATTACTATATTGTCCAATTTCTACTGTACACTCTTTAACCCTTATCCTTGAGTGGCCTCTTCGCCTTGATAATGTGGTGATGCCTGTTTAAAAAAAAAAAACTTTAGCAAAGAGATAGAAAAGTGTAAAATACATTAGGATAAAAAGTCCATCTCCACAAGGAGAATTAATTATTGGGTGTGCACGCGTTAAATGTCCACGTGGACAGCCTCGATGATAATTGTTTACAGCATGCTGACTTCAGGTCGACTGATTCGTTTGGGTGCAAAATGCCCTTTTTATAGCTCTAAACCGGCTCCATGAATGCTGTCTAAAAAAAACATTTTTGAAGTTTGTTTTCTTCATAATCCGATTGGATGAAAAAAACATCTATGTGACGTAAGATGCTTTGGACTACATCCGCATGAACAGGCAGAGTTTAGTTTATATGCGCACCAAATGATGTTTACACATCTGCGCGTGTGCAACTTGGTTTTACAGTTGGGGCTGCATGCCATTATTCTGTTTGAGTAGACGCAATGTGATGGTGACAAGGCTACAGTAACCTAACACTAGTTGTAAAATGCGACAGTTTAAGATAAACTAGCACCTACAAATCCCTCAACTCATCCTGCTACCTGTGTTTGAGTGAAAAACTGTTTATTACCAGATTCAAAGATAGAGATAAGCTCCTAAATAAAAATAACGAAACCTCAATTATATGCACATTTTTAGCCATTTTAATTCCCTTTTATAAAAGTTGTTTGAACGATTTTTTTTATCTTACATACACTTTATTTTGGCACACACAACGCCGAGTCAAACACAAAATCAAGTATACTCAACATCAAGTACACTCAACATCAAGTACACTCAACATCATCTTAGCATCAACCCTGTGAACTCGGAGTATGAGAAATTCCGATATACACAGAACAAAATCACTGAAAAAACAAAAATACCCTAACTAAGAGTAAGGATAATGAATAAACGTTAGATAAAATGATGGTTAAAATTATTACGAACTTGCCAGGATTTGAACCTGGAATCTTCCAATCCATAGTCAGATACATATTCCATTGCGCCACAAGTCTGTTCATGTGCCGAAAATTGTTACTGTGACTGTATACAGTTGTTACTGTGACTGTATACAGTTGTTACTGTGACTGTATACAGTTGTTACTGTGACTGTATGCAGTTGTTACTGTGACTGTATACAGTTGTTACTGTGACTGTAAAGTTGTTACTGTGACTGTATGCAGTTGTTACTGTGACTGTATGCAGTTGTTACTGTGACTGTATACAGTTGTTACTGTGACTGTATACAGTTGTTACTGTGACTGTATGCAGTTGTTACTGTGACTGTAAAGTTGTTACTGTGACTGTATGCAGTTGTTACTGTGACTGTAAAGTTGTTACTGTGACTGTATACAGTTGTTACTGTGACTGTAAAGTTGTTACTGTGACTGTATGCAGTTGTTACTGTGACTGTATGCAGTTGTTACTGTGACTGTAAAGTTGTTACTGTGACTGTATACAGTTGTTACTGTGACTGTATACAGTTGTTACTGTGACTGTATACAGTTGTTACTGTATACAGTTGTGACTGTATAAGTTGTTACTGTGACTGTTGACATGGGCATGTAACTTTTCAACAATTGCACGAAACGGACCAAAAATCCTTATTTCGGGCTTTTCGTGTGACTCGGCATTGTTCATTACGAACCATATATAGATAAAGACAATCTAGGGACTTACACCTTTTAGAGAAAAAAAGAATTTTTCAATTTAGTGCATCCGTTTGAAAGTTTTATTAGTATATATACACACACAGACATAAATAAATAAACATTTAGAATTTTATTGATAGTATAGATTATATAAATAGGTTGCAAATTAATCCTTAAAACACATATTTCTACCCAATCTTCATTTAAAACTCTAACCATCCCATATGCCTTCTTCTATCTTTTGCTTTTTATTTTTTATTCTGAGTTATAAACTTTCTTTACCCTTGGTAGTTATTTCCCTTAGCTTTATTACTCTTAATATCCAATGATTTCCCAACTATTAAATCTCTGCTATGATTTTTTACCTGCTTGTTACCATTAATTTTTTAACTATCACTTTAATTTGCTATCATTTTGTTTTTTCTTTTGCAAAGGAGTCACTACTTATCAAGACCCGGAGGCCACTCGAGGATAAGGGTTAATGGGTATACATCAGTTATGAGATTATAGCGTAGTAATCATAAGTAGTGGATCTTAATTTTTAATTCTACTCTTATTAAAATATAAATGTGTTTTTGTTATTTTTAATATGATCTATTATGATCTATTATAATCTATTATAATCTATTATAATCTATATTTTATATTTAACTCCTATATCCACGGGTGAATCCAGTTTTTATTGTTACTTATTTTATAGGTTTTCACCACTATTTTGCTTCTATACTTTTTACTCTTTATCATATCTTTTATTTTGTTATTCTAATTATATTTACATTCTAGGTGATTTTCTATCTTGAATTTGATATACTTTTTTATTACTTTCTAAATATTTATCAGTTTTTATAACCTTTCATTGTGACTCTACTACTTGATTATTTTCATTTTTTATTTATTCACCATTTCTATTTCTTCATTCTGATTGTTGATTTAACTAATGATGGCTGCCATTAATATGATAGACACAGTTATTCTCATTTTTATTTTTCATTATAATTAATGTTCTTCTTCTCTTTCTCCTTCTTTTCTTCTTCTTCTTCTCCTCCTCCTCCTTATTATTATTATTATTATTGGCTCACAAGGAGCTTCCACACAGGTTATAAAGAATCTCTCCTTGGAAACAACCTGTGATGTTCTCTGGAAGCTGAGTGATAATAAGTCTCGTTTTCCAGTGCTCTCCACCTCTTCTGATAACATTTGCAAATGAATTTGCATCATTGCAACAGTCGCTTACCACCGATTTCTCGCTAGCAGCGGTCATTTATCTCCACTGGAATTTGAGTGGCAATAAGCCTCCCCAAGGTGCCAGTTTTCTTCGCACTTGCCATCGAAGGTCTGGTCAGTGCTCTCTCTCCTCAGTCTTCCCATCCTCCTTGACCCTTCTTGCTTATTTGGTATCATTCTTTTGTGAGGGATGGGGCGGTGATTGTGTATGGGAGAGGATGGGGGAAAGGGTGGGGAAGGGGGATAGAGAACTTATAGAAATGTATCTTCCATGTTCTTGGTTCCATGCAATGCTTCTTTGTGTTTTGCCTCTGCAGCAGTTTGTCTGGCCCGTGTATGTGGCTCATGTGCATTAGTTTCCGCATTCAAGGGTTTTCCTTGATATTTCAGCTGTTTTCATTATTGTTATTCGTTGTATCTTTCCAGTCATTCCTTTGATTACAATTTCTCCTATTCTTTTTTCAAAGTTTTTCGGGATTGGTCTTAGTGCTCCTATTATTATACGTACTATCTTGATTTTTTTTCATCATCATCATCATCATCATCACCACCACCACCACCACCACCACCACCACCACCACCACCACCATCATCATCATCATCATCATCATCATCATCATCATCATCACCACCACCACCACCATCATCATCATCATCATCATCATCATCATCATCATCATCACCACCACCACCACCACCACCATCATCATCATCATCATCATCATCATCATCATCATCACCACCACCACCACCATCATCATCATCATCATCATCATCATCATCACCACCACCACCACCACCACCACCACCACCACCACCATCATCATCATCATCATCATCATCATCATCATCACCACCACCACCGCCGCCATCATCATCATCATCCATATTCTTTTCAGTTCTGTGTTTTGTTCCGTTTTTTTCTTTTTCTTTGATATTTGTCCTGTGCTCAGATGGAACAGCAAAGTTTACGATTTTGCAGGACTTTTCTTTCTTGCTAATTATTCCGACATCCGGGTTTTCTTGCTTGGATGACTTTATCCGTTTGTATGTCTATGACCCATAGGATTTTGTGATTCTTGATTTCAATTACTGTGGCCCGTGTGTATTAGTCTCCGCATTCAAGTATTTTCCTTAATATTTCAGCTGTTGTTGTTGTTGTTGTTGTTCTTCTTCTTCTTCTTCTTCTTCTTCTTCTCCAACCAGCAATGTGGCACCAATCACCCATTACGGATTAAATAGTCTAATAATCTATTACTGTTTGTCATGTCTTTATTATTGCTAATACATGTGTATGTCGGGTTGTGTGCATATTTGTGTTTACGTGTAAATAAATGAATGTACTGTAGGGGAATTTAGGCAAATAACACCAGTTCCTATAGACACAGGGGAGTGTCTTCCCTTGACACATGCAGGAGAACAAGTTTGAGCATCGAGAAAGGAAACCACGTTAACACCCCATGGGCATAACGCCCACCGGAGAGACACAGAGATGATCCTGCCTTAATAGAAAATGTAAGGTTTTACTCGGATGAGAATATTGTCCCACTGTGAGACAAAGTAGAACTTTAACCACTTCTAAGTGAGTACCAAATTATAGTTGTTCTGTATTTGTGATGTTATATGACATTCATGTTTGTCAATTTGTAATAAAAATGTGTATTTATGTACTCATGAAAATATTTTTGGGGAAGGATTAGATATATTCAAATTTATTAAGATATAAATTAAATGAATAAATATCGAATTTGATATAACTGAAAAAGTCAGCATTAATTTCAAAACAAAAGATATAATTAAAAAAATAAAAATATAATATATATTTATATCATATTATGCTTCGCTTCTAATCACTCTCTCTAATCATTTCCCCAAAATATCTTTTTACCCTCCCCCTTCTTTAACTGAAATTTAACTTTTGTAATTAAATTTAAATCCATAAGATCATTAACCTTGCTTTGCGCCAGTTATAACGAAATATATTTTCTCTCCTCTTAAACTGAAAATTGTCTTGAACCCCTTTTTAATTTTTGAATTTATAAATCTTCTTGCCTGATGAGGTCAATTATGATTGAAATGGTCTGCACATCGAAGCAAGATATGACTGTATTTACATAAAGAATAATAAAAAAATATATAATTTGCTCTGTTTGATTGAGCACTATCAACGACTCTTGTTGAAATTCAATTATTCTTCATTTTTGGATATCTTTCTACCTGGCATATATATATATATATATATATATATATATATATATATATATATATATATATATATATATATATATTTAGTAATGTGATTGATAATTTAAAATTTAAATATCAAATTATAATTAAATTAAAAATCCGTTTCATAAGAAGGAACAACAACAAAATCAATTATTTGTACGATCGTTTCGGAAAACAGTGTTTTTATTGTGGTAGACATCAAGTTACGGACAATAATTATTACATATAGTTTTTTAATAAACAAGGTTTCCTCATCAGCAAATTGTGAAGGGTTTTATTAAATTTAAATTTAAAAGACACCATAAATAAACCTAGCATTAAAAGTAAGGCAGATGTATCTGGAAAAAATTAAAATAAAGGTCCGGATTTAAAATTGATAAGAAAATTAATATGGGTTAGAGATAGAAAAGAAATAGAGTAAAATATAAATTTGGTTTAAGTACAATATTATACATACACACATACACAAATATATACATGCATATATATGAAAAAATATGCACATATATACATATACATAGATATACAGATATATACATAAAAATACAGGTACAAATATTTACCTTTTAATTTTTCGCCTTTTGAAATCAGGAACTATGGTTAAAGTACTCATATAGATGTTTGCTATAGCTTTTCACCTTATCGAATGATAAATTTTCAAAAAGGACGCCCATGCAATAATTTATTTCCGTTAGCATACTTTTGATTTAAAGACGCCACGGTTTATAATTCGAAAGAAATTGTAAGTTAATGTTCTTTGTATAATTACATAATGTAAGGGGGATAATTAGTCATATTTTCTTTAATTAAAGGGTGCAAGAGGGATAATTAGTCTAACTTAATTTATTACAGAAAAAAAGAATTGTAATCTATTTTTACTAATAAGTAATTTTTAATGATTTAAGGTGGTTTATATTTATTAAATTTAAACCAACGTTTATGACTGCATGTGAAAATTAGTTTCTGTCTTGAATTAAATAGGGTGGTTGCATTTTTTATATCTTCATATTTCAAAATTTTTAGGGTCTCTTTTGTACATAGTGCACAGAATTTATCTCCTGGTTTATATGGTTTGCAAGATTCAATTACTCGCCATTTCAAGTTGAAAGAAATATTGCTATTTTTGAGTTGCCAAATATAGTTGGATAGAGTAGTTTGGTATATATATATTTCATTTAATTTTTGTAATTAAATTTAAATCCATAAGATCATTACCCTTACATTCAGTCATGACAAAATATATTTTATATACTAGCATTTCAGCCCGGCGTGTATTCAACTGAAATTTCTAAGTCAAAACAAGAGGGGACGTAGGTATAGGTAGATGAGAATCCTATAGACCAAGGCATCTCAGATTGTATTCAATTGAAAATTTCTAAGTCAAAACAAGAGGGGACGCAGGTATAGGTAGATGAGAATCCTATAGACCAAGGCATCTCAGATTGTATTCAATTGAAAATTTCTAAGTCAAAACAAGAGGGGACGCAGGTATAGGTAGATGAGAATCCTATAGACCAAGGCAAGTCAACGTGCATTCAATTGAAAATTTCTAAGTCCAAACAAGAGGGGACGTAGGTATAGGTGGATGAGAATCCTATAGACCAAGGCATCTCAGATTGTATTCAATTGAAAATTTCTAAGTCCAAACAAGAGGGGATGTAGGTATAGGTAGATGACAATCCTATAGACCAAGGCATCTCAGATTGTATTAAAAAAAAAAAAAAAAAAAAATTGGTAGTAGGAAGGCAGTCTCGAACCCGTAACATGAAGGAGGAAAAGAACGGGAAAAAACCTGACGTCTTTGCCGTTACGACCACCTCCAAACCGAAAGTGACTTATGTTTAAATTAAGGCTAGATAATCGAAAGTAGAGGATGACTTTAAAAAATATCGGCGAAAAAAGCGACCCCCCCCCTCGTAGAAAAGTGCCTAGTTGAAGGTGAAGATATTAATGTTTTTAGCCAATTTTTCGATGTTTGTCATCTGAAAGGTCTAACTTCAAAACGATACTGATCTTGGTAAAATCCGTCACCTCTGTCGAAAGTTTTAGGCAGACATGCAAACATACATACATACATTTATATATTGGTAACTAAAAATTTTCAACCCAAACCAATTAAAAAGCTTGCCCTATCTCTGAATACCCTTTATGTAAAATTTCAAGTGTTTAAACCAGAAATTGTCTGAGTAATTTGGTAGAGACCGCAGAGGTCAAATTTTTTTTAACTTTGACCCCTATTATGACCCCTTAATATTTATTGTTTTGGGATCAAATCAAGTTATTAAGTTAGATCCATATCCAAGAAACCTGTATCTAAAATTTCAAGTGTTTAGACCCAAAAATGTCAGAGGAGTTTGGTAGAGTTCCAAAATCGTTGAACTTTGGCCCCTTAACAGCCGAATTTCTGGCCGAAAACCGATCACAAAGATTTTCCCAAATCTCAGTGTCCTGTATATCA
>NC_136519.1:79088775-79273775 GCF_053919585.1 Euprymna scolopes
TTCTTCTTCTTCTTCTTCTTCTTCTTCTTCTTCTTCTCTCCCTCCCTTTCTCTCTGTCTCTTACTTTCTTTCTGGCCATCTTCTTTTTCTTCCCCACCACTATCTTTCTCTTTCTCTCTGTGTGCGTTTTTCTCCCCTTCTTCTTCTTCTTCTTCTTCTTCTTCTTCTTCTTCTTCTTCTTCTTCTTTGTCCGTCTGTCTGTCTATCTGTCTGTCCTCTCTCTCTCCCTTTCTTTCTGGCTATCTTCCTTTTCTCCCCTTCCACCATCTTTCTCTTTCTCTCTGTCCATCTGCCTATCACTTTCTTTATCTCTCTTTCGTTCGTTTCATCAATCTGCCTAAAACCATTTCATAATTAAAAATAAACAAAACAATTGTTTTATCTGCCAACAAATCTATATATAAAGTTGTGATTCTTGTTTGTTTATATTATTTTTATTTTTCAGACGACTGTTCTCATCTCGAGAACGTTTGATTTAACCTCCGACCTTTTTCTGGTGTATCGTGTCGAACTTGGGAATTTGGATGGAACTTTGAACGGAATCCTTTTTTTTAATCCACAGGGGCTAGCATGTTCTTGTTCCATCAGCCATGATTTATTAGAAATCTTAAGTAATTCGCAATCATATTTTGAGTATTCGCATACTTACTCTGAAAGGATTCATGGCGTAACGGATAAGGTAGTGAAAAAACTTCAGTTCTAAATGACACTCTCCTAAAGGTTGAAGGTTCAATCCTCAGTGCAGATGATATTAAGAATACAATTGCGAAGAAAAAAGAAAAGGGGGAGAAAAGGAAGATGGCTAGAAAGAAAGAGAGAGGAAGAGAGAAGAAGAAGAAGAAGAAGAAGAAGATGGATTAATTATGATTTTTACTTAATTATGGCTGTGTCATACAGCATACATAATCATGTTGACACACGGGTTCCCGTCAGATCACCAAAGTTAAGCAACGTTGAACCTGGTCATTATCAATGGTTGACCAATTTGGGAATTCCAGGCACTGTATGTAGGAAGACATTGACACCTTTCTGCAAGAGTTGTGAAAACCTAACGTCATCTCCCCTAACGGGGATATACATACGACTGGGGATCGCTTATGAATTTCATACTTCCATGGAACTTAAACCCGAATAGGGTTAGTGCAGTTTCATACACACGCACACACACACACACACACACACACACACACACACATGGCTGTTGGAACGAGAGCATGCTGCACCTATAGATTAAATAAAGAGTTCTGTTTGAAATTCTGTTTACATTTCAAAGCTAGACAGAAAGATACCCAAGATCAATAATATACACTGTAGAAAATTAGAGTTTACATCATTTCTATCGGGCACACAGGTGGGTTCGCAAACAATTTGAGTGAGGTCATAAGCAATAGAGAAATCGTGACAGTACCTCCCCTCATCATCTGTCTTGTTTGAGTAGGTTAACCATTCCACATTATGAACATTGAAGTCTCCACAGACGTGAATGTTGGCCGAAGGATGAGCAGACAGGATGTGGTCAATTTTCTCAGATATGCTTTTAAATATAGTGACTCTTGCTCTTGTGGGGGCCATAAAGGTTAAATATAAACGCAGTAATGTGAGCAAGTGCAACTTGGAAGCACATATAGGGCAAATTGGGGTCCTCTCTGAAGATGTCCCTATAACATAGAAAGCCATTCTTAATGTAGGCACATATTTCATGCCCATGGCGATCTTGGGAATCAGATTTGGATGTTAAGTTAGCGTATACTTTAATTACAAAATCATCTAGGGAAATAATCGGTCCAATGCCGGTTTCCCTTAGGAATGATAGGTCTGGTTTAGTTTCCTATAATGGGGATTCAACCTCTGGAAGGTTAGAACATAGACTCCTGATGTTGGAGAAGGGGATATGATAGTGAGAGTCTACATTGTAAGTTGGAGTTCTGGGTTTAATTATGTATTTTTTCTGGAGACTTTTCATGATGTAGTTAGCAAGGTTGGGAAAAAGTGGGGTGCCAAGCAATCTCCCCTAAAGGAGGGGAACTATTACCTAGCAAAAATTACGACAAAATTCTCCAGTCGGCGTGCCTCAGGCAGCAAGCAATGAACTTACTCCATCCAAAAGCCAGGTGGCAAGGCCTGGGAGGGTGGACCTCCTGGATGATACCTAGATGGCGTACCTTATCAGTCTGACAGATACTGGGCCAGTTCCTGGCACTGCACCTGTTGAACTGATTGTCAAGAACGGATTTTTGACTGGTACTTTACATATCCAGTCTCCAAGCAACCGAAACAGCAAGGAGACCCTACCCATTCAAAATGGATATATTTAAAGAGTATGATCACATAGACGATGGCGATAGAAACTGACCAATCAAATGGAGCCATGTTCTGCTAGCAACCAATCAGAAACCAGAATTACACCACAAATCATCAACGCTCTGATCTCCATCTGGCATGGATGGCTCACGTCTAGGGGAGGCTCCATGTTTTGACAAGCTTCTGGTTTTAACCTTTACCCCTGACCTGAAATGGAACACGTACATCAAGGTTGCTGGAAAAATGGTGAGATCCTTCTACCACTCCAGGAGATATCTCACTGCTGATGCAATTCTCTATCTATATACGTACAAGGATGGAATACTGCTGCCACATCTGAGCAGAAGCTGCTAAAAACAGCTTATCCTGCCTTGACAGAGTACAAAATAGACTTTGTGGCCTAGTGAGGGATGCCCCTTTCTCTTTCCTGCAACCTCTTTCCCACAGAAGAGACACTGCGAGCCTGTCTTTGTTTT
The DNA here is from genome assembly GCF_053919585.1 of Euprymna scolopes. Taxonomy (NCBI): domain Eukaryota; kingdom Metazoa; phylum Mollusca; class Cephalopoda; order Sepiida; family Sepiolidae; genus Euprymna; species Euprymna scolopes. The sequence goes on from NC_136519.1 coordinate 79,091,553, forward strand.
ATCGTTATTTCCATGGCAAGTGCTCGTCTGAGCTCCAATCTCTGGTCCTCCTTCGCCAATCTTTAGCGAAAAACACCCGTCTAGCTGAAACCACTGTCAATAATTTTCCCCACTCTTTATCTGTGCCTAAATCCAAACGTAGATTCCATGAACAAAGCTTCTTTCTTAGAAATGCACGCCTGTGGGACTCTCTTGTGTTTACCTGTTTCCCACCTGACTACAACTTGGATGTCTTCAAGTCCAACATAAACAAATTCCTGATGAACTGCCCCCTTAAGTAAGACACTTTATCAAATCTCCAATACTAACGATTACTACGATATTATCCCATTGATTAGTGTACACGCAATAACATTTATCCCTGAATGGCTTCCAGGCCTTGATAAGTGGTGACTACCATATAAAAAAAAAACAAGCAAAAAACTATTGAATATTTTAGCATTCCAGCATATAATATTTCGTGTCAATATGAGAAAGATCTCTTGTTCTTTGCCTGCAAAATTATCAAGTCCGAGACTTGTACAGAACAGCTGTGCACTGAAAACTCTCCATCTCCAGGACTTGTACAGAAAAGCTACACATCGTACACTCTTCTGAAATTAAACATGGCTTTCAGTTTGTGACACGTTAGCTGTTGCACCCATCACCAAACCGCCAAACCGGAAGTGATGTAGGTTTAAATTAATGCTAGACAATCGAAAAAAGGCAATGACTTTTGGAAATAACAGTGGAAAAAGTGACCCCCCCTTACACTAACCCTAACCCTAACCCTAACCCCAACCCTAACCCTAACCCCAACCCCAACCCTAACCCTAATCCTAACCTAACTCCAACCCTAACCCCCCCAACCCTAACCCTCCCCTAACCCTACCCCCCCCCCCTGTAGAATTGTTTCCAGAGTTTTTAAGTTCCTTTTGATCCATAAACTTTGAGGATTTTATACATTTAATTGCACTGTTATTTCATATCCCTTTGCTAACACATGTATTCCTCTTTCAAACATCTCTATCAGTTCCTTTTTTAAATTCATTTATCGTTTGTACAGTTTCCCGTTTTGCACTCACTTTACTGCTTTTATTTCTCTTTTCTTTCTTTTTATCCAATGTTAATAGAATGTCCATTTCTTCTTTGTTCCTAAAGTTTTTAAACAACGCTAAACCGATTATTCGAACAACAAAGTTTTTGGGGGTTTTTTTTGCACAATTAATTACTGTCATCCTGAGATATGTCCACTTTGTTCATTGTATTGAAATTGACTGACCTTTTTTTTTCACTTTTTGGACACCTCAAGGTCCTTTGTCATCCCACACAAAAAAGGGGTCGACCAATCAAATTGTATGGTTCTGGTGCCACGCTGATGTGTTAAAAATAACTGAGACACCATCTAGACTCTTGAAGGGGTTGCAATGATGCTGTTCTAAATATAACTCTCGTCGCAAAGTTCAGACTTGTGTGGCGACGTCGTTGGATTAGGGTTGGGACATCACAGTAAACATCAAAAGTATCACAACCAGTATAAATTACAATGTAGCAGATGACATTTGCTACAATCACAGGCAGGAGCTAATTCTCACGATTTGAGATTTGAAATCAATTTCCTCCTGGCTTGTCCAATCACAAGCCAGCTCTAAATCACGTGCCCGAGTACATAAAAGGTGAAATCATAAACCTTTCTTCCCATTGCCTTCTGGCTTCAGCTGGCAGCATGCATTAGCCTGGCACTAACGTGAGTAGTATAAACTAACATGGCAACGTTCTAACTCCCATTGTTTCCACGTGCAATACCCAAACGAACATTCTTTATAATGCTACAGAACACACACACACACACACACACACACACACACACACACACACACACACACACACACACACACACACGACAACACGTGAACACGTGAACATACTGAAGTCTTTGCCCTTTCTTTCTCCTTTAACCGGCTTCCTCCGTCATCCACATACAGTACTGTTTCGTTGTATCACTACTCATCAGTGCGGCTAGACTAGCACTTTTCCCTAGTCAGGAATTGAACCTACAATCATTGCGTTGATAGTCGGTAGTTATAACTACTGGCCCATTGGGTTGCTGCTCGCAAATTACCTCTTCAAATATCCATTAAATAAACATTCGCACAGAGCTTTTTTCGTACTTTATATATATATATATATATGTGTGTGTGTGTACAAAAGTTAGAATGTGTGTGTGTGAGGACACTTCTCAACCTAGCTGTAAACATTCTCTCTTTCAACAAGCGGGCAATATATTAATTCAACAAGACACTTCAACCTACTAACCCGGTTTTGTCATCTACTAATCGATTTGATTGAAAAGTGGGTGATTTCACCGATTTTGATCATAATAGTGTTTAATGAACACCCACTAAGAGATATGCTCTCCGAATGTCAAGCAGTGAAACATTCGGCCCTTTGTGGCGCAACTTGTGCATCTCTAAAGCGCATAAATATCTGCTTCTAAAAAGATAGCGAAAATAAGAAACGACAACAATGACCCATGGAATTGATTATATAACATCAGAGTAGAGAAAAATGCTTTTTTCTTTTAGAACAGTATTAGTTGGTTCTCGAGCTTGCACAATATGAAGAATTGTCTCATTGCAAAAAATGCTTACTGTCAGAATCTAGAAATTATAGACGCATTCTATTGACCTCTGTAATAGGACAGGGATTCCCAGGATAATCTTAGACAGGCTAACCCGGTCAGTCATTTAGCCATTGTTCCTAGAGTATTGCATGGTATTCGTACTAATAGTGTAGCAACAGATATAACCTTCAGTAATAATGGAGATTCAGGAAAAAAGTACAACGGAAAAAATATGAAAATAGTCCATGTCTTCATTTACTTCATTTGCTTCAATTACATTTAGAAAAGCGTGCGACACTTTGAACAGCTGCAAGTAATTTTAATGAGCTCAGGAATGGGAAGATCGATTGTTTTTTTAAGATAGATTGATCAAGGTTACATATAATATCGTGAACTGGTTTTTTGTTCGGTGTTACTTTTTAACATTGAGTCCGCAATAGGAGAGCTTTTCGGTTATTTCTAATTTACAAAAAAAATATACACGGTGCTATGGAATATAAATGGCCTTCGAGTGTTATGATAATCCCAGAATGGCTCTCTTCTAACTACCATTTATTTTCACATGCTGTACCCACACAAACTTTATTTATCATTCTACAATTGAAATGAATGGCTCTTGTATTGGGGAGGCTTCATATTTTGACAAGTTTCTGGGCTTGACCTTTACTCCTGATCTTAAATGGAACACGTACATCAAATCTGTTGCCAGGGCCACTAGAAAAATGGTGGAATCCTTCTACCACTCCAGTAGATATCTCACTGCTGATGCAATTCTCTATCTATATAGGATCCGGGTACGTACAGGGATGGAGTGCTATTGCCACATCTGGGCAGTAACTGCTAGAAAGGACTTATCCTGCCTTGATAGAGTTCAAAATAGACTTTGTAGCCTCATAAGAGATGTCCTTTTATCTTCCCTGCAACCGCTATCTCACAGGAGAGATGTTGCGAGTTTGTCTCTGCTTTATCGTTATTTTTATGGCAAGTGCTCGACTAAGCTTCAATCTATGTGAAATTGTCTTCTGTTTTCCTGCTTTCCAGCTGACTATAATATGGTTGTCTTCAAGTCCAACGTAAACAAGTTCTTGATGAGCCGGTCCACTTAAGTTAACAAATTTACCGAATATCCATTACTAATGATTACTATATTGTCCAATTGACTACTGTACACGCTTAACCCTTATCCTCGAGTGGTCTCTGGCCTTAATAAGTGGCTATACCTATGTAAAAAAAAAAAACAAGGACTACACAAACGAACATTACATTACAACTCACACTCGCGCACAACAACACGTCAACACACTGGAGACTTTGCCCTTTCTTTCTCTTTTAACCGGCTTCCTTCATACCGACGGCTACTACCTATAAACGCATGTAAACGGAACTGAACTGTTCTCTTCCTCAACTAGCCGGCATGATATTAATTTTCTCTTCACATAAGAACATTTCAATCTATTAACCCCTTTCTCTCTGGTACGCATCTAGTAACGCTATAATGAAAATTACAAATAAAGTTGTTTATTGAATGAAACTCTATTGCATTTGTCTCATTTCTATAACAATGTCCCATTGAAGAACACTGATGTGGGTTTACAGTCGAAGCAAAGCCAGCGGTTCAAAGATTGGCGAGGGGGGGATGAGAGATTGGAGCTCAGACGAGCACATGCCATGGAAATAACGATAAAACAGAGACAGGCTCACAACGTCTCTTCTGTGGGAGAGAGGCTGCAGGGAAGAGAAAAGGGCATCCCCCACTAAGCTACCAAGTCTATTTTGTACTCTTTCAAGGCAGGATCATTACTTAAGGGGGCGGTTCATCAGGTATTTGTTTGTGTTGGACTTAAAGACATCCAGGTTGAAGTCGGGAGGGAAACAGGCAAGTGGAACAGAGTTTAACAGGCGTGCAGTTCTAAGAAACAAGCTTTGTTCATGGAATCTATGTTTTGATTTAGGCACAGATAAGGAGTGGGGAAAATTATTAACGGTGGTTCCAGCTACTCGGGTGTTTTTTGAAAAAGATTGGCGAGGGGGGATCAGAGAATGGAGCTCAGACGAGCACCTGCCATGGAAATAATGATAGAACAAAGATAGGCTCACAACGTCTCTTCTGTGGGAAAGAGGTTGCAGGGAAGAGAAAAGGGCATCCCCCACGAAGCCACGATGCCTATTTTGTACTCTGTCAAGGCAGGATAAGCTGTTTTTAGCAGCTTCTGCCCAGATGTGGCAGCAGTACTCCATCCTTGGACGTACTTGGCTTTTATATAGATAGAGAGCCATCCATTTCAATTGATGCTAGATGGGGATCAGAGCGTTGATGATGTAGAGATAGAAGCTTGGTTTTGGATGCATTAAAAGTGACCAGCCACCTTTTCCCCCATTGTACCATGCGCTCAAGATCAGAAGAGAGAGAATTAGAGAGACTCTTGTCATTTACGGCCTTTGATGTGTTACCATAGATGGTCGTGTCATCAGCATAGATTTCAATGAATAATTTAAGTATGTGTTTTGGGAGATCATTGATGTAGATCAGGAAGAGAGTTGGGCCCAGGATGAACCCCTGAGCGACTCCAGCATTAATACTGTGGGCATTTGATTTCTGCCCATTAACCACTACTCTTATGAACCTATTGGAGAGAAATGATTTAATGATTGAGAAACATTACCAGTGATACTGTAGCTGGAAATCTTGTGAAGTGGGCCCTTATGCCATACCTTATCAAAGGCTTTCGATATGTCAAGAGCAGTTGCCCTGGAAAGGAAGCCTTTGTCAAGAGACTCGCTAATCCTAGGGGATATAACCATTAGCACATCTGCTGTAGATCTTGTGGAGTGGAAACCATATTGCATTTCACTAAGAAGGTTGTTTCTGTTGAGGTGGTTGACTACTTCTTTATTTAATATGGATTCCAACAACTTACTCATGACACACAGGAGACTTATTGGTCTGTACTGAGAGGGGGATGACTTTTCACCTGAATTCTTAAATACAGGGCATACTGATGAGGTTTTCCAGGGTGTTGGAAAGCACTTCTCCTAAAGGCAACGTTAAAACAGTTTTGTAAGTATGGGGGCAAGTTCTGGTTGGAGCTTTTTCAGCACTATAACTGGAATGCCATCAGGGCCAGTTGCTTTACTGGAATCAAGGTTCTTGACTAGCTTGGCAACCTCACGCACAGATATTTGTATGTTGTATCTATGGTAGCACATCTAAGACAGTAAATGACCAAGTTCTCTCTGATTCTCTCTCATCTCATCTTGATCACCTTGTACAATGTGGAAAGGAGTGGCTGGTTACTTTTAATGCATCTAAAACCAAGCTTCTATCTTTACATCATCAACGTTCTGATCCCCATCTGGCATCAATTAAAATGAATGGCTCTCGTCTTGGGGAGTCCTCAAGTTTTGACAAGCTTCTGGGCTTGACCTTTACTCCTGACCTTAAGTGGAATATGTACATCAAATCTGTTGCCAAGGCCGCTGGAAAAATGGTTGGATCCTTCTATCGATCCAGTAGATATCTCACTGCTGATGCAATTCTCTATCTATATAAGAGTCAGGTACGTCCAAGGATGGAATACTGTTGCCACATCTGAGCAGGAGCTGCTAGAAAGGACTTGTCCTGCCTTGATAGGGTTCAAAATAGACTTTGTGGCCTCGTGGGAGATGTCCTTTTCTCTTTGCTGCAACCTCTATCTCACAGAAGAGATGTTGCGAGTTTGTCTCTGATGTATCGTTATTTTCATGGAAAGTGTTCAACTGAGCTTCAATCTATAGTCCCCCACACCAAACTTTCACAAGAAACACTCGTTTAGCTGAAAACACTATCAATAATTCCACTCACTTTTTATCTGTGCTGAAACCTAAACGTAGATTCCACAATCAAGCTTCTTTCTTAGAACTGCACGCCTGTGGAATTGTCTTCCGTTTTCCTGCTTTCCAGCTGTCTATAATATGGTTGTCTTCAAGTACAACGTGGACAAGTTTCTGATGAGCCGTTATACTTAAGTTAACAAATTTACCGAACTTCCATTACTATCGATTACTATATTTTCCTTTTGACTACTGTACACTCTTTAACCCTTATCCTTTAGTGGCCTCTCGGCCTTGATAAGTGGTGACGTCTATGTAAAGAAAAAAGGGGGGACCATTTTGACAGGTGCTGCGCTATTGTATCCTCTTTTGTATAAATTTCTATTATCCTTTCCCTTTATGTCATTGAAACACGATAGTTTGTTTGTTTTTTTTGTGTTTTTTTTTTCACGAAATAAATTGAATTGAATTGAAAAATCAATGGTGGTTGGCGTAAGACATTTTCATCTTCTCGACGGCATGCAGCAATGACGTCATTATAAAGGGCAAATAACTCTGCATTACAGAGGGAAGACAACTCTTGTAAACAAATTACGAGATCACGCGAGATCGCGGCGAGAAGCCACGTTCAACGAAACTCGTTGTCTTTCCCGGCTCGTCGTCGTCTTCGACGTTTCCGGGATTTTTTGTAATTTATCAGTTTGACACCTTTTTAATTATCCGACCCATTTTAAAAACCCTTTAAAGTTACCGTTTCATTGGTAAGTCCATTTTTTTTCTATAAAATAAAACGTATTTTCTGTGATGTCAATCATTCAAAATGTTTGTCTGTCTTGACGAAACTAGGAAGACATTCGTGTCCACCCTTTTTTCTTTCTTTTTAATTAAGAGAAAAAACAAAATGTCCTTTTTTTTTTATCCCGAAACATTTTAAATTGATTATTAATGTTTTCTTTTATCCGCGAAGGTATTAAAATTATCATCCTGACACGATTTTTAAAGTATTGATATGTGATTAAATTTTTTTTTTTTTTTTTTTTTTGTGACTACGTGTCAATATTTACGCAAGAAATGATGTGAAAGTCACGTAGGGACGAGAAACACAAGGATGACTATCTTTTTTATTCAAAAATCTTAAAAATTATGTTGAAGCGGTTAGCTCCCAGAATGATTGCCATATTTTACCAACGAGTTATGTTGCTAACTCCTCCCCACAACAGACGAAATTAATCCACCGTATAAATTTGTTTCGGTTTGTACTACTGCACAGATAGATTCGAAAAAGTTGTCAAAAAACAAATATATAACAAATAAATGTTATCAAAGGCAAGATAAGTTACTTTTCTACCAAACTGGATATATTTTTTGTGTTTTTATTCAATTTAACGTGTTTATTCAGCTCGAAAACATACAGTGTTTACCGATGTGTTGGAAAATTCAAAATGGCGCCCGACTTTCTCTTTAACGCGGTAAGTTTGGGAAAAGGTGTTATAAATAATAAACTAGACAAAATACTATGAAAAACCCACCGAATATATACCAACCTATGCCACGGTACCATATATTGAGCGAGTTTCTAACGGTATTTTGTCTAGTTTTATATTTATAGCACCTTTTTCCAAACTTACCGTGTTAAAGAGAGTCGGCGCCATTTTGAATTTTCTAATAATCGGTAAACACAGTATGTTTTTCGAGCTGAATAAACATGTTATATTTGTTACATTAAATAAAAACACTGAAAACATATCCAGTTAGGTAGAAAAGTAACTGATCTTGCTTTTGATAACATTTATTTGTTATATATTTGTTTTTTTTTTTTGTTTTTTTGACAACTTTTTCGAATCTGTGTACAGTAATACAAACCCATTTGTTTTTGTTTTCCCGTTTCCTCACCCGGTGTTGACAACGGTTATCCGCGGAGCTATCATCTGCAAAATGTAACGATTTTTAAAATTTTTTTTTCGTTTTTATGCACTTATTGTACCGCATTATTATTTGGAGGGGGGTGTTTTACTATACACATAGATTCGAAAAAGTCAACAAATAAATGGTACCAAAGATAAGATGAGTTACTTTTTTTACCAAACTGGATAATTTTTTAGTGTTTTCATTTAATGTAAAATGTTTAATCAGCTCGAAAAACAGTGTTTACCGATATATATTTGGAAAATGAAAATGGCGGCCAACAACTCTGTATTGAACACGTTAAGTTTGTGGAAATGAGTTAAAACTAAAAAATACTGTTAGGAACTCATTCAACCGTGACATCTGACATATTCTGTGGGTTTTTTTTGGGGGGGGGGCTTCTACAGAATCGAAACGAGATTTTTTTTATCGATAAATGGAGTTTTCAGATAAAAAACAATTTTTTCAACTTTTTTTTTCTTGCCAATTCTCATAAATTACAATGGTAGCTTCCAAATTATGCAGTCGAAATTACCTGAATATTAATGAATTATTAAAAAAACAAAAACAACTTTAATCGTGTTAGCGGGTGAAAAATTGCCGCCATCTTGTTTCAATCCAAACGGAAAATTACTTCCCTTTTGAACTCTCCTGTGTTTTACGATATTTTCATCAAATTCTATTTTTATTTTCTTTAATAAATAATTTTCTACCTCCTCGATTTTCGTAATTTTTGGATATAATCATCTTAAAATACAAGGAATACGTGGATACCATTGTTTTCATGTGAAATTGAGTTTTACGATTTCCGAAATTTCGTCCCAATAGTGTAGAAGCGCCGTATTTTTAAGTTAAATTCAAGTTGCACGATATTTTTGTTTATTAAATTGTGAGGGGAAAAGTACAGAATAGTTAATAAATATCCTCCTCAATGGCTTTCTAAACAATCACGTTATTTCAGCACGGTACAATGAATGCGTAAGTGCCCCCCTTTTTTAATTGTATTTTTAAAATAAGCAAACGAATTTAAAAAAAAAAAAAAAAAAAAGTACTAGTGTACTTATTGATCCGTGCTGAAATAATAACGTTATTATTTAAAAAGCCATTCTTAACATGGGGAGGGTGTTTTTGTACCTATTCTGTACTTTAACCTTACATTTGAATAAAAAAAAAACAGGGTTTGTATTACTGTACACATATTCGAAAAAGTTGTCAAAAAACAAATATAGAACAAATAAATGTTATCAAAGGCAAGATAAGTTACTTTTCTACCTAACTGGATATATTTTTTGTGTTTTTATTCAGTGTAACATGTTTATTCAGCTCGAAAAACATGCAGTGTTTACCGATGTATTGGAAAATTCAAAATGGCAGCCAACTCTCTCTCGAAGAGGGTACGTTTGGGAAAAGGTATTATAAATAATAAACTAGACAAAATACTGTTAGAAAACAACCGACTACATGTCAACTTATGTCACGGTAACATATATTGAGCGAATTTCTTTCAGTATTTTGTCTAGTTTATTATTTATAATACCTTTTCCCAAACGTACTCTCTCCGAGAGAGAGTCGGCTGCCATTTTGAATTTTCCAATACATCGGTAAACACTGCATGTTTTTCGAGCTGAATAAACATGTTACACTGAATAAAAACACAAAAAATATATCCAGTTAGGTAGAAAAGTAACTCATCTTGCCTTCGATAACATTTATTTGTTCTATATTTGTTTTTTGACAACTTTTTCGAATCTGTGTACAGTAATACAAACCCAAAAAACATATCATAAAACTTTAATTAAACGTGGAAATAGGATTTAAAAAATAGCACGGATCAGTAAGTGTACTAGCAACCAAAAATCGGGTTGTCCATTTTTTTTTTTTTTTTTTTTAAATAAATTTTTACTTTCTTTCCAACTCAACACTCACTTTTAAAATGACAACTTTTATAGGTTTCCGGTTGTGCTGAAAACGATTATCACATTCAGATTTGATACAGACAGCTAGTTTTCTGGATATTAAGACATTTTTCCAATGTACTACCTTCGCCATTCTTAACATTGGGGAGGAGGTGGTATTTTGTAACACGCATGCACATTAGTACTTGTTTAATTGGGGTGGGGACATGGCCTACAGTGAATTACATTGGACAGTAAAGGCTCTAATATCCAGAAAACTACTTATCTGCCTCAAATTTAAATGTGATATTCGTTTTCAGCATACCCCAAAACAAAAGCAAACTTGAAGATAACCTTTGTTTTTTTTTGGGGGGGGTATTACGAACATAGGTACTTATGCAGAGAAGGTGCTGCATTATTTAGTAGGATTTTCAAGTTTTACAGTGTTTTTGTTTTAGTAAATCGGTAAGTGAAAGTGTATGAATAGCTGCAAAACGCCCCCCCCTTATATTAAGAATGGGTTTCTAAATAACAGTATTTCATCATGGTACCTTCTCTGCATAAGTACCCAAATATATATTCGTCTTTATCTGGTATTACTGCAGTTTACAGACCGTGCTAAGTACAGAATAGTTAACAAGGCCCCGATTTCCATCATAAAAATGTCTTTCTCAATGATACCGTTATTTTAGCACGGTCTGTAAACTGCAGAAGTACCGTGTTATTGATTATATTGAAGATTTCAGCTTTTAGATGGCTGTCACTGAAATATTATCGTAACTAAATTAGTTCTAGTTTTATATACCAATTTCTGCACTTGTGCTTTTAACATCCTTTTGCAAATTTAGAAAACCCTTCTTAATATGGGGAGTTTTTGTTACTTGGACGGAACGTTGCTTGCTTGGAGATGTTAGAATGCACAAGTGCTAAAAATAAAAATGGCTGACTTCTTACAGAATACATCAGGCACTAGTGCAGTTTAACATCCACAAGAAAATTGTTTGCATTTGACAATTCCATTTGTGCAATGTAAAAGTAAATGCTTCTTTCCCCATGTTAAGAATGGCTTTCTAAAATTGCTTGGGAATGTTAAATTGCAGAACTGTCATAAATAGAAGTGCATTCTGGTGGATTTAATTTTGTAATTAAATAATTTTTCTTTGAAATAAGATTCTGCAAAAATATTCTTGGTACTTTTATTATTGAAGCGGTTGGCTCTCAAAATGCCTACAAAATTTTAAATAATTCTAATTTTTCACAGCAGTGACGCGTCAAATGAATCCACCATATTATTTATTTTTTTTTTTTTGTGAATTTATATTTTTATTTAAAAGTTATTTCTATTGTGCAAATATTAACAAATAATAAAATCTAATGGTGTTTACTGAAAATGATTATTGCCACTTTGACTTAGGGTTAGTGGTAGAGTTAAGGAGTATGTGTTTTGCTTTGTAAAAATATTTTACTGTCTACTGGAGGAGAGAGCTTGAATGCCTACTAGCCACTATCCTCGAATGTCTAAGGTCTCTCTGTATGGGGATTTGTCAGAACAACCTGGCATAAGGATATTTTTCCCTACGTTAAACCCTGATTAAATATTCCAAATAATATAGTATTCGAAGCCCAAATAAAATCACCTCAATATGGTTACCCTACACTAACTTTATGCTAGGATTGGTGGACTTTCTCTACATAATGTAGCTTATAATAATAGCATGAAGCTGGATACTCCACCAGACAAGATAAATTCTTGTGCTGGAATCCAGTAAGACCAAGAGACCATGAGAAATATTAAATAATGCCATTAGTATGATGTTGAATGTCTAATATGTTCAATATTATTTTTTAACAAGCACTGTTTTTAATTTTTTCTTAAAAAAACATACTCCTGGATCTAAGAGCTCAACCAAGTCCTCCATGAGTTATGGCTTTTATTCAGGTTCTCGGCTGCCGACTGATACCATGGCACCATCCAACTAAACTTGTACTTATAGTGGCTATCATCCTGGTTGGATTGAATCGGCTTCCTCATGAGCATAAACTGCATCTCAAGCCATCACAGTCCAGTTTTGTTAACCTTGGGCCACGTTGTAGGATATGGCTAACTCCAACCCTATTCCATCACTGGAGACAAACTGTGTGGGACTGATATTACTGCCAGGTTGTTGTCGCTCAGGTCCTCAGCTGTCCACTGACACATCTGTGCCATCCAGGTGGAGACGGGGGAAAAGAGACGTTGCAAATTGAGCTCTCCTTCTGGTCGACTCCTTCAGCTAAAAAGGATTACATCATTAGTTAAATTTCTTTCTGAGTGACAAGTTGCATGCCCATAGCATTAAAGATGCCACCGCAGCGAGGCAGACGAGACTTCAGGTGGAAGTGTTGGCGGAAAATAAGTTTGGACACTGTCGTTCCATCAGCAGACAAAAATGTTCTATTTTACCGTTAACACCTCGTGCTAAGTTTTTAAACCTACACGCTTGTGGAACTCTTTCTGCTGACTGTTTTCCTCCTACTTATAGGCTTCGTCTTTTGAAGACTAAGGTCAGTAAACATCTCCTTTGTGATAATCACCTTTTCTTTTTAGCTCCTTACATCAAATGGCTTCATGCCTTGTCTTAAGCAATTTCCATTAAAAGAAATCGACAAAAATGTATTCTGATTTAAATTTTATTGAAATATTTTATCCCGGTTTAAATTCACTTTTTTTTTTTTTTTTTTTTTTTTCCCCCCTATTAATAAGGGGGTTATATTCTCCTATAGAAATAGGTACTCACACCAATACTCTTTTAGGACTTTTTTAATATTCAACTTCATCTTGAACTCTGCAATAAATATCAAATTTTAAAAAATCGATGGTAAAGAATATTATGCTTTTGAATTTTTGAGATGAGGATTGATTATTTGGACTACTGTTCTCATTTTGAGTGTCATTTTCACAAGGTTCAGCAGATGTAACCTTATTTCCTTAAGGGTTTGTCAAACTTGGCAATGTTTCTGTTGAACTCGGCAATCTGTATGGAATTTTGAATAAAATGTTTTACATGCTCTTCTTCGATCAACAATAAACGGGTAGAAGTCCTAAGTAATTGACATTTTGAGAAATGCTCACAATGAGAATTGAACAGTCAACCTCCAGAAGAGTAACTTACAGCTTTATTTTATCAGGTGCAAAAAAAATGTCATTTTTTGATGTTCAATTTTAAAAGATCAAAACTCTTTTCATAAACTTTATTAATTGAAATAAAGGACCATTAGAATCAACATATTTTTGCCAACGGAAAACAAGTTTATTTATCCCATTAGCATAGAAATCCGGAGTTCTGGAAGCGATGAAGTCATTGAATGTCGATTCGGTATCATCTCGGCTTTTTGAGGCATTTATCGCGTAGGAAGTTGTTGAGATGATTGAAAAAGTGATAATCAGTGGGTGAGAGGTCCGGTGAATGTAGCGGATGAGGCAGTCTCGTAGCTCAATTCATTCAGCTTCTGCAGGGTCGGTTGAGTAACATGTGGGTGAGCGTTGGCATGTAAGAGACTTGGTCTCTTCATATTGACCAATCTTGGGCGCATACGTTGAAGCTTCTAGTGCATTTTGTCGGCAGTACTTCTCCGCCGTAATTATTTCACCCGGGTTCAAGAAGTGGTGATGGATGAAACTGACCACAAACCACCAAACACTCACCATGACCTTTTTCTTCTTTTTTTTTTTTTTTTTTTTTTTTTTTTTTTTTTTTTTTTTTTGTGCAATTTAAGCTTCCTGTTGTGTTGTGGTGTGTCTCCAGCATCCAACAACTGTGCTGAACGTCACTGGTTATCGTAGAGGATCCACTTCTCATCACGTCAAAATCCATTCGAGAAATGGGTTGCTTTTGTTGCGTAGAAGACACCTCAACACTGATTTTTTTTTTTTTTTTTTTTTTTATCATTAAATTCATGCGGTACCCATTTATCCAACTTCCCTATTTGCTTTAAACGGCGAACGACGTTTGAGTGGTCGACCTCGAGTTCAACAGCAACTTCTCGAGTGGTTTTGCGAGAATTCAATTAAGGCTTTCAAATTTTTTTATCAACCGCAGTCAGCCAGCCATGACCGTCTCCATCTTCAAGGCTCTCGTCACCATTGTGAAATTTCTTGAACCACCGTTGTATCATACGTCTGTTTGTGGTTCCTTGATCAAATGCATCATTGATATCACGAGCTGTCTCTGCGGCTTTTCAGCCTAGTTTGAATTGGAACAAAAAATAGAGAACAAAAAATTGAGACCACCTTTGTTTATAATTTTTGTACACAATTGGTAGGAATGTGAATGTCACTTGTAATATTTAACCATTTGTGTTTGTTTTCTCTCCCAGTTACAAATATTCAACATGGTTTCGGTAAGCATTTGGGGAATTATTATTTTGGTTCTCATATTTGGTTTTCATTCTCTCTCAAACTGTGTCCTCTTGCTCAATTTGCTATTTTACAATTGTGTTGTGTTCTTTGTTTTAAGGGTGAAAAGGAACGTAAGTGCCTTAATATAGTTTAGCGAAAACCTAAATTTTCTCTTTTTTTCTATAATATAAAGTTGTGTGTGTGTGTTCAGCTAAAAATCAAAAACAACAAAACAAACACCTACAAAATTGTTATTTTCTGGATCAGGGTTGCCCCGGATAAATATCTAAAGTTGAAAACAAAACAAACTTTCTTTTGAGGAAGTGGCTTGTCTGTGGTGATATGCCTTTATTTATCAAAACTAGTGTATATAACAGATCACTTGGTCTTCTTAGATAAAAATATTTTTTTTATTTTCAGGTAGGTTAATTCATTTTTTTAATTTTTTTTATTATTTCTTTTTTTAATTTATTTTTATTATTTCTTTTATTTATTTTTATTATTTATTTTTTTTTATTTATTTTTATTTTTTTTTATTTTTATTATTTATTTTTTTTTATTTATTTTTTTTTTATTTTTTTTTATTTTTATTATTTCTTTTTTTATTTCTTTTATTTTTTTTTAATTTCTTTTTATTTCTTTTTTTATTTCTTATTTCTTTTTTTTATTATTTCTTTTATTATTATTTCTTTATTTTTCTTTATTTTTATTTATTTTTTTCCTGGTGAAAGTTTGAGAAATAAGAGAAAAAAAATAAATGAAAATACTCTAAATCAAACGCTTAGACTACTGCTGATTTTGTCTTTGCACATGAGATAGAAGAGCTAATTAGGTTGTTAAAAGAAATAACTTTTTTTTTTTTTTTTACAAGGGTGTCACCACTTATCAAGGCACAAAAGTCACTCGAGGATAAGGGTTAATGAATGTAAAGTGGAAGTGTAGATTGGGTAGAATTTGGATTATGTTAGAGGACTGTTCGACAAGAACTTGTTTGCATTTGACTTGAAGGCTACCATATTGTAATTGTCTGGGAAGCAAGCCAGTAAAGGAGTGTTCTATAGACAGGTAGTTCTAGGAAAGAAACTTTGTTCATGGAATGTATTTAGACGCAGATAAAGAATAGCGGAAATTGTTGATAGTGGTTGTAGCTAGTTGGGTGTTTTTCGTGGGGGGGAAGTTTTCCTTTTTCTTCACTTTCTTTCATGTTTTGTTTTTGTTCTTTTTTTACTTTTTTATTCAAGACTTTTTCCCTCACTCCTCCTCTTTTTATGAGAGATAAAAAAAATATCTGTACTTTTGTTCTGCCTAAAAATGTGGGATTAAAGTTTTCTTTTTCTTGTTTGTGGTACCTTGCTTCACACTTATTGCCTTTCTCGGTTTGTTTTGTTGCATTTGAAAGGTTGCGTTTTTTTTTTTTTTTTTTTTTTTTTTCTTAAATTTGTTTTAGATGCAGTTCGTATCTCACTGACCACTTTTATTTTTTTCTGAGTGGAAGATAATATTATTTCTTTACTTTTTTTTTTTTTTTTTTGTAAAGGCCACATTATAATACGTGGACACCTGTTTCTCCAATTATTTTTAATTATTGCTTTGAGTGACCCCCCCCCCATTCTCACTGTAATATTAAATAATTATTCTACCTATACAATTTTGACAACTTCACTTGGTATTAAAAAAATTAAATAACCCATATATGGTTAATTATGCCGTACACAATGTGAAGCAAGGGTTGAACAATCCCAACCATACCTCATCTGAATTGGCACTGTTTGGGTTCAGTGACAAGGAGTGGCCCAAGTCTGACTGGAAACAGTGCCAAGATAAGCGGAGAGCAGATGCATAACCTGGAATTCCCAAATGGTCACCCATTCTAATACTGACCAGGCTCAACGTTGCTTATCTTCAGTAACCTGACGGGAACTGGTGTTTCAACGTGATTATGCCGTCTGTATATTAATATGTACGGCATAATAATGTTGACATACCGGTTCCTGCTGGATCACTGAAGTTAAACAACGTTGAGCCTAGTCAGTACTAAAATGGGTGACCATTTGGGAATTCCAGGTTCTGTATGTTGCTCTCCGCTTATCTTGGCACTGTTTCCACTCATCCTGGACTTATCTTTGCCACTGAACTCAAGCAGTGCCGATTCAGGAGAGGTGTGGTTGGGGATTGCGCAGTCCTTACCTCACAATTTCATGCACACCTACCCTTACAGAGGTTATCCATTGTCTCTTGAGACAAGTTAGGCATCACAGATGATTAATATGCCATAAATTTAAACCGGACAACTTGAATAATTGAGTTTGTATTATTGTACACATAGATTCGAAAAAGTTGTCAAAAAACAAATATATAACAAATGAATGTTATCAAAGGCAAGATAAGTTACTTTTCTACCTAACTGGATAATTTTTTAGTGTTTCTATTTAATGTAACATGTTTATTCAGCTCGAAAAACATACAGTGTTTAACAATGTATTGGAAAATTTAAAATGGCGCCCGACTCTCTTTGAGACGGTAAGTTTGGGAAAAGGAGTTAAAAATAAAAAAAATATGCAAAATACTGTTAAAAACCCACCGAATATATGTCCGCCTATGTTATGGTAACATATATTGAGCGAGTTTCTAACAGTATTATAATAAACATGTTACATTACATAAAAACACTAAAAAATTATCCAGTTAGGTAGAAAAGTAACTTATCTTGCCTTTGATAGCATTTATGTATTTGTTTTTTGACAACTTTTTCGAATCTATGTGTACAGTAATACAAACCTAAATAATTTAATTAAAAAAAAAAAAAGACGATATTAAATTTGTCATCCATTTAACAAATGAGGATTATTTTGATGTCATCTTTGAGATGAAGGGGTGGGGGTTATGATTCGTTGAGTATAAAGACCATTCAGGATCACATCTGCTTGATTTTGTTTTGTACAATTATTACCCATCGATCCATGTAAATCATATAATGCTAATTTATTATAAATTTCACTCTCTACCTGATTTGTCCATCAGATTTCAGTCAGCAATATCCAACAGTCTTTGCTGTTTGTGCTAAGCACTATATACAACATAATCATGGTAATACACAGGTTCTTGTTAGATCAAAGTTAAGCAACATTGAGCCTGGTCAGTATCGGATGGGTGACCATTTGGGAATACCAGGTGCTCATGTACTATGTGTGCAGGAGGTCATTGACAACTGTAAAAACTTTAAGTTGTAATCTCTCTTGACCAGGATATACAAATTGCTTGCGACTGCTTGTGAATTTGATACTCCCAAGAAACTTCCTTCTGTGGAAGCTGGGGTGAGTGCCATTGGTGATTTTTTTTTTTTTTTTTTTTTTTTTTTTCAAACCATTCAGGACCAATTATCTCGCTTGTTTTGATGTTATAACCCAGGCAGTGCACTTAGCATGCAGATAACTTTCTGGTGGGGTTACAACTGTGTACATTTCAAATAACTTGTTGCAGTGGTTGCTAGGGCACTTTGTTGATTGTCTCATCAGTAAAAGATATGATCCTAAATGGGCTTCACACATTTGAAGCATATATATACAGTAGAACCCCAGGATACGGTGGCCCTAGGATACATGTTTTTTAGCATCTCTCTTCACTCTGGTTGCATACAGTTGTTTTGATCCCCCCTCCCAACCTCTCCACACCTTGGCAATGCTGAGGACCTGCGCTAGTAAAAAAAAATAAAAGAATCGTTCTTGGAATTGGAAATTATGCTAAAAAATTTTCCCAATCTGATAAACATCAAAAGGTTTTTTTTTTTATATATCGATTTTGATTAATCATCTCCCAAACTATTCACAACATCACTTCATTGTTGCAAACGTCTGTCCGACTACTAGGTAGCACACAGTATTGATAATGATTGATCAGAGATGGGTTAGTTTGGAAGTCTTTCCAAACCTTACATGCTGATGGTCTCTAACCTATGTATGATGCACACCATTTTTCAAGGTCAAAGGTCAAGGTCGTATTTTGTGTGGCTTTTCATAAACTTCCCCCACCTAGGAATGGTGCACATCAGGTTGGGGATTTGCCACCATGGTGCCAGCCAACCTCTTTGTGAATATGAATCCGATCACTTTGTAATTGTCTCAATTTTTATGTGTAGCAATATAAGTGTCAACTTCGACATAACCTATTTGCTCAAAAGTCCGTACTTGGATTTCAGTCACTTTAGGGGGTCGTTAAAAAAATTTACCTTAAGCAGTAGTTGATCTTACAACATCCACTTACTGCAAGGGTGCCCGCGAAGCAAACATCAAAGTTCCACGTGAAGCGTGTCTATCTTAGCTAGTATTTTATAAATTGATGCTTGTATCTGATTGGTTCGTTCACCTATGGTCAAAAATATAATCGTCCAGATGTTTAGTCAAGCCCTTCAGTGGTTGACAACGTAGATGTTCCAAGTTCAAATCTAGTTCTTTCCATAAAAATCACTTTAACTTAAGATGTTGGCAACCTTTACCCTACTGTAAGTAGCTGATGTATTTCTAGAAATAATTCTGACTAGAAAAATATCAAGGAAAGCAATGCTAACAATAGAATCTTTGGATTTGTACCAAATGATGGTGCCTAAAATACTGCAATAATGAATATTTTGCGTTAAAAAAAAAAAAAAGTTATGATTAGCCAGCATGTTAAATGGATGTGAAACCAACGATAAATATTGGGTGACATTTTTCAGGTAACTATCTATCTGACTTTTATTTTTCTGTTTCCTTCAGACACGTTGGTTATTCAGAATTTTAACCTGTTCTAAGGGAGTTAGCTCTTTTATCAAGATTGTAAGAGAAATGAATTTTTTTTTTTTTTTCAACTACTTCATGTGACGTTAAGTTTTATAGCATTAATTACAAAAGAACTAAAATGCGATGATATTGTCATTTTTCTTAAAACATTTTAGTAATTGTAAGAAAAAAATGACTTTCTTTTTTACATAGGCATCACCACTTATCAAGGCCCAGAGGCCACTCGAGGATTAGGATCGAAGAGTGTGCAGTAGTCACTCGTAAAATATAGTAATCGTTAGTAATGGAAATTCGGTAAATTTGTTAACTTAAGTGGAACGGCTCATCAAAAACTTGCTTACGTTGGACTTGAAATCAACCATATTGTAGTCAGCTGGAAAGCAGGCAAACGGAGGACAGTTCCGCAGGCATGTAGTTCTAAGAAAGAAGGTTTGTTCATGCAATCTACGTTTAGGTTTAGGCACAGATAAAGAGTGGGGAAAACTGTTGATAGTGTTTTCAGCTAGACTAGTGTTCTTGTGAAAGTTTGACGAGGGGGGACCATAAATTGAAGCACAGTCGAGCACTTGCCATGAAAATAACGATAAAGCAAACTCGCAACATCTCTTCTGTGAGATAGAGGTTGCAGGGAAGAGAAAAGGACATCCCCTCCCCTACGAGGCTACGAAGTCTATTTTGAACTCTATCAAGGCAGGATAAATCCTTTCTAGCAGCTCTTGCTCAGACATGGCAACAGTACTCTATCGTTGGACGTACCTGGCTCTTATATAGAGAATTGAATCATCAGTGAGATATCTACTGGGTCGATAGGATCAAAACATTTTTCCAGCGGCCTTGGCAACGGATTTGATGTATGTGTTCCATTTAAGATCAAGAGTAAAGGTCAAGCCCAGAAGCTTGTCAAAACATGAAGCCTCCCCAAGACGAGAGCCATTCATTTCAGTTGATGCCAGGCATCAGAGCGTTGATGATGTAAAGATAGAAGCTTAGTTTTAGATGCATTAAAAGTAACCAGTCACCTCTTTCCCCATTGTACCATGTGCCAAGATCAGAAGAGAGACAATCAGAGAAGTTGGTCGTTTACGGTCTTTGATGTGCTACCATATATAGTGTCATCAGCATAAATGTCTACGAATGATGTAAGGATGTGATTTGGAAGATCATTAATGTAGATCGGGAAGAGAGTTCCGCCCAGGATGGAACCCTGGGGGACTCCAGCATTAATACTAAGCTTCTGATTTCTGCCCATCAACCACTACTCTTATGATCCTATCAAAGAGAAATGATTTAATAATTGAGAAGACATTTCCAGCTATATTGTAGCTGGAGATCTTGTGCTTTTTCAACTACTTTAGTAAAATTATTACCTCCCTTAGAACTATGAATTAAAATTCCAAATAACCAACACGTCTTTATTTGCTCTTTATGCCGGGGCCTGTGGTACTCCTTTGCGCTCTGATACACATAGTTTCTTGTGAAGGACTTGAATCGATAACACTTGTAACCTATCATGAATTTTCAACAATCTCTATCTACCCAGCTTCGCGTGAGATGCTGCAAAATTCATTTTAGTTTTTAATATCTTTGCACATTTTAAAACTTAAGGTAGACAACTATTATATTCAATTTAAAATGAGTTATCTTTCAAACCAATATTATTTTTAGGCAATTACTTAAAAATGTTTGATATTAACAGTTGTCTAGGCAGACTAAATAATTTTGAAAATAAATTGTAGATGAGTATGTTATTGCCAATAACATGGTGCAACAATAAAAAATGAAAATTGGATTGTCAGATACAAAGATGTCATTTATTGTGATTACCTATTTGTGTTCAAGCAGTAAAATATTTCACCGAAATTAATTTGTTCATTTTGTATAATCTATTTTTTCTTTTTATCGATGTAGAAAAAAGACATGTCGTTAGCAGAGCAGGCGTCGTATACGTTGATAAACGTCCCAACGGATGCGGAGCCTCCATCAGAGTTGCAACTTCGACAAGATTTGGGTAACATTATTTTTCTTTTTTCCTCTTTTATTTTCATTTTTACCTTTTCTTTGTTCACCTTTCTATGTTGTCTTTTTTATCCTCCATGTCTTCCCCCACGTGTTGCCTTTATTTTTCCCCCCTTATGTTGCCTTTTTTTTTTTTTTTTTACCCCGTGTTGCCATTTTTTTACCCCGTGTTGCCATTTTTTTACCCCGTGTTGCCATTTTTTTACCCCGTGTTGCCATTTTTTTACCCCGTGTTGCCATTTTTTTACCCCGTGTTGCCATTTTTTTATCCCGTGTTGCCATTTTTTTATCCCGTGTTGCCATTTTTTTATCCCGTGTTGCCATTTTTTTTATCCCCCACCCCCATGTCGCCATTTTTTAATGCCCCACCCCCATGTCGCCATTTTTTAATGCCCCTCCCCCGTGTCGCCTTTTTTAATGCCCCTCCCCAGTGTCGCCTTTTTTAATCCCCCTCCCCAGTGTCGCCTTTTTTAATCCCCCTCCCCGTGTCGCCTTTTTTAATCCCCCTCCCCGTGTCGCCTTTTTTAATCCCCCTCCCCGTGTCGCCTTTTTTAATCCCCCTCCCCCGTGTCGCCTTTTTTAATCCCCCTCCCCCGTGTCGCCTTTTTTTAACCCCCCCCCTCCCCCGTGTCGCCTCTTTTAATCTCCCTCTCTCGCGTCGCCTCTTTTAATCCCCCTCTCTCGCGTCGCCTCTTTT
Organism: Euprymna scolopes; assembly: GCF_053919585.1. Lineage (NCBI taxonomy): Eukaryota > Metazoa > Mollusca > Cephalopoda > Sepiida > Sepiolidae > Euprymna > Euprymna scolopes. The sequence goes on from NC_136519.1 coordinate 79,113,631, forward strand.
AATCCCCCTCTCTCGCGTCGCCTCTTTTAATCCCCCTCTCTCGCGTCGCCTCTTTCAATCCCCCTCTGCCGCGTCGCCTCTTTCAATCCCCCCTCTGCCGCGTCGCCTCTTTCAATCCCCCCTCTGCCACGTCGCCTCTTTCAATCCCCCCTCTGCCGCGTCGCCTCTTTCAATCCCCCCTCTGCCGCGTCGCCTCTTTCAATCCCCCCTCTGCCGCGTCGCCTCTTTTCAACCCTCAACAATCCAAATAATACAAAAAATACACATTAGTGTTTTTACCTCAAATTCCATCAAAATTCATAATTACTGGTTGCTTACATTATTTAAAGAGTTGTGATCACAGGGGAAGATAACTCATGTCTTTACTTTTTTTCTTTCAGAGAAGGGCGATGTGAAGATGAAAATTAGTGCTCTGAAAAAAACGATTCAGTTAATTCTGAATGGAGAAAAGATGCCTTCACTTCTCATGATCATCATCCGTTTTGTGATGCCGTTGAATGACCATACGATCAAGAAACTTCTGCTGATTTTCTGGGAAGTTGTGCCAAAGTGCCACGCAGATGGCAAACTTCTCCAAGAGATGATTCTTGTCTGCGATGCCTACAGAAAGGTAAGTGTACCGCTGTTCTTTCTGCTCCTTTGCAAAACCTCAGTTTCATGTCTTCGTAATGTCTCACTGGAATAAGATGCTATGGAGGAAGTGGCGATTCTCCGGTTTGATCTTAATATTAAAAAATAAAATTATAATTGTGCAAGGGCAATAACTCCTTGAAAAAAAAAATTACTTCCCTTTAGTAGCTGAAATGTCTGAAAAATGAATCTCATAGATGACATCTGCACTAATTTAGGATCAAGGAATAAATAATTTTTCTGAATTTTAAATATTCATCCAGGGTAACACCGACCAATAAAATGTCACCTTTGTTGGTCATGGTTATGATTGTGGCATTCACCCTAAGTTAGTTGGATTGCTTTTTTTTTCACTAGTTCACCACCTCCCGAGCATTAGCTGATCAGGCATAGCAATTCAAGGTTGCTTCCCTTATGAGTCCAAGCCATTTGTAGTTCAAGCAATGGACTCCGTAAAGGTGAGGGTCTGGAATTAGTTCAGCATCCTGCTTCACTGTCCTGACCCAGGTTTTGAGTGGATTACCTCAAGGTTTCTTTCAGCTTGGTAGCAGTGCTCGATTGATGATTCATGGATGAAGTCATCTGGGTGTTGTTGAAAGGCCTGTCTGAACCAACCAAGACGTCTGGCAAGGAAAGATTTTTTTATAGGGAGTGGGTCTTGCAGTGAGTGCGAATTGTACTGTTGGAGATAAACTGTTGCCGGTTGACACGGAGGATGCAATGTAGATAGTGATGGTCGAATACCTCCAGTTTTGTGTAGGACACTTGCATACATAGACCAAGTCTCACAGCCATGAATGAGAATGGTATAGATGAAAGTCTAATAGATTCTGACTTTGGTGTCAAATCTTATTTCAAAGCTGAAAGAAATAAGGCATCTTTGTTGGTGTTTGTTTTGTAGTTTTAGAGTTTTAGTTGAACATTCAAACAACTGCCCTTTATATGATAGGTAAGTATTATGATACTCCGTTAACTACAGAAATCTAAGGAATGTAATTTTTAAGATTGTTTTAGTAATCTCTAATGTTTAAATCTTTATTAGCCAACAATGATTGGATGACAAATAGTTTTTATTTCATTTTTTATTTGATCTTGTACAAAATATATTTTTTTTAATTTATTTTTTTAACAGGATTTGCAACATCCAAACGAATTCATTCGTGGATCCACTCTTCGTTTCCTCTGCAAATTAAAGGAGCCAGAGCTACTTGAACCCCTCATGCCTGCTATCCGGCAATGTCTTGAACATCGTCATTCCTATGTTCGTCGAAATGCTGTTCTCGCCATTTATACCATTTTCCGGTCAGTCTCACATTTTTGTTTTTTCTTTTTGCGTGTGTGAATTGTTTTTAAATAAATTTCAGTCATGATTGGTGTTCAACAAAGCTGTGTCGTTAGCTATCTACTCTAGAGTCGTAAAAGCATTGTCGAGAGAGCTTCAGTTAGTTGCTTCATGGAAATTGCTCTATGCTGATAGTTCAGTTATTATTGCAGTTATTCGGACTCTATACATAGTAATCTATGTTTTTATTTAGTTTTAAGTCAATAAATTACATGGTCGCAACAATAACAAAGCTACTGTTTTGGTTAAATAATGACCTTCATCAGGTGACCTAAACTTCCGATTTCATAGTTTTTATTTTTTAACAACATAAAATAATATATAATAAAAACATATCTTTTTTTTTATTGAGCCCTATCAATAATCTTGTTAAATTCATTGGTTTTTAGTTTTGGATAGCTTTTAACCTGGAATAATTATTAGGTTGGTGCAAAAATGTTTTTTTGATATTCAACTTCAAAAGATCGTAACTCCTTTCATAAATTTTATTAATTGAAATAAGAACCATCAGAATCAATACATTTTTGCCAGCATGAAACCAGTTTATTTATCCCGTTAGCATAGAAATCTGGATTTCTAGAAGCGATGAAGTCATTGAAGGCCAATCCTGCATCTCAGCTTTTGAAACATTTTTTTGTGAAGGAAGTTGTCGAGATGCTTAAAAAAGTGATAATCGGTGGGCGAGAAGTCTTGTGAATATGGTGGATGAGGCAGCCTTGTAACCCAATTTGTTTAGCTTCTGCAAGGTCAATTGAGCAAGATGCTGGTGAATGTTGTCATGTAGGAGAATTGGTCCCTTCATATTGACCAATCTTGGGCACATACGTTGGAGCTTCTGGTGCATTTCGTCAATTTGTCAGCTGAACTTCGGTGTAATCGTTTTGCCCAGATTCAAGAAGCTGTGATGGATGAGACCAGTCACAAACCACTAAACAGTCACTGTAATCTTTTTTTTTTTTTTTTCAATTTTGGCTTCGGAAAGTGTTGTGGAACTTCCCAACCACTGCTGAACATCACCAGTTGTCATAGAGGATGCACTTCTCATCACACGCCACAATCCGCTTGAGAAATGTTGTTTTTGTTCTGCAGAAAGACACCTCCAATACGATTTTTTTTTTAATTATTGTTCAATTCATGCGGTACCCATTTATCCAACTTTTTTTACTTCCCTATTTGCTTTAAATGGCGAACGATTGTTGAGTGGTCGACCTTGAGTTCAACAGCAACTTCTCGTGTGGTTTTACAAGGATCAGCTTCTATTAAGGCTTCCAAATGTTCGTTATTAACCAGTTGGCTGGCCGCGACAGTCTTCATCTTCGAATCTCTCATCGGTATTGTGAAATTTCTTGAACCATGATAGTGTGGGACCTATTGGATTAGAGACTCTGTTTTGGGTTCTGTCTAAAGAGGAAAAACTAGTGATAGATGCCCCAGCCCAAATGTGACAAAACTGTTTCATGCTTGAGATAGGATACTCTCAGATGTGAGTATATCAACATAAAAACTGGTTATGCTTAATTCTATGATATTACATATTTTGGAATGCCGTATCTATATATCTGTAAAAGTGAAATTGTGTGTGCGTGTGTCTGTCTGTATGTGTACATTTCCCTACCAAATTACTGTCAATTTTCAGTCTACAGACTCGAGATTTGACATAAGGGGTACTGAGATTTGGGGAAATCTTTTTAATCGATTTTTGGTCAGAAATGTGGCTTTCAAGGGGTCAAAGTTCAATGATTTGACCTTTTGAAAACTCTATCAAACTCCTCCGCCAATCTTGAAATTTTAGATGGAGGTTCCTTGGACATGGCTCCAACTTTTTAACGTGATTTGAGCCAAAAACAAATGTTAAGGGGTCAAAATTAAAAAAAAAAAAAAAAAATTTAACCTTTGCGGTCTACCAAATTACTCAGCCAATTTTTGGTCTAAACATTTGAAATTTTACATAAGTGTATTCAGACATAGGGCAAGCTTTTTAATTAGTTTTTGGACAAAAATCTGGCTACCAAGGTGTCAAAATTCAAAAGATTCGACGTTTAGCAAACTATTCAGCAAATTTCGGGTGTAAACATTTGAAATTTTTAAAGCGTATTCAGACATGCAGCAAGCTTTTTAATCAGTATTGGGGCAAAAATTTAGCTGCCAAGAGGTCGAAGTTAAGAGTTGACCTTTGCAAACTCTACCAAACTCCTCGGCCAATTTTGGGTCTAAACACTTGAAATTTTAGATGTAGGTTACCTGGACAGGAATCAGACTTTTATATTAGATTTCAACCTAAAAATATCAGATGAAGGAACAGTCATTACTAAATTCTGCCGAAAAGCAGCCGAAGTATATTTGTACACTACAAGTCGGCCCTCCCTACTAAGGCCATTATCGGATATGCTAGGAATGAGATCATTCGCATCCAAAACAAATGCAGCAAGTCAAAAGACATGACAGAATGCACAAAATGGTTCCACCAGGTCCTAGAGACAAACGGGTACCCTAGCACTGTCATTAAACACCTCTGGAACACGAGAAAACATGTAAGAAGCTTCCCCACCAATACTTGCTTCCTTAAAATACCCCATCTCAGCGACCAGATCACAACCGCTATCCGAAGGGGTATCAGAAGGGAGGGTCTCAATATGCAACTAGCCCACTCTGGACCATCTCTTAGACAGCAGCTTTCTAAACGTAAGCACAACGAGGACCCACCACCATGCACATTGGAAAACTGCCCAGTATACTCTGCAACAATCTGCCACCTCACACACGTAGTATACAGACTAGAATGCTCTGCCTATGGAAAATTCTATGTGAGCAGCACCATGAGACCCCTACATATAAGAATTAAGGAACACACACAAACATCATCATTCCGCAACACCTGCAGAAACACTAGCGTATCTATTAAAGTCAATAATTTAACCACAGAATGCAATATTGGGAATCTTCGCATAAAAGAATCGTTACTAATATTCAAATTACGGCCAGAACTCAACAACAGACTGGAGCTCGGATCTTCATTCATTATATAATTCTACGTACGGCTCCCACTTAAGACTTACCATTACAACCATAACCCATTAGAACAGGTACACCACTCACAGCCCAACTTACAGTCCAGATAGGACCTTACTACAAGCCCCCCTCCCATATTTTTTTTTTTTTTTTTTTTACATAGGCATCACCACATTATCAAGGCCCAGAGGCCACTCAAGGATAAGGGTTAAAGAGTGTACAGTAGAAATTGGTCAATATAGTAATCATTAGTAATGAAAATTTGGTAAATTTAATAACTTATATGGAACGGCTCATCAAGAACTTATTTACTTTAGACTTGAAGACAACCATATTGTAGTCAGCCGGAAAGCAGGAAAACGGAAGACAATTCCACAGGCGTGCAGTTCTAAGAAAGAAGCTTTGTTCATGGAATCTACGTTTAGGTTTAGGCACAGATAAAGAGTGGGGGAAATTATTGATAGTGTTTACAGCTAGACGAGTGTTTCTTGTGAAAGTTTGGCGAGGGGGGACCATAGATTGAAGCTCAGTTGAACACTTTCCATGAAAATAACGATATATCAGAGACAAACTCGCAACATCTCTTCTGTGAGATAGAGGTTGCAAGGAGGAGAAAAGGACATCTCCTACGAGGCTACGAAGTCTATTTTGAACTCTATCAAGGCAGGACAAGTCCTTTCTAGCAGCTCCTGCCCAGATGTGGCAACAGTATTCCATCCTTGGACGTACCTGGCTCTTATATAGATAGAGAATAGCATCAGCAGTGAGATATCTACCGGATCGATAGAAAGATCCCACCATTTTTCCAGCGGCCTTGGCAACAGATTTGATATACGTGTTCCATTTAAGATCAGGAGTAATGGTCAAACCCAGAAGCTTGTCAAAACTTGAGGCCTCCTGAAGACGAGAGCCATTCATTTCAATTGATGACAAATGTGAATTAGAATGTTGATGATGTAAAGAGAGAAGCTTGGTTTTAGATGCATTAAAAGTAACCAGCCACTCCTTTCCCCATTGTACTACGTGCTCAAGATCAGAGGAGAGAGAATTGGAGAGAACTTGGTCGTTTACTGTCTTAGATGTGCTACCATAAATGGTAGTGTCGTCAGCATAAATGTCTACAAATGATGTAAGGATATGATTTGGAAGATCATTAATGTAGATCAGGAAAAGAGTTGGGCCCAGGATGGATCCCTGAGGGACACCGGCATTAATACTGTGAGCTTCTGATTTTTGCCCCTCAACTACTACTCTTATGAACCTATCAGAAAGAAATGATTTAATAATTGAGAAGACTTTTCCAGCTATACCATAGCTAGCGATCTTATGAAGTAAACCTTTATGCCATACCCTATCAAAGGCTTTAGATATGTCAAGAGCAATTGCCCTAGAAAGATTGCCACTGTCGAGAGATTTGCTAATCCTATGCGATATAACTGTAAGGACATCTGCTGTAGATCTAGCAGAACGGAAACCATATTGAGTGTCACTAAGAAGGTTATTTTTGTTGAGATGGTTGATTACTTCTGTATTTAACACAGATTCTAGCAACTTACTCATGACGCACAGGAGATTTATTGGCCTGTACTGAGAGGGGGATGAGCGATCACCTGAATTCTTAAATACAGGGCATACTGATGAGATTTTCCAGGGAGATGGGAAACTATTCTCCTTAAGACAACGTTTAAACAGTTTTGTAAGTATGGGCGCTAGTTCAAGTTGAAGTTTTTTGAGTACTATAATTGGAATACCGTCAGGGCCAGTTGCTTTACTCGAATCAAGGTTTTTGATTAGCTTCGCAACATCACGTACAGATATACGTATATCACATAGCATGTTTTCTGATACAGGAGGAAATATTGGGGGTTGGCGGTCCTGGTCGCAAAGGGTAGAATTAGCTGCAAAGTTCTTGACAAAGAGTTTGGCTTTGTCTGATGCTGACGAGATTACCTCAGGTTCATTGATAATAGTTGGGATGGAGCACACGCTTCTGTTCAGGATTCTGTTTGCTATTTGCCAAAACTGATGGGAACCAAGCCACTGCTCAGCTACTTTGGACTTAACAGATTGAGCATACAACTCTCTTGCGTTCCTTATTACTTTCTTACAATGGTTGCTGGCAGTCCTGAAAACGGCTTTAGTTTCCATACATCTATTACGTTTGAAGCAGTGGAAAAAGTGATTTCTGTGCGCAATGGCAGCAGCACATTCTGGAGAGAACCATGGCTGGCTGTTAGGTTTTTGCTGAAACTTTTTAGAGGGTATGAAATGGTCAATACCTACAATTAACCATTCAGTCAGGTCTAATACTATAGAGGACACATCCTTTTTAAACATGGAATGCAGAGGTAGATCAGATATAAATGTACGGAAGCTATTCCAGTCAGCCTTAGTGTATCGATATACTGTACAATGAAGAGGTACGTCTGGGGACTTATTACATTTCATTTTTATCTTAATTGATACAACAGAGTGGTCGGAAGATCCAAGAGGCGACAGAACAGAAACTGAACATAGTTCAGGGCAAGTTGTGAGAAAAAGGTCTAGTAGGCTCGCATACTGGCCGTCATTATCGGGCACACGGGTAGGTTCCTGAACAATCTGAGTGAGGTCATAGGCAATGGAGAAATCATGACAGAACCTCCCCTCATCATCGGTCTTGTTTGAGTGGGTCAACCATTCGACGTTGTGAACATTGAAGTCTCCACATACGTGAATGTTAGCTGAAGGATAAGTAGAAAGGACTTGGTCAATTTTCTCGGATATGCTTTGAAAGATAGTAACTCCGCTGTTGTGGGGGCGATAGAGAGTAAATATAAATGCAGTAGTGTGAGCTAAAGCAACCCGGAAGCACATATAGGGTAAGTTAGGATCTTCCCTGGAGATGTCCCTCCCACATGGAAAGCTATCTTTAATATAGGCACATATTCCATGCCCATGGCGATCTTGGGGGTCAGATTTAGAAGTTAAGTTAGAGTATCCTGTAATTGCAAACTCATCTAGGGAAATAGCCTGTCCAGTGCCAGTTTCACTTAAAAATAAAAGGTCTGGTTTAGTCTCCTGTAATTGGGTTTCAACCTCTGGAAGGTTAGAACGAAGACCTCTGATGTTGGAGAAGGAGACATGGTAGTAGAGGTCTACGTTGGAAGTTGGAGAACCGGGTAATTACATAAGAAAAAAAAAAAAAGAAATTTAATAAATAAAAAAACAGCAGTATATATTAAAAACAATAAATAATAATAAAAAAAAATAGCTAACTGAAGTACATAAACCAATTAAATAAAAAAAATATGTACTATCTATTACCACTTATAATTTTATAGAAATAAATAAATAAACAACTCCCAAGAAATGTCATCCCAATGCCCCCTTCCCACCTATCTTCCTACTCCTGGCAACACTAACCTAAACACCCAGTTGCCGACTGGGAGTGTACTACCCCGCACCCCACCTCCCCTCCTCTCATATCCCACCCCTACTTTTATTCTTCAATAGCTAACCGGACACAGCCTACCCGCGACTTACGTGACCTAGATAAAATAAGGCATCCCACACATCCGCAGAAAAAAAAAAAAAAAAAATAATAATAAAAACAAAATAAAGAACATACAAAATTAAAAACAGTACACGCTAAAGCAACAAGTTATAAACTAAAAAAAATAAATAAATAAAAATATAAACATGTTAATTACCTAATCAGACCATACAGAAACCCCCTCCTCACATTTGCTCCGAGGCCCCACACAGCTATCCAACTTCCGCTCCACCACCTAGCATGCTTTCAATCGATCTGTTAGGTTCACCATTTGAAAAGGGAATTTTTTTTGGAAATTAATAATGGATATTGTCGCAGACATAACAAGTAAGACATTTTACCAATACAACTGAATAAATATATGTATATATAAACATATGTGTATGTACTTATTGATTTGTAAATCGCCACTTGTTCTCGTCTTCTCTTACCAACAACGACTATATTTCATTCCTCGCATTGTGATAGCCTTCTAAATCTTTACTACATACCTATCCCACACAATGCTTCAAGTAAACTACACATCAGTCCTAAACTTTTATATATATACACATAAAGTTATGAACAGTACATAGGGCCCAAACAAAGCTGGGCTAAACTGCTAGTTTATAAGAATCTGCAAATACCTACAAACGGCTTTTAGTTTTTCTAATTTGCATATTTATTTTATAAACCGCTGCTAATCCATATAATACTCTGCTGGTTCTATACATTATGCTTTGAAAAAGATCAAATACAATTTTTGAAGGTCAAACTGCTTTAAAAAGGTCATTCTGGCAACCCTGGATAAGAATATAAGAGTGACCTCCCTTTGATGTAGCCTCATTTTTTAATATTATGATAATGTGATTGTTGTAATTGTGTGAGAAAGGAACATGTAATTTCGATGTGCAACGGTTTTTTACCAAAAAAAAATTCAGCGAAATGTTATCTAAAAAAAACAAAAAAAAAACAAAACGGGGCAAAAGAAATAAAATTAAGGAATAAAGGAATAAATTAAAGATTGTTTAATTATTTTCTGAGTATTTATTAGTATTAATTTATCTTGAGTCGGTTCTATATTTAAAATACAATGAACACTGTTTTTATAGAAATTTTAATAATCCCATTTGCTGCGTGTTGTTGGTTTTTCTGTCCAAAAAAACTAATTTTTTCCGCTATCCAGAAAAATATCGGCTTTATCAAAACATTTAATTCAATATATTCAGGACTCTACGGATAAACTTATCTTTAGTTGACCTTTGACAACTAAAGATTTTCGTTTACTTGCCAAATAGAAAAGTTACTAGCCAAACCTACGTGATTTTTAGAATATGACATCTTCGTTCTGTGACGAGTATGTACATCATAAAGATTTTTCTTTGTTTTCTTTTTTAATAAGTGTAATTCTAAATATGCACTAAATTTTATTTTGATACTTCCAGGTATAAACATTCTAATTTCTTCAGATGTTTTTAAAAAAAAAAAAAAAGAATTGTTCTATTAAATTTTTATTTTTTAAGTAATTTAACTTTGTTCATTTTATAAAAAAAAGTTAAAAAGATATTTTGCACTCATTAGAGATCTTTGGAAGATTGTCAGTGAAAGAAATACAATCGCCGAAAAATAAGCGTTTCATTATTTCTCGTAGCTACTTTGAAAAATCACTCGCAATGTAGTGCTGATATTTCTCATTCTATGGAATTTCCATGCGTTCCTCTAATCTTAATTCTTTTCATAATCATTCAGCATGCGGCATATCTTCCAGACAACCCATATGAAAATCCTTGGGTAAATATTTCTAAGATTAATGTGGAGAATATGTTTAAAATGTTCCGTTTTTATTTCTAAATGTTCCATTTTTAAAATGGCATTTTATTTCATTTCATCTTCATCTTTGGATGTGTTGGACTGTTATCATCTTGTATATAAGAGATGCAATTTTTCTCCTCTGGATGAAACTACCGTAGGTTGACGACAACAGATTGCACATAAAAATTTACTACGTTTACGTAATTAGCCATTACGTTATCTAACTATAGACCGCAGTTACCTACACATTATTTCGAGATATTAAAAAATTACATGACCACCACCACCACCACCATCATCATCATTATCATCCGAAATTAAAGAGGAAGTAGCTAAAATTTAACCCTTCCTTTTACCATTTACTCTTACGACATCATTCTACACGGAGTTCTTTTCTACTTTTTGCTTCTTCTGGGTGTTAACCGTCATTAACTATCTACAGATTTCAAACACATATTCTTACGGCTTAATGATTTCTCCTTTTGAAATATCCGTCGCAGCTAATTGGATGAGAAGTGTTCATTCTACAATTCCAGCATTTGCTTATTCCATTAAATAAACAAACAGTCAGCAACTATAAAATTTGCCGCCATTTTCAGTACGTACACATTAGTCTTACGTTTTATTTATTATTGACAGAATTATTCTTCCGCATAGATGGAGATAGAAACATACAGAGAGTGGGAGTGAGAGAGACAGAAATCCGCAGTTTTACAGTATAATTTGGGTATGATCAAACTCTGTTCGGTCTGCCTGCTTCCCACCTGACTACAACTTGGATGTGTTCAAGTCCAACATTAACAAATTCCTAATGAGCCGCCCCCTTAAGTAAACACTTCATCAAATCTCCACACTAACGTAATGTACTTGCAATAACCCTTATCCCTGAGTGGCTTCCGGGCCACTGTGTAAAAAAAGAAAAAAAAAAAAGAAAAAGTTATAACTTACTTCGCAACCATTTTTCGTTTTTCTCGTGAGGGGAGGGGGTTCATTGGTTACATAGTGTTTTCTTCTTTTTTTTTTTTTTTTTTTTTTTTTTTAATACAGTCCTTCTAGCTACTTGTGTGTGTTTAGCCGTCTTCCTTGAATTGTTTAAAATAGATTAATACATATCTTATGCGACAGGGATGAATTTACGTTTAATAAAACAAAGCCAACTTCATCCCCGTAACATAATTTGGATTTTTTAAAAATAATACATGTTTTTACATATAACCGTTAACGGGTCCTGCTAGTATTTCTTATATTTTTTTCTTTTCTTTCAGAAACCATGATTTCCTCATTCCTGATGCTCCGGAATTGATTGCCAAATTCTTGGAAGAAGAGCAAGATATGTCTTGCAGGCGCAACGCCTTTATGATGCTTATCCATGCCGACCAGGTAAAACCAAAACCGAATATCCATTTTTAAAGTTTTTATTTTTTCTCAAAGAATTCCTTTTCTCAAAAAACAAAAAATGAAGTAATATTTGTATGATGTATGTATGATCCTGTGATGGAAAGAAAAATATCATATTCCAAAAAGCATGCAAATTGGTCATGTAGTTTTATGAATAAAAGCATTTTTAAGCAATTAATAGGAATTCATGACAATTACAACAAAAATCTCACTAGTTTGAATTGATTTATCTTTCTTTTTTTTCTTAGATTTGTTTTCAAATTGGCGTTATGGTACAGTTGCTCCTAGGTTAACCATAAAATTTGATTTTCTTATTTAAAACTTAAACTACTTGATACGTTTGATTTTTGGAATATGATATTTTCATTATGGGTATGTACATCATACAGATTTTTCTCTGTTTTTGTATTTTTTTAATATGGGTGAATTCTGGACAAGTTATACCTAAAATTTTATTTGGCTAGACACAGAATGTATAATTTAAGATGCTACACTTCATTTTTATCTGTTCACTGTCAATGAAAGAAATCCTTCTAGACTGAGACAATTGTAAGGTTTACTCAAATTCCCCGTTTTGAAGAATTGGATTTTCCCCCGCATTAAAAAAAAATTGATCTTGTATTTCATGAAAAGGTAAGTAAATAAGTAGCACTTCAAATAATTGTAAAGGAAGTCAGAGAAGTTGGTCTTTTGCGTTTTACTCCTGCAATATAATAGGAGCAATGAAAAAGAGTCACAAATAACTCCATTATTTGCTCTGGGAATTGATTTAGGTTTTACAGCAATTTACATCTTTAAGTTAAAATTCCTATTGGCCCGGAAGATTTTTGCTACCAATAACATTACAATCCTAGTTAATTAAATGCTCAGGGGAAAAAAATTATTCTAGGCCATTAAAAATTGGCAAAAAGTTATAGCCTGTTGACTAAAATAAGTGCCTTCTATAACACTTCTAGAGTATTGTAGTGAATAATCCTTAATTATCTCTAATTGTACATTGAATGACTACTATGCTGCACCTTATAATAAAGGTCTATACAAAATTTCAGTCAGATTGGTCCAGTAATTTCTGAGAAGACTGAAACAGACAGAAAACAGATAAGAGAAAAAAAATTTTTTTAAGTTATTTTCATATTATTTGGACTCTTCCGACTACAGTTTTCATCTTGAGTGTCATTTTCACAACATTTCGGTCGATGTAACTTCTGACGTTCTTCAGCTGTATCTTGTTGAGAGTTTAGAATTTGGGCGGAATTTCAAACAAAACCCTTTATTTACTTCACGGTCCGCAATGATCCGTGGCGCAGTGGTTAGTGTACTTGGAAAAATCAATTATAAAAGTGACCTCCTCCTGAAGGTTGAAGGTTCAATTCTCAGTGTGGGCGACCAAAGATTACTTAGAACTTTTATCCAGTCATGGCTGACGGAATAAGAGCATGCTACCCCCATGAAGTAAATAAAGGGTTTCGCTTGAAATTCCGTCCAAATTCTTGAGTTTGACAGAAACTTTCTCAGAGTTCAACAAGATACACCTGAAGAAAGTCTGAGGTTACACCGACTGAAACGTTGTGAAAATAACGCTCAAGATGAGAACGATAGTTCGATAAATCCAAACAATACAGATAACCAATCCTCATCTTAAAACTCGAGAAACATAAAAGTTATTGTTTTACAATTTTTTTTTTTCTCCTTTTTCTTGACAGGAGGCAGCATTAAATTACCTGAGCAGTTGTATCGATCAAGTGAATTCCTTTGGAGATATTCTACAGTTGGTCATCGTTGAGTTGATATATAAGGTATGTGTAACGTTTTATTGTTTCTTATTTCAGTTAACAGCCGTTTTAAATGCTGACATGTGGAATGACTTTTAGAAGTTGATTTACAAACTATGTATATATAAGGTGAGTACCACTTTGGTGTAGCATGCTAACTAATTGCTGTTTATATTTCCAAAATACCAAAGGCAAAAGTTTCCCAGGAAACGTTTTCCTTCAGTATGGGGTGGGAGGGTTAATCTGCCTAGGATAAGTGCTGCTAACCTGGTCATGCATTTATTTATCTGTCACTAAACTATTGGAATTGTTCCATTATGAGTAATTGCCTCTATCTATGACAGTTTGCGATCAAACTAGTTCCCAGTTTTTTTTTTTTTTTTTTTTTTTTGGATCATCTCCTCTTATATGATCTGACGTGTCACATCTGTGATCCTCTTGATCCGTTTCATTTTCAGTCTTCAATATTTCATCTTACTCGCTGCTTCCTGTACCATTTCTTTCGTGGTTATTAACGCTGGGCCATATGATATACTGCTTCTGCAACTCCTTGAATCTGGTGCAATTTTCTGTTTCTTGTGTATTAAAAATTGATAAAGTAGGTTTTTTTTTGGGGTGGGGAGGATTCCAAGTAAAAAATCAAATTTTATAAATATTCAAGAACTAATGATCTTGCCCACCATTTTGAAACTTAATTTTAAGAAAAAAAGGGAGGTAACTCTTGCATGATTTATATTGTGATACAAATCTCATTAATCACTTAAAATGGGTTTCTTTATAAAAATAAAACTACTTGATTCATCTATGTGATTTTTGGAATATGATATTTTTGTTTTGTCATGGATATGTACATCATATAGATTTTTTTTGTTTTTTATATGGGAGAATTCTGGACAAAAATCCAAAATTGTTTGTTTCAACGGAATATCTCTTAGAAATTTCTTCCATTTATCATGATGGTTGGGAATCGATATAGTATTGTAATAGATGTAGCTGGAAGTAGATTTATAGCTGCAGGTATTTTATGAGTTGCTGTTGGGGGGGGGGGTGCAGGTATTTTATGAGTTGTTGTTGGGAGGGGGGTGCAGGTATTTTATGAGTTGTTGGGAGGGCGAGGTGCAGGTATTTTATGAGTTGTTGTTGGGGCGGGGCAACAAGTATTTTCTGCATTGTGGGAGGGGGCAAGTATTTTATGAATTGTAGGAGCAGGTATTTAATGGGTCAATTTTATTTTACCCTTTCAGGTGTGTCATGCGAATCCATCTGAGCGTGCGCGCTTCATCCGTTGCATTTATAACCTTTTGAACTCCTCAAGCCCAGCTGTTCGTTACGAGGCTGCTGGAACTCTTGTCACTCTTTCCAGTGCTCCCACGGCTGTCAAGGTAAGCCAGTCACTTTTAACGTAGTAAAATCTGTCTTATATCGTTATAGCCCAAACTTTGCCCTTTTTACTCCTTCACCTAATAAAAAAATTTATTTTTATATTTATTATTATTCACCTAATAAAAAATAATTTTTTATATTATTCGCCTAATAAAAAAAAATTTATTTAAAAAAAATATTTTTGTACTTGAACAAGAGCCGAACACCTGAGTTGGAGCACTATTGCTACGTCTGGGGAGAAGCTGCTCAGAGCACCATTTTCCTGTCTGGACAGAATTCAAAACTGGCTTCAAACTATTTTCTCCTCACTTTTTCTTGCAGAAGACATGTTGCGAGTTTATCTCTGCTCTATCGTTATTTTTGTGACTAGTGCTCAACTGAATTTCACTCCTCTAGTAAAACACTCGCCTTGAACCCCTATATACGACCCCCCCCCCTCACTGTATATATCTACCTCTCTCTAAACGCAGATTCCATGAACAAAGCTTCTTTGCCAGAACTGCCCGTCTGTGGAACGCTGTTCTACTGGCCTGCTTCCCGGTTCAATACAACATGGTAGCCTTCAAATCCAATGTAAACAAGTTCTTGTTGAGGCGTCCCCATAAATAATCCAAATTCTACCGCCTCTACACTATCAATGATTACTACACTACCACCTTACATTTGTTATATCCTTACTTTAAATAAGAATACAGCAAGAAACACAGGGTTATGGGTGAAAGACAAAGGGGTTTATTTACAAGGGAATACATGTGACATAAAAGTTACTCGACATATTGTCTTATTCTCTTCCTGTCTTTTTTCCTTCTGCCTCAGTCACATGACAGGGTCAATATATCCATCGTTCATTTCATCTATGAAAGGATGTTAGGTTATTCCATTACATCACATTCATTAACCCTTATCCTTGAGTAGCCTTTGGGCCTTGATAAATGGTGACTCCCAAGTAAAAAAAAAAAAAAAACTATTAGCAATTTCCCTTACTCTTTATCTGTGCCTGAAACTAAACAAAAATTTCTGTAAGCTACCTAGAACTGTCCATCTGGTGAACTCAGTATTTCGGGACTGCTTCCCAGATGGTTATAACATGGTTATTTTCAAGTCTAATATAAACAATTTTTTTTTTTTTTGAGACATCCTCTTAAATAATCGATATTTACCCAATTTCCACGATCACTGATCACCACCGTGTTCTTGCTTGACACTCATTGACTCTTGTCCTTGTGTTACATGATAAGGGCTGTCCCCTTTTCATGTAAGAATAAAAATAGAGAGGTTACTTAAAATGAAAATAAAATGAGAGAAAGCAGAAATCGAACCTTGGATATAAGTTTTAAAGAACAATAGGTTTAAATGGAATGTCCAGTAAATTGTTAATTCTGATGAAATAAATAATAAATAAACTATTCATTGTTAAAAGAATGTGGATAATAAAATATGGGTTAAATGAATTAGATATGCAGGTTAAATTCCTTTGTGAAAATAACAAAGAAAAAATAGGTTATTGGAAAATCAGAATGTTCGGGAAACGTGCAAGTCGCGCATGTGGTGGCACGTGAGTTTGGTCACGTTGGCCGGACATGCATGGATTTCTCAATATAGGAAGTGAGAGTTAGTTAGTTAGTTGGAGAGTTAGTGAGAAACTCAGAGGGAGTCAGAGTCAGGCGATAGTCTGGATCCAGACATGGGTTCCAATCGTCTAGAAGCGAGACGATCATATTTTGAAACTTAATATGTGACGCTTTGAATTCCTGAATGCAAAGCCACCAACCGGTTCAAGTGGAAGAAGAATAAATGTTCAATGTGTTTTATAACTCCGTCTCCTGTGTCCATCATTACATGAAAAAGGTATTGTCTATTTATGTGTACAAACTATTTGAAATTCATCATCTAAAAAATGTGTTAGAAAGTATATGTGTCTATTTATGTTATACAAACACTCCCGTTCATACGAACTGTCAAAGCATAAATGCCAACATGTCAATCCATTGGCATAAATGCAAACCTCTCAATTATCGGTCTGTCTATCTAGATATGAAAACACTTCCTCAAAATGTATTTATATGCAATCTCACTCATTTATAAACTCTCACTCTCTCTTTATATTTCACTAATGTGTTAATGTCCACATCTCTTCTCTAACAATGTTAATGTCTCCATGTCTTACACATATGAACACTTAAGACTCTTACTCCAAGCATAACATGAAAGTTAATATATAACATATATGAAATTTTGTGTACGTGACTAGTCCACTCATGCAAGGGTGGGTTAAAAAAAAAAAAAAAAAAAAAAGAAACTGGCGTTACCACGAAAAAAAAAAAAAAAAAAAAAAAAACACGTTTACTAGACGATCACAGAATGCGGAAAAGAAATTCAAAATGAAATAAAACAATAATTTAAAAAAAAAAAAGAGAACATGCACACATACGCAGTATTGAAAAATATAAGAAAAAAAATGAACACACAAAAGAACAAAAGATACAAGAAATATTAAAAAAAGAAAAGAAAAGGCCGATATGCCGCAAAAGAAATCCGTAGTAATGAATTGAAATGAATTCTTTTGTTTATGTAGCACATACACACAACAAAATAAATGTCAGATGTTTTGCAGGTCAAAGCAGTTTGTTTAAAGTTCAACTGTCAATCATTATTGTAACAATTTGTGTCAAAGTCCGATGTACTTTTAAAAACTTGTTATTAAAAAAAAAAATAAATAAATAAATAAAATACGCTATTGTCCAAAAGAAAGCTACAGAAATGTGAAACGATTGAACTTCGCAGCTTTTTTAATGTGCGTTTTAATTGTTTGTCTTTAAAAAAAAAGGGGACAATTTATTTGTATTAACGGACTTTGAAATGTATAATGTAACATATTTTTTTTAATGTTTTATATTGCAAAATGCCTTAAATGTATGTAAATGTAATGTTTTTTTTTTGCGACAGGAATTCAAAGTAATTATTAGATATATACATTAGAATTAAAATGATCTAGTAGAAAATAAGATTAAGACGAATGGTTGGCTTAAAAATCAGTTAGACTTTTAAGAGTGGGACAAAATAAATTACGTGAACGGGTATTTAGAGAGTTTTTAGATGTGATAAGCCGTAAGAAAGATGTTTTTTTTTTTTTTAGCAATTTGTTTTTTTTTTTTTAGGTCCTATAATTTTTCTCCAAGAAAAGTGACTTGGTAGGGATTGATAAGCACAAGATGTGCCCCTATTCGAAAATTTTGGGGACCTGGTTAATTAAGTGCTTAAAATAAGCTGGTTGCACGTAACAACTCCAAGCAAGTGGTAAGACTTGGCTTAATTAATAAACAGGCGTTGGAAAGCATACGAAAATTCTTAAGGGGACCAGTAAACCGATGATAGGTAGTCCCGAGGCAATCACATATAGCTTAATGAAGTAAGAGACAGGCAAAAATATGCCGTAAAATACGTAAGAAAGATATAACCTTGTTTTTTTTTTTTTTTTTTTTTAGAGACGCATGAATGTGGGATATATCTGCTGGATCTTGGAAGCTCTGGTGAGAGAAAAGAAAAATCACAAAAAATAGGGCAATTAGATAGAATTTAGTGCGCAATTAAGGTGTTGGGCGCAGAAAAGTGTTAGTTAGGGGTGATATTTCTAAATCCTCGTCGAAGTTTCAAGAATCCAAGCAAGGAAATCCGAGTGAATCCGTATGAGAGAAAAAAGGTATATCTTAAACTTCTGAAGCCAACCACAAAGATTTAAGTATATGAGCTTTGGTATGTCCCGTATAAGATAGTTATAGAATAAAAAACAAAGCTATACTTGATAAGACTAACCATGTGGAAAGAGTTGATCAGGACACTTTTGGGACGAAGGAAGTCGTCCATTTCGAGGGAGGTGGAAACCTCTAGTCTGCGGCATATGGGTGGCTGGAAAGTAGCTGATGTGAATCATAGGTAAAGACCCTACACCCAAAAAGTAAATGCCAAGAAGATCAGAAAGGTTCTGATCTTATAAAAATAAATAATTGTGAAGTCGGCCGTGGAGGGCTGACTGAAAGATTTTTTTTTTTGTTTTTTTAGCCTGATCTTTCTAGCCGTGTGGTTGTGTAGATGTAAAAATAAAAAATGTACTAAATTTAAAAATGCATACATTTTTTTTTTTTTTTTTTTTTTTTTTTTTTTTTTTTTTTTGTGAAATATGGAAGGGAGGGATGTTACATAAGAGCTGTCCCCTTTTCATGTAAGTATAAAAATAGAGATTACTTAAAATGAAAATAAAATGAGAGAAAGCAGAAATCGAACTTTGGATATTTGGATATAAGTTTTAAAGAACAATAGGTTTAAATGGAATGTCCAGTAAATTGTTAATTCTAATGAAATAAATAATAAATGAACTATTCATTGTTAAAAGAATGTGGATAATAAAATATGGGTTAAATGAATTAGATATGCAGGTTAAATTCCTTTGTGAAAATAACAAAGAAAAAATAGGTTATTGGAAAATCAGAATGTTCGGAAAACGTGCAAGTTGCGCATGTGGTGGCACGTGAGTTTGGTCACGTTGGCCGGACATGCATGGATTTCTCAATATAGGAAGTGAGAGTTAGTTAGTTGGAGAGTTAGTGAGAAACTCAGAGGGAGTCAGTCAGGCGATAGTCTGGGTCCAGACATGGGTTCCAATCGTCTAGAAGCGAGACGATCACATTTTGAAACTTAATATGTGAATTTTGTAATTCCTGAACGCAAAGCCACCAACCGGTTCAAGTGGAAGAATAAATGTTCAATGTGTTTTATAACTCCGTCTCCTGTGTCCATCATTACATGAAAAAGGTATTGTCTATTTATGTGTACAATCTATTTGAAATTCATCATCTAAAAAATGTGTTAGAAAGTAAATGTGTCTATTTATGTTATACAAACACTCCCGTTCATACGAACTGTCAAAGCATAAATGCCAACCTGTCAATCCATCGGCATAAATGCAAACCTCTTAATTATCAGTCTGTCTATCTAGATATGAAAACACTTTGTCAAAATGTATTTATATGCATCTCTCTCAATTATAAACTCTCTCTATTTATATATATTTCACTAATGTGTTAATGTCTTACAATATGAACACTTACAACATGAATCTCTCCTAAGACTGCCTCATCACTCTTAAGACAATTATTCTTACTTATAACATGAACAACAAAAGAACATTCATCATCTTAAGTATAATAAGTGAAACGTTAAAATATAACACTTGAATCACCTTTGGGCTTTGATAAGCCATGACTCTATAGTAAAAAAAATTTCTAAATTTATAAAATAGAAATAATTTAACATAATTTCTGTTATGACGTTTCTAAATTTTTGAGATGAGGATTGGTTATTCATATTGTTTGGATTCATTGGACTACTGTTCTCAGCTTGGGTGATTTTTTTCACAACGTTTCGGTTGATATAACCTTCGACCTTCTTCAGTTGTATCTTGTCAAACTCAGGAATGCTTCTGTCGAACTCTGGAATTTGGATGGAATTTCAAGCAGAACCCTTTATTTACTTCACGGGGTTAGCGTGCTCTTGTCCCGTCAGCCATGACTGGATAGAGGTCCTAAGTAATTTGCAATTGTATTTTTCGGTCATCTGCATTGAGTATTGAACCTTCAACCTTCAGGAGAATATCATTTTTACAATTGATTTTTCTGAGTACTCTACTGTGCCATGGGTCCTTGCTGAAAAAGATCGAAGGTTACATCGACCGAAACGTGAAAAATCTCATTCAAGATGAGAACAGTAGTCCGATGAATCCAAATAATACACATAATTTCTATGAGAAATATTTGGAATCAAGTCTCCCCTTGCTGTTATTTCAAATCATTTGAAATCATAGCAGCAAATTTTAGTCTCCCTTCCATGAAAGCCAGAGGTTTTGTGGAAATATCATAATAAAGTCGTATTCCTGTCTGCTTGTTCCCAATTTGATTAATATATGCAACAGGTACAGTTTCACAAACAGATTTTAATGCTGAAAACGAACTCTTAGGTTATAATCATGCCAGTCAAGGATACATCTTTTATACAGTCTGGCAGCTAATTTTTTTTTTTTTTTAGTTAGGTTCATGGTTCTGAATAGTCCTAGGTGGTCTACTCTCTCGAGGTTGTTGCCTTCTGTCTTTCAGGTGTAGTAATTTCTTGCTTACTGCCTGTGGTCCTGCCAAAGAATGCCGATGAGACTGCTCAGTCAATTTTTAAAAGGCTAGAATGCTAGTTCACCCCCGCCCCAACAAACACCCACCCACCTGACCTTGTGTCATATCTTTCTATAGCGGAAGGAAGTAAATAAATACTTGCTTCGGATCAATGGAAAATATTTTCATAATTATTTATTTAGGAATATATATATATATATATATATATGTGTGTGTGTGTTTTAATTCTTTGTAGTTTTGAATGTCGTCCTCGTCTTCATTTTCTTTTTTCTTTTTTTTTTCTTTGCAGGCCGCTGCCAGCTGCTACATCGAACTTATCATCAAAGAAAGTGATAATAATGTAAAATTGATTGTTCTCGATAGACTCATTGCGCTTAAAGAGGTTCCAGCTCATGAGAAAGTTTTGCAGGTAAGAGTTGCTTCCCTTTGACTTTGTGGGGTGAATTTTGTTTTTCTTTTTACTGGTAAATACTATAAGGCAGAACCCAGCGTTACCAAGTGATAAACTAAGATCTTTGTGTATTGCTGCCCACTCTAAAATGTAAATGTAATGCATATCTCTTGAGTTGAAAGCCATGTTTAGTTTCAGAACAGTTTCCGATGGTTAGTTGGTTTATACAAGTCGTGGAGGTGACTGGTTCTCAGTAGACAGTTGTTTTGTACAGGTTCCTGACTTTATAATTTTTGTAGCCAAAGAGCAAAATATTCTTCCCGTGTTGACACGTTGAAAACATGCAAGGTTGCTAAAAAAAAAATTTTTATGGAGCATTTCTGGTGTCTGATTGGTTGGTAGCAGAACGCAAATTTGATTCGTCAGTTCCTAGCAGCATCATTTATAAATACAATCTCCCAACTGTGAGGGACCATACTCTCATTATGAATAAAAAATAGTGTTCATCATTAAACAGTACTTTAGCATCAAATGGGGTTTCAATTCTAAAGTTCTACACAGAATATAGACATTAACGGTTTCCATTTGACATTAGGAGAGAACAGCTATCCTGGTGAGACGTTTTCTAGCCTGGTAAAAAAGGTCTCGATTCAGTTTCTTGAATCAACTATAAAAGTTATCTACATTGAATCAGAACAGTGTGTCCTTTGGTAGAAGTATACACACTAGAGCCATTAGCACTAGCCACTCCCTCTTAGATAGGATCCAGAAAAGAGTTTGGGATCTAATAGATCCCTCTTTGTCAACTAAGCTCCAACCTCTGTCCCATCGCTGCAATATTGCATCTCTCTCTGTACCTGTTTTATAAATATTTTAATGGAATGTGCTCTGATGAATTCGTTGCACTTGTGCACCTCGACGTACATATCCCCCAACAAACCCGCTTAGCAACAAAATCTCACCTATTCACTGTTGTGGTCCCTAGATGACAGAAAGCTTTCTATTCAAATAGTTTCTTCCCTTGGAATTCCTTTCTTGTTACCTGCTTCTCTGACTGTTCTGATATGCAGAAGTTTAAATGTAATGTAAACCAACATCTTGTTAATCTTTCCTAGGAATGGTCCCAAATAGTAGCCCCTCACGTTCAAGTGGCGATATGCCTTGTTAGGAGTGAATGCGAGTTTTAAAAAAAAAAAAAAAAAAAAAAATACATATCTGTTGTGTATTAAGATTCTAAAGCTTCTTTTTTTTTTTTTTCTTTTTTTTTTGTCGTTTTTTTTTTCCCTAGGAACTTGTGATGGACATTTTGCGTGTGCTTGGAGCTCCTGATTTGGAAGTGAGGAAAAAGACGCTGAACTTGGCTCTTGACCTGGTCACCTCCAGGACAATTGAAGAGGTAAGGCAGAGGACAATTGTCATCCACACACACTCACCCTCCTGAATCCATTGTAATGGCAACTTACTGCTGGTCTCATCAAGCTCGTACTGTCTTTCTCAGGAGAAATCTTTAACTGATATATTAGAGTCAAATGACGGCAAAGGAAGGATTTTTTTTTTTTTTCTCATACCTTGAAAGTTGTTCATATTTCCATAATAGTTCTATCAGCACTAAAGAAATGCTGATGGAAACCATCATGAAAAGACAAATGAGTTTCATTTACCGTCAAAGAGGTATAGAATATCTAATATTGACTGTTGGAATGTTAGGATTGGAAAAGCAAGATCGACCAACACGCACTTGGATAAACAACTTGATTAATTCGATGGGATTATTGGCAAAAGTTGAGTTGTCGCTGGCTATGGATAGCCTTTTCCTTTTGTTTTGTAGTCTTTTCCTTATCTTTTTTGTAGACCTTTTCTTTTTCTTTTTTTTTGTCTTTTCTATTTTTTTCTTTTTTTTTGTCTTTTCTATTTTTTTCTTTTGTCTTTTCTTTTTTGTCGCCTTTTCTTTTTTTCTCGCCTTTTCCTTTTTTTCTCGCCTTTTCCTTTTTTTCTTGCCTTTTCTTTTTTTCTCGCCTTTTCTTTTTTTCTCGCCTTTTCTTTTTTTCTCGCCTTTTCTTTTTTTCTCGCCTTTTGTAATGTTTTTTTTTCCACATGATGTATACAATGACAGGAGTACTGATATAATGTGTAATGTATATGATGATGATGAGTTGTTTTTGTAACAAGTGTTTATAAAAAATATATGCGAGTGAATGTCACAAGAAACAAGTACTGACAGAGTGAACAGGAAGTGACTGTTGAGAAGATATTGTTGTTAAAAGTGAAAGACTAGACATGTTTTGAAGGATTTCTTTCTTCTCTGCATAAAGATGAGTTGCAAGAAGATTAATACATGTACAATGTTTTAAAAGGATTTCAATAAAAACAAACTGAGCATGCGGGGTTCCCTTCCATGAGTGAATGGTTTGGGAGCAATTCTATCCCTATAATGCCCCTGAGGGGGTACCAAGTTATCCGGAAAATCTATTCTGGCAAAAATTAATTTTCACTATAACTAATGTTTGTGCAAAAATTTTAAAAAAATCCCAGGCGTTGTTATTGAGGAAAGTGCGAACAGACAAACGGGAGTGAATTACTAGGTTAAATCCCTCCTTTGTCGGGAGACCAATAAAAGTGAAAAAAAAAATTGATGAAAGGCAAAAATGTATTATGTAGACAGTTACACATTGCTGAGTATTATAAGAGAAATGCTGTGCTACTACAAGGAGAGATATGGACAGTCTACATTCACTATGAATGTCACATCAATATGACATGCACAGCCATAATTGTTACATTGCCGAAATTTGCTCATGTTTGACTCTGTAGTGTCACAAATCACTTAAAAGCAGTTAAAAAACAACACTTCTATAACTATTGCTACTAACATGAAAAAAAAAATTTAACAAAAATTAAAAATCCATTAAAATTATTGGATTAAAAAATTGTTTTAAAATTTTTACTCATTTTTGTATTTTCTTTTCCCCCGTTACTTTTTTTCTATTTTTCCTTCCCCACCCTCCCCCATTTTCCCTTCCCCTCTCCTTTCCTCTCTCTCTCTCACTTCCCCCTCCTCTCTCTCACTTCCCCCTCCTCTCTCTCACTTCCCCCTCCTCTCTCTCACTTCCCCCTCCTCTCTCTCACTTCCCCCTCCTCTCTCTCACTTTCCCCTCGTCTCTCTCACTTTCCCCTCGTCTCTCTCACTTTTCCCTCGTCTCTCTCACTTTCCCCTCGTCTCTCTCACTTTCCCCTCGTCTCTCTCACTTTCCCCTCGTCTCTCTCACTTTCCCCTCGTCTCTCTCACTTTCCCCTCGTCTCTCTCACTTTCC
This sequence comes from Euprymna scolopes, assembly GCF_053919585.1. Classification (NCBI taxonomy): domain Eukaryota; kingdom Metazoa; phylum Mollusca; class Cephalopoda; order Sepiida; family Sepiolidae; genus Euprymna; species Euprymna scolopes. The sequence goes on from NC_136519.1 coordinate 79,138,369, forward strand.
CCTCGTCTCTCTCACTTTCCCCTCGTCTCTCTCTCACTTTCCCCTCGTCTCTCTCTCACTTTCCCCTCGTCTCTCTCTCACTTTCCCCTCGTCTCTCTCTCACTTTCCCCTCGTCTCTCTCTCACTTTCCCCTCGTCTCTCTCTCACTTTCCCCTCGTCTCTCTCTCACTTTCCCCTCGTCTCTCTCTCACTTTCCCCTCGTCTCTCTCTCACTTTCCCCTCGTCTCTCTCTCACTTTCCCCTCGTCTCTCTCTCACTTTCCCCTCGTCTCTCTCTCACTTTCCCCTCGTCTCTCTCTCACTTTCCCCTCGTCTCTCTCTCACTTTCCCCTCGTCTCTCTCTCACTTTCCCCTCGTCTCTCTCTCACTTTCCCCTCGTCTCTCTCTCACTTTCCCCTCGTCTCTCTCTCACTTTCCCCTCGTCTCTCTCTCACTTTCCCCTCGTCTCTCTCTCACTTTCCCCTCGTCTCTCTCTCACTTTCCCCTCGTCTCTCTCTCACTTTCCCCTCGTCTCTCTCTCACTTTCCCCTCGTCTCTCTCTCACTTTCCCCTCGTCTCTCTCTCACTTTCCCCTCGTCTCTCTCTCACTTTCCCCTCGTCTCTCTCTCACTTTCCCCTCGTCTCTCTCTCACTTTCCCCTCGTCTCTCTCTCACTTTCCCCTCGTCTCTCTCTCACTTTCCCCTCCTCTCTCTCTCTCTACCCCCCCCTCCACTTCCCTTCTTCCGTTTTGGGCGTCTTCTGTTTTCACCTTTTCAGTTTTACATATCTGATCTTTAAATGACTCTTTCTCGCATACTTGCATGATTTTATTTCAATTTTGTTTCGTCTTCCTTATTCAGATGGTCTTAATCCTGAAGAAGGAGGTTGTTAAGACAAACAATGTGGAATATGAAGACACCGGAAAGTACCGACAGTTACTCGTACGTACTCTTCATCAGTGCAGTGTGAAATTCCCTGATGTGGCTGGCACCATCATTCCAGTGGTAAGTTTCGATCACTGAGAAGTACTCATGTATCAGTCTCTGAAAGTTTCTCTTCCCTCAATCATAGACAAACAAGTCCAGAAGCAATTTGTCATCTATTAAACATTTGTTTTGTGTGTTTATATGTCCAGCTGAAACTTCAAAAATACATAAAGCCTAACAAAATTGGTATTTTTAAAATTATATAACCTTAGAAAATATTAGAAATTTAGAATAAAGTTTCATTCTTGGGGGGGGGGGGAGTTCAAATAGTTATTTTTATCATTTAATGTTGTCAAAAATTAAACAAAATTTTTAATGTTATCTATATTTGTATTAGAATTGTTTGCAAGGACCAGTAGCATAGCGGATAAAGTGCTGAGTAAAATTCAGTTCTGTGTTGTATATTGAAGGGGTCAGCTTCCGGTATTTAGAGAAATGAAGTAATTAGGATTGAAAATAATATGATATTTATAAATATAAATAATAATATTTATTAAAGGAGAATGCTGGAATCTACGTAGTGATCCAAAGTTAAAAAGAATACATATTGCTATTTAGATGTGATTCCAGGAATGTAGGGAATTGTCCATTATATTAGAAATAACTATACAACAAGGGTAGAATGGGACAATAGAAATTAAGGAATGTCTTTGTGTTGCCATGACACCTGTTGGGAACAGATGCAATATAACAACGTGCAAAACAAGCTCCTGTTGCTCATGTTCTGACATCACAAAGAAATATGGATTCAATATATACAGTTAAGTTAGGGTTTGAAAGGAGTTACAGTTGGGGTTAGATCAAGAGAATTTGAGTTGAGTTAGCTTAACCCCTTCCAGAAGCAAAGCATAGAGAAGAAGACAAAATGTAGCAATCTAACACAGCATCAAATTCCCATCATTCTCATTGTCTTTGTAATTGTTGTAAGCATTTGTCTTTGTCGTCATTTCAACAAGGTAATGTGTTATCTGTCCCATCGTCTTGAATATTGAACCCCTTACAAAGGTGTTAACTGTATCCCCCTCATCAATAATGTATCTCCCCTGTGTGTTAAAAAGAACTGTCCATTACACATCCTGGCTGGGGCCCAGTTAAACTTCCTGTTTTCTGCAGTTTTATTTATTTGCTTCCCCACGATGCTGAGGAAAACCAGCTCCTCCCAAAAAGGGGAGCTTTGTCAGTGTCCAAATGAATAGCAATTGTCTGATATGAAGGGTTTCCCTCGCATCGATCAAACCTAATTGACTTAAAAATGTCCCGGCCCGGAAAAATGTTTTTGCTTCGATTAGTTTCGCTTTATTTATACAAGAAAAACAAACACACTCAAAAACAAGGGAATTTTTTTAAACTCAATCAAAATAAAGATAGAAACTATGTCCGTTTGCAAATCGGAAATATTACGATCTAGGAAGTATGCAAAAACTTCTCCTGGAATCTAACATGAGAAGTCCGACGGAAAAAGCCTTTTGCAGACATACACAAACGCGCGCACCCATTTTGCTTTTTATATAAGACTAGCAAGGGGTACCCGGCATTGCGTGGGTGTTTGGAAGTGTGTGTGTTGGGGGGGGGGGGATAGATCAAAACAGCCCCGTTTTAAAAAAAAAAAAACGTTGGCTGGGTGTTTGGAGGTGTAAAAGAAAAAAAAAGTTTTTGTAGGCTTGAACCCTGAAGCCTTGACGCGAAGGTGGAAACGAAATAGAAAAAGAACCCTGAGACCCAACCAGCTAATAACCCCAAGTCAATGTTCACAAGTAGGAGTTTTAACTCGAAAGGACGATGCCATCCAGCAATGCTAACCAAGCGAGTAACTTATGATAGGATTTTCAGAATGTGAGAGATTGTATATAATAAATTCCACAGCCAAACAACTTGGCTTGGGGTTATTAGCTGGTTGGATGACCGCGTCCCTTGTTGAGACGAAGTAGGTTCATTTCACAGTCGGATTTTAGCGTGGTTTGCTTGATCTGTGTTGGTTAATAGAAATTCTTGTGTGCAGGGCGTTTGCTCAGTTGGTAGAGTGCTTGCTTTGCATGCAAGAGGCTCAGGTTTCGAATCCTGAGTTCGGATGTGTCAAACTGATGAGCCCAAATGAGGGCGAAACTCAAGTCTTGGACTTCCGGTTCTTTGACTGTCATGGCTCTTGTGGGCTGCGACGCTGTTTTGCTGTGGAATTTATTATATATATAGATAGACTAGTGGGGTTGCCCGGGTGTTTGGAGCAAAAAAGAAAAAGTGGTAGTAGGCATGCGGGCTTGAACCCGCCACACGAAGGTGGAAAAGAAAGTGAACGAAAACATGACATCTTACCGCTACGAGGCCATAGGAAGTGAAAAGCCTTCAAATTTAGCGATATCAGTCAAAAAGTTGACTTGCTAGGTGAATGAGTTCACGCAGGCGCAGAAATGAACGTGTTACTGGAAGCCAATTAAGCTGTCAGCTTTCTGCCCCGTACTTGTTTCCCCAAGATGTTAGGGAAAACTAGCTCCCCGCGATGTTGAGGAAAACTAGCTCCCCACAAAAAGGGGAGCTCTGGCAGTGTCCAAATGAATAGCAATTGTCTAATATGAAGGGTTTCCCCCATATTGATCAAAGCTAATTGCTATCTGGATGTCCCTGGCAGGAAAGCCAAACGGCCTACTTCGCTTCGATGAGTTTCACTTTATTTATACAAAAAAGACGCGAAAGAACGGAATAGAAGAAATTTTTTAAAAGTCGATCAAAATAAATGTAGAGATGGCGTCGGTTTGCGAATCGTAGATATTATAATCTAGGAAGTATAAGGAAAATTCTAAAAATTTAAAAAAAAAAAACCTTGTTGAGAACCCCCCCCCCTCCTCCAAAAGCCTTTCTTGAACATAGAAAAACTCGTGCGGCCGTTTTGCCTTTTTTATATATATATATATATAGACTAGCCTGGGCACCCGGCGTTGCCCAGATGTTTGAGGTGTGTTGAGCAAAAAAAAAAAAAAAGTTGTAGGCAGGCTCGAACTGTATCGCGAAGGAGGAAAAGAACATGAAAAAAACGTGACGTCTTTGCTGTTGCGCCCATCACCAAACTGGAAATAATGTATGTTTAAATTAAAGCTAGTCAATCGAAAAGAGGGAATTACTTTTGAAAATATTGGTAAAAAAAGCGACCCCCACCCTGTAGAAAAGTGACTAAGTGAAGAAATAAATGTTTTTAGCCGATGTCATCCGAAGGGCCTCGCTTGAAAATGATACTGATTTCGTGAAAATTTGTTACTCCCTGGCGAAAGTTTTAGGCAGATATACAAACATACATACTGTTATGTTTGACGTTCATCTTCGTCGCCAACTGTTATGTTTGCAGGTTGAACCAAATAACGTATAAGGCAATACAAATGAAGACTCAACAAACAAAGGTAGATCAATAAGAAGTGTATTAGAAAAAGTATATTCACAGTATATTTATATAATGGTTGTCAGGTAAGAGAGTCTTGGCTGAAGAACATATCTGCTCTCGGCTCGGCCTTCGGTGGCTTCTGGTTAACACACACTCAGACTAACCGAGTCTTGTTATTTATGTGTAATATTATCCACATATGTAAATGAGTGGGTGCCACCACAACACATACATGTAAGCAGACAGTGAGATTTATATTATAGAAGATGGCCTTCAGGCCTTAATTAGTGTTGACTCCCAAGTGAAAAAAAAAAAAAAAAAATTACTTAGAATTTTTTCCCTGTCATGGCTGCCAGAAGGAGAGTATTCTATTTCCGTTGATTAAATAAGGGGGTTCTATTTGGTATTCTGTGCAGATAACCGAGCTCAGCAAAAGCATTCCAGAGTTCAACAAGATACATCTAAAGAAGGTCGGAGGCTATATCGGCTAAAACGTGAAAATAACACTCAAGATGAGAACCGTAATCTGAATGATACAAATTATCATCTCAAAAATTTTTTTATTTTTTCTTTGTGTTTGAATTATGTCCGTTATTTGTATTGTTTCTTTTCCTTCGTTTATTTTTCATGTGCAGTTGATGGAGTTCCTTGGGGATCAAAATGAATTGGCTGCTGCTGATGTACTGGTTTTTGTACGTGAGGCCGTACAACGATTCCATCAATTACGATCGGTTGTCATCACAAAACTGCTGGAAGTTTTTTCTACCATCAAAGCTATCAAGTAAGTGTGTTTCTTGGGGACGCGCAGTTTCCTGGGTTGGCACTGTTTCCAGAGTTTTTTTTTTTTTTTTTTTTTCACCCCAAACAACAAGGCACAGTGTCACTTTGATGTAGGCGGTTACTATCAGAGACATGTCTGCAGGGATTCTATGTAGGGAGTTGAGCAGCAAGATATCTGTTTACATTACACTTGAACTTCTGCATGTCAGTATAGTTGGGGAAGTTCCAGAATCTAGCTGTTCTAGGGAAGAAACCGTTTAGAGTAGAAGGTTTTCTTACATCTAGGGATCTCTACTGTGTAGGGGTGGGACTTGGCTTCTTGTCGAGTTTGTCAGGAATATTTATGTCGAGGTGGGGGGTGCAAGGGCTCGTAATTTGTCAGAACATCCACCATTACAATACGTGTAAGGCAACATTTCGTTAGTGGGACAGAGGTTGAAGCTTAGATCACAGTTCAGGACCTATCAATTTGGCAACTCTCTTTTGAACCCTGTCAAAGAGTGAGACTAGCAGCAGATGCACCAAATGTGTTAACCATGTTTCTTGAGTGGGTGCAATTTTTTTTTTTTTTTTTTTTTTTCTGTAATGAAGAAAAAAAAATAGTGTCAACTCAAGAAATAATGCTGAAAATTTTGCATATACATGAAACAAGTCTTTCTGTACTTGTGGATCAAAAAATTATTTCTCTTGTTACATAGTAAGGAGATGACTTATATCTGGTTCGAGGGAGATTATATCGGTTGCCAGCAGTTATCATCACAAAACTGCTGGAAATGTTTTCTACCATCAAAACTATCAATAAGTGCGGTTTTTGGGTTGGCGCCATGTTTTGTTTTTCTCCTCATGGTGCATTGCGAAATGGATGCAACGGATTACTGTGAAGTAGGAACCATACCTACAGGAGCACTCTAAGGGAGTTTTTTTTTTTTTTTTTTTTTTTTTTTTTTTTTTTTTTAGAAATTTATCTCCTTATTTTTGCCAAACATGTTTGATTTTTCTTTCTCTCACTTTTTTTGGGTTTTTTTTTTCTCTTCCTCTTTCCATGTTTTCTCTGGCCTTGTTTTGCCTCCCATTCTCTTCTCTCTACAAAACTACTCTATCTGTTTTTGGTTTACAGACTTGAAACTTGATATATAGGGATCCTGACTTTTGGAACTAGTTGCATATATATATATATATATATATATATATAAAAGTGAACCTGTCTGTCTGTCTGTGTACATTTCCCTACGCAATAACTCTGTCAATTTTTAGTCTATAGACTCGAAATTTGAAATACCGGGTACTGAGATTTGGGAAAATCGATGTGACGGGTGTCAGCCAGAAATTTGGCTGTTAAGGGGTCAAATTTCAACGATTTGACCTTTAAGAACTCTACCAAACTCCTCCGACAATTTTGGGTCTAGACACTTGAAATTTTAGATATAGGTTCCTTGAACCTGGATCTAACTTAATAAAGTGATTTGAGCCCGAAATTTTAAGGGGTCATAATACGGGTCAGTTTTAAAAAATTAACCATTTTTTTTTTTTTTTTTTTTTTTTGCTTTTTTTGCACAGTATACACCTCCAAACACCCGAGCAACGCCGGGCACCCCTGCTAGTATATATATATAACATTTTCTCTTTGTAAGGAAACATCATTTTGTTGGTCACTTTTGGCTACGAATGGAAACAAAGTTGATATAAAAAAAACATTTTCGCGAAAATTATCTTTATTTTCATCATATTTTGCTTGTGGTAAAAGTTTTGAGTATCAAAACCTATCTCTTTACAACCCCCTCCTTTTCATAACCTATCACACTTTCATCAATCACAGTCCATTTTCTGTAGGCTGTTTTTGAACCCAGTTAACGACTGGTACTTCTGCTAGTATATATATATATATATATATAATATATATATAGTAATTTATAAAATATATATGGCGATTAAGCTACACTGAATATTCCACATTTCATCCACTCTAGGACTCTTCAGGCTTATGCGCATAGGCCTGAAGAGTCCTAGAGTGGATGAAACACGGAATATTCAGTGTAGCTTAATCGCCATATATATTTTATAACTTACTAACTAGCTTTACCTACATATTGAGCACTTTTGAAGTGAATACTTCAAGTTTACGCATAAATTTATACTTTTGTATATTAATTTTATGTGAGTAAATGAAGTAGTTATATATATATATATACATATATATATGTGCATATATATATATATGTGCATATAATGGTTATATCGATTAGTTTCCTAGAAATAAATCCAATGAAACTCACATAATTATTAAAGAGTGCTCAGTGCAGGACAGAGCTGGTATAAAAAATATTGATTCTCTTTTGGTCTGATGAAGTGTTATTCTTGAATTAGGATTCCACTCAAAAGCATGTATGCACATATGTAACCAAAAATGTTTGTATAATAAATAAACATATATATATATATATATATATATATATATATATCTAGTTATATATTTTTAATTTATTTTTTAATATATATCTTTAATTGATATTATTTTTACTTTCTTTTCCCATTGTTTCCTTTTTTTTTTTCCTGTTTTCTTTTTTGATGCAACCTTATTCGCCCCCCCCCCTTTTTCTGTCTTCACGTATATATTAAAGATCGTTATGTTTTTTTGTTTTTTTTTTATTATTCTTACTGACATGTGATGTGACCTACTGATAGATTTTTTTGTGACTGTGAATCCCTGAATAATTTTCACTAGCGGGACCTGTGGAAATTCCACAGGGGACTCATTCATATGTAATATATTGATGTTGGCATTCTGTAGATGTTCAGCGTAAATGGAGACGCTCTGATATTATTGTACCTATTTACTATGCCTCCCCACGGGACAGAGTTAGACACCATGGTCGTTTTTTAACTCTGATATTATTGTAGCTCTTTTGTTAAAACTGCAAAAATATTTATCTAAGCTAGCACGAGTGCCCGGCAAAGCCTAGTCGTAAAGTATGCTTTAATATGATATTTTAATTCTTGCAGATTTCGTATATATTATAGAGTTAATGTTCTATCGATTTTTTTTTTTTTTTTTTTTTTTTTTTTTTTTTTTTTTTTTTTTCTTTTATATATTATAAAGTTGCGATTTCAAAAATTAAAACAAAATATCCATATGACTTGGATTCATTAGCTTGAATCGAACCCGAAATAACTTTAGTTCCTTCAGCTATAATTGAAACCAAAAGAAATTTTCATAAAATTATTTATAACAAGAAATGGAAGTATATAACAATTAAACAGCCGTGATGTAAGCATGACACAGAAAATAACACACGCTATCATATTAATATATAGATTACGGACTGAGCTTTTGTATAAGCAATAACACCTGAAGAGACCTAATTACTTATAACTGGCTCACCGAAACATGCTCATGAATGTGAAGCAACATTTTAATGCTTATGTAAAACAAATAATATATATATATATATATATATATATATATATATACACACACACACTAGCAGACTGCCTGGCATTACTGGTCATAAAATATGGTTAAATATGATATTTAATTTATGCAAATTTTGCATTTATTATTATAGAGCAAAATGATTATCATATTGTACCTAATTATTGGGACTGGTGGATTTTAACTTAAACTATAACAACACTATCATAAATAACAGATGAAGTTTTAAATCATTAAAGTTAAAATACAAAACTTTCAGATGTCATGCTGGTTATAATTGTGGTCATGTATAACTGAATTTGAATGCTTCCTTGTCTGGTTGGTTGAAATGACTCGCAAATATCGTAGTTAAAATTCTGCCAGGCCTCCTTGTTGTTGTAGACAGGTGGCCATTTGATTCTTTTTTCTTGACTCCATGCCTAAAGGAGGTAAAAATTTAGTTTGGAATGTCAGGGCACTGTGGTGTGACTCCTGGCCCTGCTCCTCTGTCGATTTTTACCACATCTTGCACCTGCATGTTGCTTCTGCCTCTCTCCCTCCTGGCATTGCATCTGGCCTTGGTGGATTCTTAAACCTTGCTGGTTTTTGCACAATTTCCCACAAATGCAATCGTTCGTGTATGGTTGGGCATTGTTGAAGAATCTGTCCTGGTAGGTATCTCTTTGCCTCCACCCCCTCGGATCCGGAGGCTGTATATTGAATTTATTTCTAAAATTATATTTGTAAAACAAAAATAATGTCAAAACTTTTCTGATCTGCAATGGAAATATAAAATTGCAATTTAAAATCTGCCTAACAAATTTTTAAGTTTTTATTTTAAATATTTTTTTTTCTTGATGCTTTCAGGATCTTACGAGCGGCTTTATGGATTTTAGGAGAATACTGCAGTAGTTTGCAGGAAATTGAAGATGTTATGTTTCTCGTGAAACAGTCACTTGGCGAGGTAAGTCATTGCTCTATTTTAAAATATGGAACTTTGAAAAAATTCTGCTCCAATAGATAGATATATATATGCATCTTGATCTATGAAAATCAAATACGAAGTAACTTTCATAGCTTAAACGGAAAATAACTCCAAAAGCTTTAACAGGAAGCAATTATATATTTTAGATGCAATTGTTATCGGCTATTAATAAGTGGAAATAAATTAACTTTAAATAATATTTATAAACAGAACAATTAAAACGATTCTATTGAAACAGTTAATAAAATCGAGCTAATTATTAAAATAGATTTTTTAATGTAATATGCAAATGAGGGTACTTGTTGAATGGAGATTTTTTTTTTTTTTAATAAATAGTATATATAGAAATTATTTTTTTTTTAATAAATAGTATATATAGAAATTATTTTTTTTTAATAAATAATATATATAGAAATTATTTTTTTTTTTAATAAATAGTATATATAGAAATTATTATTTTTTTTTAATAAATAGTATATATAGAAATTATTTTTTTTTTTAATAAATAGTATATATAGAAATTTTTTTTTTTTTTAATAAATAGTATATATAGAAATTATTTTTTTTTAATAAATAGTATTTATAGAAATTATTTTTTTTTTAATAAATAGTATATATAGAAATTATTTTTTTTTTTTAATAAATAGTATATATAGAAATTATTTTTTTTTTTAATAAATAGTATATATAGAAATTATTTTTTTTTTTAATAAATAGTATATATAGAAATTATTTTTTTTTTAATAAATAGTATATATAGAAATTATTTTTTTTTTAATAAATAGTATATATAGAAATTATTTTTTTTTTAATAAATAGTATATATAGAAATTATTTTTTTTAATAAATAGTATATATAGAAATTATTTTTTTTAATAAATAGTATATATAGAAATTATTTTTTTTTAATAAATAGTATATATAGAAATTATTTTTTTTTAATAAATAGTATATATAGAAATTATTTTTTTTTAATAAATAGTATATATAGAAATTATTTTTTTTTAAATAAATAGTATACATAGAAATTATTATTTTTTTTTTTTAATAAATAGTATATATAGAAATTATTTTTTTTTTAATAAATAGTATATATAGAAATTATTTTTTTTTTTAATAAATAGTATATATAGAAATTATTTTTTTTTTTTTAATAAATAGTATATATAGAAATTATTTTTTTTTTTTTTTTAATAAATAGTATATATAGAAATTATTTTTTTTTTTTAATAAATAGTATATATAGAAATTATTCTGGAATGTAATTTTTTTTTTTTTAATAAATAGTATATATAGAAATTATTTATTTTTTTTTTAATAAATAGTATATATAGAAATTATTTTTTTTTTTTAATAAATAGTATATATAGAAATTATTCTGGAATGTAATTTTTTAAATGTCTGTTTTCAGTATGAAAATTAATATGAAATACTGTACCTTTTTTGTACATAATTATTTGTGAACAAACAAATAGACAAGAATACGACTTTGTTATAAGACAAGATTCAAGCAAGGACAGCCCCGTTTTATAATTGTATAGAAATAAAAAGATTGAGGGGATCGAGGGAGTCATAGAAAATCATGCAGACCCACACACACACACATATATATATATATATATATATATATATATAAATAAAAAGGAACAAACCGTATTGTGTGTTCATCAATGTTTCTTTCCAGTGAGAATATTAACTGCGTCCATATCTGTTAAAATTACATTAACGACTATATAACGTCACTAAAATTTCCCTCTCTTCACCAGCGCCAGCCCTTCCCCCTCCTTTTTGAATTTCCAATGTCTTTTTCCGTTTTTCTGAAATAGAACTGCATCACACTGTGCACGTGAAACATTTTCAAATATTTTGTACTGGTATTTTTTTGTTTCTTAATCTCATTCATCCAGAGGAAGTCTCGAAATAAAGACAAAACGTTGATGAACACATAATACGGTTTGTTCCTTTTTATTTCTCTATTTTGTCGGAATACTATTTGCATTATTTTCATCATATATTAGCGATATTGATTAGCGAGGGAAGGGAAGCTTTGCCTCGGGGCATAAAATACGCTTACAAATATTTTAATTTGTCCAGGTTTCGTATATATTATTAGTCGTGATTTCAAAAGTAAGAATTAAAAGTATCGGGGGTGCCATCAGCTAGAATTGAAACTGAAATCAAAACTGTAGCATTCAAAGCTGGTGATGTTACTGCTGTACCAACGTGACACGTGTATGGACTGATTAAAAAATAAACTAAGATGAATGTACAAAATGTATAACGATTTTTTTTTTTTTTTTAATTTTGATTCATTTTTGACCCTTAAAAACTATTTCAACTAGCTAAAGACCCATAGCTTAAAAACTATTTGACCCTTAAAAACTATTTTAACTAGCTAAAAACCCATTAAAGAATGGTCCACAAAAAATTCAATCATTTTAGGCCTCTAGCTCTACTCTGCCATTTAATTTTGGAAGAAATAGTTTGAAAACATGGAGACCCAAACATATAGCCTTTTTATATATATATATATATATATATTATATTTGTAGTCATCGACATACAGTCCTGTTTCGTTGTATCACAACTCATCAGTGCGGCTAGACTAGTAGCATCTCTCTCTCAAGCCAAGGATTGAATCTAGAACCGTCGTGTTGACAGTCGGCAGTTCTCCCACTCGACCATGGAATCGACGCCCGTAAATAACTCGTCGGAATGTCTATTTAAATATATATATATATTCTGGACCATGCAGTAGCTTCTGGTGGGGCCTCTCGATGCCATACTAGTGGGTAATTGTTACGGCTTTACCTTATCATTAGCTACAAATAAAAAATTTTAAAAATTCTTTGTTTCTTTTTCTCTCTTAGTTTCCCCTCTCTGTCCTGCTCTAAGTAAATCTGACGACCTAGTCCACAAATTCAAAAATTTCATCATGACAAGTTTCAAGAAAAAATACACAATTAAACCCGGTTCTCCAACTTCCAACGTAGACCCCTACTACCATGTCTCCTTCTCCAACATCAGGGGTCTACGTTCTAACCTTCCAGAGGTTGAAACCCAATTACAGGAGACTAAACCAGACCTTTTATTTTTAAGTGAAACTGGCATTGGACAGGCTATTTCCCTAGAAGAGTTTGCAATTAAAGGATACTCTAACTTAACTTCTAAATCTGACCCCCAAGATCGCCATGGGCATGGAATATGTGCCTATATTAAAGATAGCTTTCCATGTGGTAGGGACATCTCCAGGGAAGATCCTAACTTACAATATATGTGCTTCCGGGTTGCTTTAGCTCACACTACTGCATTTATATTTACTCTCTATCGCCCCCACAACAGCGGAGTTACTATCTTTCAAAGCATATCTGAGAAAATTGACCAAGTCCTTTCTACTTATCCTTCAGCTAACATTCACGTATGTGGAGACTTCAATGTTCACAACGTCGAATGGTTGACCCACTCAAACAAGACCGATGATGAGGGGAGGTTTTGTCATGATTTCTCCATTGCCTATGACCTCACTCAGATTGTTCAGGAACCCACCCGTGTGCCCGACAATGACGGCCAGTATGCGAGCCTACTAGACCTTTTTCTCACAACTTGCCCTGAACTATGTTCAGTTTCTGTTCTGTCGCCTCTTGGATCTTCCAACCACTCTGTTGTATCAATTAAGATAAAAATGAGATGTAATATGTCCCCAGACGAACCTCTCCATCGTACAGTATATCGATACACTAAGGCTGACTGGGATAGCTTCCGTACATTTATATCTGATCTACCTCTGCATTCCATGTTTAAAAAGGATGTGTCCTCTATAGTATTAGACCTGACGGAATGGTTAATTGTAGGTATTGACCATTTCATACCCTCGAAAAAGTTTCAGCAAAAACCTAACAGCCAGCCATGGTTCTCTCTAGAATGTGCTGCTGCCATTGCGCACAGAAATCACTTTTTCCACTGCTTCCAACGTAATAGATGTATGGAAACTAAAGCTGCTTTCAGGACTGCCAGCAACCATTGTAAGAAAGTAATAAAGAATGCTAGAGAGTTGTATGCTCAATCTGTTAAGTCCAAAGTAGCTGAGCAGTGGCTTGGTTCCCACCAGTTTTGGCAAATAGCAAACAGAAAACAGAATCCTGAACAGAAGCGTGTGCTCCATCCCAACTATTATCAATGGTCCTGAGGTAATCTCGTCAGCATCAAAGCCAAACTCTTTGTCAAGAACTTTGCAGCTAATTCTACCCTTTGCGACCAAGGCCGCCAACCCCCAATATTTCCTCCTGTATCAGAAAACACGCTATGTGATATATGTATATCTGTACGTGATGTTGCCAAGCTAATCAAAAACCTTGATTCCAGTAAAGCAACTGGCCCTGACGGTATTCCAATTATAGTACTCAAAAAAACTTCAACCAGAACTAGCGCCCATACTTACAAAACTGTTTAAACGTTGTCTTAAGGAGAATAGTTTCCCATCTCCCTGGAAAATTTCATCAGTATGCCCTGTATTTAAGAATTCAGGTGATCGCTCATCCCCCTCTCAGTACAGGCCAATAAGTCTCCTGTGCGTCATGAGTAAGTTGTTGGAATCTGTGTTAAATACAGAAGTAATCAACCATCTCAATATGGTTTCCGTTCTGCCAGATCTACAGCAGATGTGCTTACAGTTATATCTCATAGGATTAGCAAATCTCTCGACGGTGGCAATCTTTCTAGGGCAATTGCTCTTGACATATCTGAGGTCTTCTCAATTATTAAATCATTTCTTTCTGATAGGTTCTTAAGAGTAGTAGTTGAAGGGCAAAAATCAGAAGCTCACAGTATTAATGCCGGTGTCCCTCAGGGGTCCATCCTGGGCCCAACTCTTTTCCTGATCTACATTAATGATCTTCCAAATCACATCTTTACATCATTTGTAGACATTTATGCTGATGACACTACCATTTATGGTAGCATATCTAAGACTGTAAACGACCAAGTTCTCTCCAATTCTCTCTCCTCTGATCTTGAGCACGTAGTACAATGGGGAAAGGAGTGACTGGTTACTTTTAATGCATCTAAAACCAAGCTTCTCTCTTTACATCATCAACATTCTGATCCACATCTGCCATCAATTGAAATGAATGGCTCTCGTCTTCAGGAGGCCTCAAGTTTTGACAAGCTTCTGGGTTTGACCTTTACTCCTGATCTTAAATGGAACATGTACATCAAATCTGTTCCAAGGCCGCTGGAAAAATGGTGGGATCTTTCTATCGATCCGGTAAATATCTCACTGCTGATGCTATTCTCTATCTATATAACAGCCAGATACGTCCAAGGATGGAATATTGTTGCCACATCTGGGCAGGAGCTGCTAGAAAGGACTTGTCCTGCCTTGATAGAGTTCAAAATAGACTTCGTAGCCTCGTAGGAGATGCCCTTTTCTCCTCCTTGCAACCTCTATCTCACAGAAGAGATGTTGCGAGTTTGTCTCTGATGTATCGTTATTTTCATGGAAGGTGTTCAACTGAGCTTCAATCTATGGCCCCCCCCCTCGCCAAACTTTCACAAGAAACACTCGTCTAGCTGTACACACTATCAATAATTCCCCCCACTCTTTATATGTGCCTAAACCTAAACGTAGATTCCATGAACAAAGCTTCTTTCTTAGAACTGCACGCCTGTGGAATTGTCTTCCGTTTTCCTGCTTTCCGGCTGACTACAATATGGTTGTGTTCAAGTCTAACGTAAATAAGTTCTTGAGCCGTTCTATATAGGTTATCAAATTTACCAAATTTTCATTACTAATGATTACTATATTGTCCAATGTCTACTGTACACTCTTTAACCCTTATCCTTGAGTGGCCTCTTGGCCTTGATAAGTGGTGATGCCTATGTAAAAAAAAAAATAAAGTATATATATATACTAGCAGGAGTACCCGTCGTTAACTGGGTTCAAAAACAGCCTACAGAAAATGGACTGTGATTGATGAAAGTATGATAGGTTATGAAAAGGAGGGGGTTGTAAAGAGATAGGTTTTGATACTCAAAAATTTTATCCTAAGCAAAATATGATGAAAGTAAAGATAATTGTCGCGAAAATATATTTTTTTATATCAACTTTGTTTCCATTTGTAGCCAAGAGTGACCAACAAAATGATGTTTCCTTACAAAGAGAAAATGTTATATATATAATAATATAAATATACAAGAAATAAATGTTACCATAGTCAATAAGTTACTTTTATGGTAGAAAACTTCATTGGTTTGTATTATTAACTAGTTTGTAAAAAAAATTTTTTTTTTTAATTCACAAACCGGTTTAAAAAAAAAATCAAAATGGCAGTGACTTTGAAATGGAGAGCCCCGTTTTCAATTTGAAGGAGGGGCACCTGAGCATTCTGTGTTAACAATTTAAGAGATTTCCGTCTACATAAGGAATATTTATAAACATATTTTAATGTTTTCCGTTATTTTGTGCTTGAGGAATATTCGATTATGGCATGTGTAGTTTATATAAAAATTCATTTAAGTAGTTATCGCCTCAAATTTCGTTTTAATTTCGGTTCGCTGAAATTATTTCAAGTAAAGAGCATTAAAAACTATTTCAAAACAAAAAAAAACATGAACTAAACTTTATTGACTATGGTAACCTTTATTTCTTGTATATTTATTTTTCCAGGTAGTCGTTTGTTGGCTTTTCTGCTAAACACTCTTACTAAATAATATCGACGAAATATCGAAAAACAAAGAAACAAAAACAGTTTTGAAAAATAATGAAGCTTTACTTACTTTAGTAAAATAATCCGAAACAGCAAAATTCGATATTGAAAAAGTAAATACGTAATTACTTTAGTTTTTAAAGTAAAGAATCGATATGAATAAGAAGAAAATGGCGCTCTTTTCAAGCAGAACAGCTTCGTTTCAGTTTAACTGTATTGAACGGTGTAGTATTGTGCCGTCAGATTCAGGGTTGTACTATTGTAATGTAAAGAACACGCAGAAAGGGTTGTAATCAACTGAATTCCTTCTAGTACACTGACAAAAAAAAGCTTAAACCGAAATAAAAATAAAAAGGTTATGTAAATGTTTTTAAAAAAGACACGTAATCACGTGAGCAGGATTTTTTCCTTCTTTGGACACAATAACAAGTAATGTCTTATTTTTTATCTATCTATTTTCAAAAGAGTGCCACGTGCAAGTGGAGAAGGAAAAAAAGTTATGCAAAATTTGTGTCGAGAATTATCTAAAGTTCCGACTTTTTCTTTTTGCTTTCACTTTAATAAGAACGTGAATTTATTCGACACAATATGATTCAACTCAAAAAAATAAATAAAAGCTAACGTGAATTAAGATTGAAGTTAAGGTGTTATTGTGGACCCTCATCCCTTTTAAAAAAACCTTGTTAAACTTTGTGACATATTTACATTCTATGGAGGTCAAGCGCGAACGAACACCCAATAATTTTATTATACCATATTTCTTCAAACTGAGACAATTATCAAAGTATACTTACGCAAATAGGTATGAAAAGTCTTTGTTAAAGTTTGTGCCATATTTCCATGGAGTACAGGCGCAAACGCAGACCCCACAATTTTATTATACCATCCCTATTTAAATTAAAACGTACTTATCAAAGTATTATGTACATCTATATCAAAAACCCTTGTAAACGTTTTTTTTTTTTTTTTCATTTTTTATTTCCATTCTTTGTGGGCCAGGCACGAACGCAGACCCCACAATTTTTATGAACCACCGTTCTGCCAGATCAAACATACCCATTCCTGATCCTCGATACATCTATCATATGTAATCAGTTTTTTAAAATAGTCAACCATATAGGAGCCTATTCATGACCACACACACACACACACATGTTCAGCTTTATATTATATTATATATATATATATATATATATATATATATATATATATATATATATACACACACACACAGTGCCACACAAAAGTATTGGATTCATTACATTTTCTTCGTAACTTTAATTAGGTTTCAAGATTTTACCTAAAATTTGGTCAGTATATTCCTATTACTATTCTAAATTATATTTGGAGTAGTAATTACAAAATCAATGTTTAGAAAGTTTATATTTAAGGAAAAACATGTATTAACAAATGCAAAAGTATTGGATACACTTCTAAAAAAATTCTTTTTCTGAAATAATTTTAAATGACTTTTGCTTAGTGTGTTGCAATAATGCAAACGAGTTATCACTGATCAATCAGAGAGCTTTATATTAAAATAATTTTATAAAATTCTTCCAGTTTGGGCTCACTCCTTCAAAGTCAACCAGTTCATTTATAAAATTGCTTAAAACTAAAGAGTTGTCAGTAGACATTCGTCAAAAAATCATTGATAAGCACAAAGGAGGAAAAGGGTATCGAATAATATCAAGGGAACTTAATCTACCACTTAGTAGAGTTGGAAACTTTATTAGAAAGTTTAAAAACCCTGGTGAAGCTGTTGAAAGTCTTCTAACATCTGGTCGGCCAAAGAAATTAAACGAAAAAAAAATCAAGGTGTGTTGGCAGAAAGGTAAAAAGAAACCCTTTTCTTACTCGTGATGAAATTCAATCCGACTTAAGAGAAGCTGAGATTAATGTGAGCAAGGATACAATCACTAGAGTTCTAAATCGTGCAGATTTTGTATCAAGGTCCCCAAGAAAAGTTCCATTATTGAAGCTTAAACATGTTAGATCACGTTTGAATTATGTTAAAACATATGAGGAACAACCCCAAGAATTTTGGAACAAGGTAATCTGGTCAGACGAAACGAAAATCAAAATCTTTGGAAGAAACACAGCAACACATGTATGGTGTAAAAATGGCACCACCTATAACAAAAAGAATACCGTTCCTACAGTAAAGTTTGGCGGTGGTTCGATTATAGTATGGGGGTGTTTTTCATCCAAAGGTACTGGTGAACTAGAAATCCTCAATATACAGGGAGATTTTGGAGAAAAATCTCCAGAAATCTGCTGATTTGTTGGGACATAATAGCAATTTCGTGTTTCAGCAGGACAATGATCCCAAGCATACTACCAAACTAACCAAAGAATGGTTTAGAAATAACGGAATTGACGTTCTTATTTTGCCCAGTCAGTCTCCAGACCTCAACCCAATTGAAAATTTTTGGAAAATATTGAAGATCAATGTTCACAAGAGGAACCCACAAAATATTCAACAACTAGAACAGTTCTGCAAAGAAGAATGGCGCAAAATACCTGCATATCTTTGCAAAAAACATGTGTGCAACTATAGAAAGCGATGTAAAGCTGTTGAACGTAATAAAGGCTATGCAACCAAATATTAAATCAATGTATCCAATACTTTTGCGTTAGTTGATTTATATTTTTCCTTTAATATAAACTTTCTAAACTATAATTTTGTAATTACTATCCCAAATATTAGTTAGAATAGTAATAGGAATATACTGACCAAATTTTAGGTTAAATCTTGAAACATAATTAAAGTTATGAAGAAAAATGTAATTTATCCAATACTTTTGCGTGGCACTGTGTGTGTGTGTGCGTATATATATGTTTTGGTTCTTTGAGTTTTAATCTGATCTGTGTGTTTGCCCTTTCAGATTCCAATTGTAGACGATGAAATCAGGAAAGCTGCTGGGGAAAAGAAAGATGACGGTGAGTTTCTCATGAAACATTTACGTCTAATCATCACGTGTAAATAGGTTGGAATCTGCAATTTGATTAGAAGTATAAACTTGCTGTCCTGATCCTCAATGCAATTTTTACCCTGGCCCTCCTTTTTAGTCTTTGATATTAGGGAGTATCGTAATCTTCGTTTGGAGAAGAACAAAATCTAATTCCCTTTAAAAGGAAGTTGGCAAACTTGATCTTGTGTAGTAATCTATCCTGGCTTATACGTATTTTAATTGTAAACGAAAGAAGCTTAGTCTGAGTATGACACTAATTGGTGTCATGAATGCATGCAGCAAGGTGCATATTGCGGGGAGAGGGGTGTTTGACTGGACGGGATAGAGGAAGAGAGGGCAGAAGAGGGGGTGTTGATGTCTGAAAATGTCTATGGGATTTTGTCAGAAAGAGAAAAAAAAAACAAATAATAATTGTTTTTATCTCATTGTCGTTATATATCTATTAACATTAAAGATTATTTTTAAAACCTCTGTTGAGAGGTATGAAGAGATCCAGAGACCCTTAGCTGATTAAAGCTGACAACTTAGAATGGGGGTCAAGGGTAGGGGTCGCCGCCAAGCATTGTTCGACTTGAAATGACTAATCACTCCTAATTTGATAAGTGAAGGCCTCAGTGCAAAGGAGGGTTGAGGTTTGGGAGGGATAGGTTCAAAAGAAAGAAAAGAAAAAGAGAGTACAAATTAATAGGATAAAAGAGAGAGAGGTGCTGAGTGGACAAGACGAAGGGTAAGCTCCAAGAGGAAGAAAGAAAGGGTGTTTGTAACCAATCTCTGAAGGAGAGGTGGGGAAAAGGGGTTGGATTTAGAAAAAGGAATTCTAAAAAGAGAAGAGTCGTAGCCAGCAAACCGAACGGCTGGGCTGGTCAAACGCTCCCGATTTGGAAGTCCTCAGGGCCTGATATTATGATGTTAACTAGCCTGTGTTAATGGGAAATCTGTGACTTTACTGGTCTGGTCTTACATCGTTTCACTGCTATAGTCAGTCATCTCAATTTAGACAGTAGCTGTTATGAAGTAATGAAATTAATAAATAGTTTGTTAATGTTATAAACCTGAGTTCTGTTTGATTGTTGTGAGGACTCTTCATTTTGCAGCAAGCCGCAAGAACCAGTAGAGTGATTGATGTACCCAAAGACTACCTACACAGGGTAGGAGACGACTCGATTGAGAGGCAAAGTGCCCCACCATGAAAACACGGTGGGTAAGGACGATCAACAGGCCAACTTGTAACGGGAAAATGTACGATCGAAAGAACACCTGCTACATCGGGTGGAATCCGACAAGGTTAAGGACACCCGGTGTGGAATGGTGTGGGTATCGGGAGCGTTATATAGTAGCATCAAGTGTTAATATCTATTTACAACTCAATTCCGTACAGACTGGAGGTTGTCTTATTCTTAATTTTCTGCCGTTGCCTTATGGCCCTACCAACAAGTCGCTGGCTCCCAAATGTGTGCCGTGACTAGTAGTTTTAAAAAAAAATTTTTTACATCAGAAAAACACGTTTTTATGACAGCGCATTGAAGGTCGCCATCTTTGAATTTTTTGGACATGCCACAGGGAGATAACTTGGTTTAAATATTAGCTTTTCTTCCTAAAAATCAAAACATGACTATCCTTTGCTCAGTATCATAACAAATTGTTTTTCCGCTGTAAAAAAAAAAAAAAAATAGTACTTGAGGAAATTAAGTGAAATTATTTTTTCATGAACTTCATTCCATAACAGATAGGTACAATATAACCTTTTTTCATTTTTTTAATGTCGTGATTAAACTACAAGTACTGAAAATTCTTGTCTTTCTTTTTGTCTTTCAGATGTTCAAACTCCTGCTGGCGCCAACCAAAAGTTGGTAACGGCTGACGGCACTTATGCTTCCCAGAGTGCATTTAGCACCATCACACAGACCAAAAAAGAAGAAAGGTAAGTCACAGTCTTATTTAATAATTGTATTCATCCGTGTCACGTGTCCTTCACTAAGCTTGATGATTTTAAATCAGTGACTGGGAGAGCTCTAGCCACTTATTGTACTTATCAAGGCCCAGAGGCCACTCAAGGATAAGGGTTAAGGCTCAACAAGAATTGGTTTACATTGGATTTGAAGGTTACTATGTTGTATTCAATCCAGTGTTCCTCAAGCGGGCAGTTCTAAGAAAGAAACTTTGCTCATGGAATCTGTTTAGATTAAGGCACAGTTAGGAAGAAATCGTATATAGTGGTTGTAACTAGTAGATTTTTTTTTTTTTTGTGTGAGAGTTTGGCAGTGGGAGACCATAGATTGCAGTTCAGTTGAGTACTTGCCATGAAAATAACGATAGAGCAGAGACAGGCTCACAATGTCTCTTTTGTGGGAAAGAGGTTGCAAGGAAGAGAAAAGGGCATCACCTACTAGGTTTCGAAGCTGGTTTGGAACTCTAATAAGGCTGGATAGGGTGCGCCAAGCAGATGTGACAACAGTACTCCATTTTAGTACGTACTCTGCTCTTATACAAATAGATTTATTTTTTAAAAAAAACATCAATCTCTCAGGGGAAATTTCCCTATTTTTAACTTTAAAAATTCAGACTGCCGACAGTAAAATGTCTCGGTTGCACAATTATCTGTTATAGGGATAGCTTTTATCTTTTATTTTATGTTAATCTTTTTCACAAGGGTAGGGAGCTTTTTTTTCTTCTTACCAAGGGACGTAAGTCTGGCCTAGAAAACAATTTCTAGTTCGTCTTCATTATTGTAGTGAAATCTGAAAAATCGAAATATTGAATTTCGGGTGAAACCAATGGTTTCTACTGAATTGTCATGTTGCTGTAATGAACATATCCTAAAATTATGGAAAACAATAAAGTAGAAAATTAGTTATTAATGAAAAAGTTTTCGAAGACAGTAAGTTTTACCAAAAAAAACAAAACGTTCAAATCATAAAAAGGGAGGTAATCTTTTCTGAAAACTGAAAATCTTTGGCCAATTTAACAAAACTTAATTTTAGCTAATTATCTTCTTCGAAAACTGTTTTCATTCATAATTGATTTTCTGTCGTATCGTTTTTCATAATTTTTAGATGTGTTCATTTCTGTGACATGACAATTAAGTAGATATTGATTTCACTTTAAATTCGATGTTTCAATTTTTGGATTTTACTAAAATAACAAAAAAAAACAATTTTTTTCCCCTCTGATCCCGACAAGATGTCATCCTGACTATAACAATTGGCCTTTTGGCTGAGAACAAAGTTTAGTGTCTGTCTTGATACTACACTTCATTCATTGAAGGAGAAATCCTTCTGAAGTGAGGCAATTTTTGTTCCTGTTTATGGAGCTGGATTTTCCCCAGATTAAAAACCAACCTTATATCTAACTGCTCTCGGAGGAAGAAACAAGTAAATAGGAACAATCAAGATGAGAACAGTTGTCCAAATAATTCGATTTAGCCTCCCCCCAAATTTTTGAACTAAAATCCTTCAATATAACTTTGCTCTTTTCTTCGCTCAGACCTCCGCTTCGTCAGTATCTGATGAATGGTGATTTCTTCGCTGGTGCCGCACTCGCCACAGACCTTACCAAATTGGCGCTAAGATACATGCGACTTACAGATGATGTCAAAAAACAAAACGTAAGTTTTTAATTTTTTTTTTCTCGTGTTTATTTGAAATTGGACTTCGGAGGAATTGAACGTGGACATAAATTCCTTACTGGTTATAGTCAGCTAATGTACTTCCTAACTTCCGGTGTGTCTGCTACTGGAAGCAGTGACGAGTCAAATCCGTTCCTTCACTTTTATTGTTCTTCATAAACTAAATAGGTCATTACTTAAAACGATTTTTGAACGTGTTTTCAATATTTAAAGAAATATGCATAATTTCAATAATTCTTAATTAAAATTTTTAAACATGTTTTCAATAATTCTTACAAAAAAAAAAGGTACTTGTACAGTTTAATCAAGACATTAAAAAATGAAAATATCGAAAAAAGTTTAAATTCTATGTATCCGTTATGGAATGAAGTTCTCCTGAAAAAGATTTCACTTAATTGCGTCAAGTAGTTTTTGTTTTACATCGAGAAAAAAAAAAAAAACAGTTTATGATACCGAGCAAACTCCAAACAAAAATTATATATATATATATATATATATATATATATATATATATATATATATATATATATATAGCAAAAATGCTAATTGATAAAAACCTGAAGAGTGCTCAATACTATTAATTTTCAAGGTTATAGGTAGTTAGGTAGTGTAAAAAATGTTAAAATGTTTTTAGATTTTATTTTGATCGTTTAAAGTAATCCTCTGCTTTTTGTCAAAAAAATGTAGCAAACAAAATGCATAAAATTGATTAATTTGTTTTTTTTTTTTTTGTTTTTTTTATAGAAATTTGTTGCTGAATCCATGTTGATAATGTCTACAATCATCCATCTTGGAAAGTCTGGTCTTCCAAGCAAGGTAAGTTTCTTTTTTAGGCAGTTGGGAAACTTGAAGAGCATATTTGTGACACCACATGTTCCCCTGCTCAGCAACGTCATTGACCCCCAACGTTGTGCCGTAGATTTTTCTTTCATCTCTTCTCATTCTGATTTTGGTTATATCGTTGTCTTTTATGCCTTGGTGACCATCAACGGAGTGTACAGGGGTTCACAAGTATGAAAATAAAACACGACTCCCAAAGACAACACGCGCATTGATGCTTTCTGTGTGCGTGTGTGACACATCGACCTTCTACACATGAAGTCCACATCTGCATCTTTATCAGTTAGAGAAACAAAACAAAAAGTTTTACTGCACTTGCATTGTTTTTTGGTCATTCGGTGCTAATCTTGGTGTCCACATAATCCACGAATACGTTATGATCATCTGCATCATCGTCATCAGATTCTTCACCAAGAATCGCACTTGCCTGTGAAAATCAGGTTTTCTTCGATGCCATGACAAAGAACTTTTTGTTCATCTAAAAACACCACAAAGATAAGAGGCACATGCAGGGACTACAGATGTGATCAGAATCTCCACATCAACCAGTTTTTTGTCTTCATTGTTGTCGTCTTTCCGTCTAAATAGACGATGCAGCATTGCGCCTGAAGGTTGTCATGACTGGTGGCAACCGTTTCCATGACTAAGCAGACCGATGTGAGAGCGGCAGATTCTGTTGCACTTCCTGCAGGGATACCCTCCGTCATGCTCTGTCGATGCTGATGCTGTCCTTTTGTGCCTGCCCCTCTTCTCCTCCCACTGTTCATCTCTTCTGTTCTCGCTCAGCCGGGCACATTTCTTGACTTCGACCCTCCAGGAGTCACGGTCTGCAGCATATAATTCAAGGTCAACAGGGTTGATGTTGCCCGATTTTAAGTCCCTTTTGCAGACATCCTTAAATCTGAGGAGTGGTCTACCGGTTGGTCTCCTTGCAGCTAAGAGGTCTCTATACAGGATGTCTTTGGGGATTCCACGAACGACATGCCCTAGCCAGTTCAGACGTCTCTGGAAGAGGAGGGCAAACATGCTTGGAAGATTTGCGTCGTCTCCATAAACATTGGATTTTATCCGATTTGTCAGATGTGTTCTGTACCTCCAGTCCGCACTCGATGCACGGAAGAATGTGGGAAACACAGTGGTATGCATAACTCATTTTACCTATATACGGCACTTGGTACTGTAAGTTTCTTCATTTCCAAATGTCGTTAAATCAGTTTTTTCCTATATTTGCATTTTTGTATAATTCGGGTCCATCTCCTCTTATGAGAAGCATTTAGCTTCAAAATGCTGTGGCCTAAAGAGGTTTTTTTTTTTTTTTTTCTTAAATTTTCCCTTAACTTTTCGTTATAATATCGATGATAGTTATATAGAACTAATGTTCTTACCACTGAGCTACATCTCCAGATGACAATAAATCTGCTTTTTTTTTTTTTTTTTTTTAAGAAAAGATTTGAGATTTTTTATTTACCTTGGGTGGTGTAACGTAAAATAATCCCCTGTAAATTTTTTTCTTTTTTATCTATAACAGAGAAAGACTATTTTTAAGATTGCTTAATTGTCATATATATTTTTATAACTTACTACTTAGCTCTACCTATGTATTGAGCACTGTTGAAGTAAATACTTTATGCATAAAATTACTTTTGTATATTAATTTGTGATTAAATGAAATGGTCATATATACACACACACACACACACACACACAGGGTGAGTCACAGGAAACGGGTGTTTTTAAACACTCCTTACTTTCTTTGAGTAAGGGATAAGGAGTGAAGAAGGTAGTCTTTAAACCTGCTTTGGCTGTCATTTAGTTTATTTATTGAAAACATCCGTTTCTCCTGAATAATCCTGTATATGTAGGCATCCATATACAGTACTGTTTCGTTGTATCACAACTCCTCAGTGTGGCTAGAGAGCAATTTTAGTTTTTCTCTAGGAATCAATTTTTCTTGCTGATAAAATGTTTTCCTTTTCATCCAGCACATCACAGACGATGACGTCGACCGCATTGCTATCTGCTTGCGCGTTCTTGCTGACAAAGCTCCTCTCATGAATGACATCTTTAACACTCAGTGCCGAGAGTCTTTATCTGTGATGTTGGCCGCCAAAGTCGAAGAAGAGAAAGCGCAGATGAAGGTAAATATGCACTTGTCACTAACTCCTTCGGAATTACGAGGCAAAAATGGTCTTCAGATTTTTGTAACCTCTGAAAAATCCCCAGATGGGTCTTTTCGCACTTGTAGTGATAGTAGTTGATAAATCCAAATTATAAAATATCAACAAACATTAAAAAGAAATATACGCTTTTTTTATTTATAAATAATTGACAAAATGCTTAAAATGCGAGCGACTATTGTCTTGTGGATCTTCAATACTTGCAGACTACTCTAGAATAAGAGGTAATGAGTGTTAAGTAGAAGGTAAGATAATCTTGGATGAATGGAGAATTAGTGAACGAGAAATTAATAACGGAATTAGGATTCACATTTGGATTGGTGGGATTGTCCAGATTACCGTTCTTATCTGGAATATTATTTCACATTAATTTGGCTGATGCAATCTCGGACCTTCTCAGTTATATGTTGCTGTGCTGTGGTCATCTTTTTGTTGAACTCTGGGAATCTGCACAGAATTTAAAACAGGATCCACTATTTATTCCATGTAGATAGCATACTCATTCCGTCAGCTATGACCAAGTAGAAGTCCCGAGTTTTTCCCGGGGGGGGGGGGGGGATTGGACTTGACTCCTATCCCTCATGGTCCTGGATATCACCTAAAACTATATCCGATGGTGAGGCCCCAGCTTGCGGGCCTTGGGGAGTCTGGAGCCACTCTTTAATTGCCATTGCTCCCACGTCCACTCTGACCCGGAGTGGTAGTACCTGTTAGGGTCCCAACTATGGGTTAAATAGAATCCGACTTAAAAAACCAAATATACTCCATTAAAAATCGTTCCTCAAAATAACTAGATTCGGCATTAAATAACCTGAAAAAGGTTGATATGGAAAGGTAAAACAACCAACCACCCTATCCCTCATGGATTAAATAAAAGTGTCTCATTCGTGTAGATTCCCAAGTTTGGCAGAAAGATTCTATCTTACATTAACTAAAACATTCTGAAACTAACACTCAAGATGAGAACAGTAATCTGGAGAATCCAAATATGAAAAGATCGGTCCTCATCTAAAAATTCATAAACCTAATATATGGGATTTACATATTTTCCTTTTTATTTGTTGTCAACACTTATCATTGTTGCATCCGTGTATTTCGATGTGTGTATGGGTTGCATGCTTTGGATTTTCTTTGTTCTGTGTCTTCTAAACATGTACTTATTTGATAGTTTTTATTCTTTACCTGATCAGGTTGTCAGAAGATACTGGCTTCTTGACTTATAATGCACTGAATATTGATATTATTGGTTTTGGTTTTCCTTTGCAAAACTCAATCATGTTCTACAAAATCAACAATCTTCCTCTACAAATAAGCCAAATATGGTGAGTAAATATTTGAAACGTGAAACAAGGCATGAAGTCACTTGATGTAAGGAGCTAAAAAAAAAAAAATGACTTCAAGGTCAAAAATCAGCCACAATAGCACAATTGTCACCATGCCTTGTTGGTGAGGATGAAAAGAAAAAACAAAGCTGATAGTTGTTTTGCATTAAAAAATAGACGAGCAATGTTTATGAAAAAAAAAAGTCCCTCATCATTTTTTTACTGGAAAACTTCCATAGTCATCTACAGGAATTTCTTGGAAATTCTATGTATTGGAATACATTATTACTATGTTTATTAGATTTAACTTTTATTAAATTTCTATTTAAAAAGAACTATTGTGCTATTTGTTGTAATTTTGCAGGGAATTAATCAAGACAGTGTTATGATTAACAAAAGTGTATTAACAAAAGTATATTACAGAAGTTTACATCATGGTTCTGAGGCCATAACTGCAATGAATCGCTACATCAATATTTAAATGTAATTATACATTTTGTCTCTTAGAAGTTGATTATTTCTGAAAAGGATAGATTAGCTAGCCATGTAAGGTTATTTAAAAGATAAAATTAAGTATTTTAAGAATATTTACTCATAATATTCCAAAACATGTAATATTCTGACAAGTGGATTAAGATGTAATATTCCAGTTGTAAAAAAAGTTTTATTTCATTATCTATATATATAAAAGCGAAAATGTATGTATATATGTACGCTTTTCCTCAATGTCCACAAAAGGCTTCTTTCAGAGAAGCGCTCGCTCGGTTCACAACTTCTTAAAACTTTTTATATCATCTATAAATTGTAATATCTCACAGTTAACTACGGAGCTCGCCTGTCTATTTAATTTTATTGACTTTCAAACGTTAATTATTCGACATTTCCCGATCGGCACGCGTTACATTCAGTTTTCGGTATAAAAAAAAGCGAAACTCAACTCTAATCACTGGCCGAAAGCCAGTGGTCTCTAGAGAGCTAAGTAACGTTTGGTCAATGTCGACTTCGTCATATCAGACAGTAGCTTTCATTTCGGGACGAGACACTCCCCCTAATAAACAGGGAGCTGGTTTTCCCCAAACTTAGTTAAAAACAAATAAACTGATTTATTTATTTAAAAACTGTCCCGCAGAAAATCGTAACTGCTGAATAGCTATCGCCGTCACGTCAATAACTCGTCAAAAACGCGCACCCGTTTTTTTTTTTTTTTTTTTTTCACACTTGACTATTTTCCAACTGCGCGTCAAGGCTTCGTTTTTTTTCAACTTGTAAAAAACGGGCACCTGTTTTGTTTTTTTCACATTTTACTATACGCGTCCAGTCTTCGTTTCTTTTGTACACACGCCTACAAAAACCCGGCAATGCCGGGTACCCCTCGCTAGTCTGTAATAAAAACTGATAAAGATTTTGATTAAAAAAAACTGGTTTGGTTTTCTTGTGTGGAATATAAAATAACGGAGAAAACTTTTCTATTTTTTTCAGTTTTTTGAGGGAAAGGTTAAAAGTTAAAAGAAGAGAGAAAAAAAGGCAATCAATCTGGTTTAAATTCTAATGGAGAAGAGTCTTTTGATAAGCATTTCAAATTTCAAAACTGGAAGAGATTTTTTTTAGATCCAGCTCTGTCTGGTGTTGTGTATTAAGAACTAGTTGATGTGGCAGTCAGTCATAGCAAGCAACATTATATGGAATAAGTTGTGGGGACTTCTGCCATTACTAACCAGCAGAGCATAACCACTCTTGACTAAAGGAAGAGTCTGATAAGGCATGTGTACGTAAGGTGATTATGTATGGAAGTGAAACCTGGCTAGTGAGGGTTGAGGACATGTGTTGCATGGAGAGAAATCATATGATGGATGTGTAATGTGAGGGTTGGTGACATAACAATCTTGCTTTGAAATTAAGCACTATAACTTGGCCTTTTGGTCCAGTCCAAAGCTTTCGATAGGGTCGACCATCGTTTCCTGGCATCTGTCTTAGAGGCCGCCGGTTTTAAACCGGACTTTTGCAAGTGGATCTCCATAATGTATCGACAGCCCATGGCTGTCGTGCAAGTCAACGGAAAGCGCTCGAAACCGTTTGTTATCTCTCGGTCGGTTCGTCAGGGTTGTCCACTGTCGCCCCTGCTTTATGTCCTGGCTTTGGAGCCTCTTCTCCGCAAGCTGAGACATGGGGAGGCAAATTCGGCCCTGCGCGGAATGGCTCTGCCTGGCGGCTCAGCTGCCAAGGTATCCGCGTTCCCCGATGATGTCACGATCTTCGTGTCGGGCTTCAGAGACATTGAGGTCGTGTCGGAGGCACTCACACAGTACGAAAGAATCACAGGGGCCAAGATAAACCGCAACAAGTCGGTAAGACTGCGGTTGGGCGCATGGAGTGGCAACGCAAACCTCCCTGCGCCCTTCAGCTGGATAGATGGCCCGGTCCGGATCCTCGGCGTGTGGTTCGGACCGGGTCTCCAGCTTGACAAGAATTGGTTGGAGGTACGGTCAAAGGTGGAGGCTGCAGTCAATTCGTGGCTTCCTAGGAAACTTTCCTTAAAGGGTAGAGCTGAGGCGTGTGCCACTTACGTCTTTCCTCTCATCTTTTACCGACTGGCCGTACTTCCCCTGCCTGCACAACACCTAAAAGCTCTTGTCGAACTCTTGTCCTCGCTCCTTTGGGACAGAGGAAGACACTGGGTGAGCAGACAGGTCTGTATTCAACGTCCGTGTGAGGGAGGCTTGGGAATGCCGGACTTGAAGTGTCATCGAGATGCTGAGAGGCTGGCCTTCCTGAGCCACTATATGCAGGATGACCAACCGTGGCACCCCGTGGTTACTGCTGCCTTCCCCGACCTCGTTCTCGACCCTTCCATCGAGAGCCGTCGCAGGCCGCGGGGAGAATCTGCCTACATGAAAGAGTGCCGAGCCGCGCTAAAACGACTACCAAGGTCCAGTGACCTTGTGACTGCTACCCGTAGGGAACTCCACAGGGATCTAGTGAAGGGGGCCGCTGACGACCCGCTATGCGCGCGTTTGGGGTGGCAGCAGAGTGAGATCCGCTCCGCGTGGAGCTGGGCGCAAGGTTCGAGTCATCTGAACAATTCGGAGTTCTCTCTGACCTGGCGATTGGCCCGAAATGCACTTCCACTCAACAACATACAATGCAGTTCCGGGTTTTTGGAGTCGCCTGATTGTCCCCGTTGTGGGACAACGGCCGTAGAAACTACGGATCACGCTTTCTTCGATTGCCGCGAACTCCGCCAGTACTGGTCGTATGTCAGCGGAGTGACGGCTCGCATCGATCCTGAGTATCCTCGCCCAATTACTGTATCCAATGTTGTGGACAACGTGAGGCCGCCGTGGGACCGGGAAAGACAAATGGTCTACGTTACGATCCTGGCCGTGGCGAGAATGGTGATTTGGACGTCGCGTCTGCAAGGTTGCCGGGGGGTGTTGTCTTTTTCTGATCAAGATCTGATCGCGTTCTTTAAACACCAACTACGGGTGAAGATCAGATGTGATAGAAGAAGGCTGCATCGCGCGGCATTTGACAGAAGATGGATACATGTGGCAAGTCTGTGTGTACGAAGAGGAGCCAAATTTGAATACGTGTTCCCCGCCTAGGTGTGGAACGCGCAGTTCTGTAAAGTTAAATTAAACAAGTAGTCTCTCAGCTAGCTGAGTGTGTGTTCCATCCCTCCCCGATTAGGAAGCCTCCAAGATCCCCATCCCCTCTTACCTGCAATTTTTGTTTTCACCCCTTCCTCTAAATTTTACCCATCTTGGAGAAAAAGAAATACAAACTAACCTCCATCCCTTACCCACAAAAATTTTCTTTTCTCCATTCACCCCCATCTAGAGGGCATCCCCACCTAGAGACTGACCCGCAGAAGCGAGGTTCCTTTTACAAACCTAGTGGAACGGGCAGTCTATCAACTAGACGGGGTTGGGAGGGTCCTACTAATCACCTTTTGTTTTTTCTTCCCCCGCCCTCGACACAAATGAATTATTGTACCATTTTATTGTTATCTTTTTTGTTTTTACACGTCAATAAAAAAAAAAAAAAAAAAAAAAAAAGTTTTAAAAATTGGGAGTTAAGTAGGACGTCCCCCAATATGAAAGGGTGAATGCGGTATTATGGTGAAAGAAGATACTAGCTGGGAGAAACTTTTGACTTTGTTTAGTTCTGGAGTGACAAGGATGACCAACGACCCCCAAAATCCCCCCTTTTGAGTTGGCCATGTGCCTAAGTTTTTTGTTCATCGTTGATTTTTTTTTCTGTATTTTTTAACATGAATAAAAGATTTAATATCTCAAAGTGTAGTATCTGTTCCGGCAGATGCTGCAAGCTATGACTAGCTATGACTAGCAAAGACCAGATGTGGGGGCAACCCCACATGCCTGACCATTAACCACCTCCCATTTCCCACCTCTCGGGAGCTGGTCCCCTTTTTCCCTTCCCCCTCCCTTGACTCCTCACATTAAAAATCGGCCTTGTGCCTAATTTGCTCGGTGGGGGAGCAAATAAATACCATCTGTTCTTCAGATGCTGCACTTTCATTTCTTGTTCTCTTTCGGTGGAGAATCCTTCACGACTGAGACAATTTTTTATTTTTGTACCTTTTCTCCACGTTAAAAAACGACCCTGGTGTCTAACTGTCTCGTGGGGAGGCATAGTAAATAGGTAAAAAGAATGCTGATAAACTTATTACCATTAAATGTACCATTTTTTTTTATCCTCAGGCGGCTGAAAAGAAATCCGTAAAGATCCAAGCAGACCACCCGATTTCATTCACTCAACTCACATCACGAAACGAACTTGGAACGACAGAGGTACAAATATTTTCAAATTTCAACATTTGATTTTTTTTTTAAATCAAAACCTTTAAAAAAAAACGCGACAGATTTTTTTTTTCTTTATGTAATAAAGTTGATAACATTAATGATACAAAATGTAGTCTTTACACAACTACTAAGAAAAGACCAACGAACCAACAATATTTTAATTAGATGAAAACATTTTTTTAAAAAAACTGCAGCTTTTTTTTTTTTTTTTTTTTTTAAATAAATGTTAAAGTAAGGTTTCTGGCCTTTAAAAGATACCAAGAATGAAATTAATAAAACAAGGATGAAACGTTTAAAGCTGCGACAACTTTTTTTTTTTTTACTGTAACAAAGCTTATAATATTAATAACCCCAACATCTAGTTTTTAACGTTAGAAAAAATGAAAATGTGACGATAGTTGTAAAGGTATTGTAATATTATTAGAAGAAAAGTAGATGTTGCTGCGATTGTTATAGAAAAAAAAAAGTTGCCGCAGCTTTAAACGTTTCATTCTTGGTATTTTTAAAGGTTAAAGACTAATTTCTTAAAAACCTTATCGTAACATTTACTTTTTAATTAAGGAAAAAATAAAGTTGCCGAACTTTTTTTAATGTTTTCATTTAATGAAAAAAATATTGTGAGTTCGTTGGTTTTCTCTTAATATTCGCATTGTATTATAAATATTATCAACTTTATTACTATAAAAAAAAAAAAATCTGTCGGGGGGGGGGGTCCTTGTTTGGATTTAAAAAAAGAAAAATATCACAAAAAAAAATGAACGAATTTCTTAGTAAACGAGAGTTGTCTCCCTTTGACAAATTGTAAAACAGCGTCGACCATCCCTGGGAAATTGAGCAACTGAGTTCTTTTGCTTGGAGATGATATAATTATGATGATTTTTATTCCCTTTCGGAAAATCAAATATGACATTTGCTCTGGATTATAAAAAAATTTGCTCAAATGTTTTCCAATATTTTCAGGGAGGGATACTTTTGTGGTTATAGTCAGCTAATATACTTCCTCATTTTCTGCATGGCTGCTACTGGAACCGGTGACAAGACAAATCCGTTCCTTCACTTATTGTTCTTCAGTATTTCTATTGTGAAGCGATTTATTGAAATAAAATAGAAAAGGCCATTATTGAAAAATATACAATAAAAATTTATAAAAATATACAATAAAAATTTATAAAAATATACAATAAAAATTAATAAAAATATACAATAAAAATTAATAAAAATATACAATAAAAATTAATAAAAATATACAATAAAAATTAATAAAAATATACAATAAAAATTAATAAAAATATACAATAAAAATTAATAAAAATATACAATAAAAATTAATAAAAATATACAATAAAAATTAATAAAAATATACAATAAAAATTAATAAAAATATACAATAAAAATTAATAAAAATATACAATAAAATTTAATAAAAATATACAATAAAAATTAATAAAAATATACAATAAAAATTAATAAAAATATACAATAAAAATTAATAAAAATATATAATAAAAATTAATAAAAATATATAATAAAAATTAATAAAAACATACAATAAAAATTTATAAAAATATACAATACAATATTTATAAAAATATACAATAAAAATTTATAAAAACATACAGTAAAAATTTATAAAAATATACAGTAAAAATTTATAAAAATATACAATAAAAATTTATAAAAATATACAGTAAAAATTTATAAAAATATACAATAAAAATTTATAAAAATATACAGTAGAAATTTATAAAAATATACAATAAAAATTTATAAAAACATACAGTAAAAATTTATAAAAACATACAGTAAAAATTTATAAAAACATACAGTAAAAATTTATAAAAACATACAGTAAAAATTTATAAAAACATACAGTAAAAATTTATAAAAACATACAGTAAAAATTTATAAAAATATACAGTAAAAATTTATAAAAATATACAGATAAAAATAACACAATTACTCTTTATTTGCACGTTTAATAACAAAATTAGGAATAAATTTTTGTTTTATTTGAAATTTTATGAGAAATATTTATGAAATTATAAAAATAAGTTGTTTTTTTTTTTTTTATTTAAAAAAAAGTTTTATATTTTAATTTATATAGTAAATGTGTTTATGAAAGTATGAAAAATAAAATTATTGAAATCAAAATAACAAAACTTCAAACTTAAAAAAACGTATCCAATACATTAATATTCAATAAATAGTTTTAAAATGATTTTAAATGTTTTCAATAATTTAAAAAAATAAAAATTTCAATAATCCTTAATTAAAATAAGACTGTAAAATCTTTTCAATGATTATGAAATAAAAAAAAAAAAAAGAAAGATCAGAATAACATAAACAAAAAGTACATGCACAGGGGAGATATAGGCGTGTAGGAACTTGTTTGCCTTGTCACCACTTCCGGTAGCAGCCATACCAGAAATTAGGAAGTACGTTAGCTGGCTATAACCGGGTTTAATACCTGGAGGCGATATAGTTGTTGTTAAAAAAACAAGGGGAAAATTTCCTTGTAAGATTAGTTTGACATGTTTTACACACCAATTAATAACAACCACAATGAACTAATTGGTAAATTTTACAATTATTGACTGATTCCTCTAAATTAATTTTTAATCTATACCTGACTTGTCCACCAAGTTTCAGTAATGAATGTCCAACAGTCTTTATTTTATTGCTATTCAATGATATGCGCAGACACTTTAGTGAACATCACATAGTCTTTCACCCAAAGAAGGTGACCCACCCCAAAATGCCACCTACAGAATCTATACATCTAGAAAAGTGAAAATGTCTGTGTACATTTTCCTACTAAATAACTCTGTCAGTTTTCTATCTACAGACTTGAGATTTGACATAAGGAGTATCGAGATTTGGGAAAATGTTTTTAATCGGTTTTCGGCCAGAAATTTGGCTGTCAAAGGGTCAAAGTTCAACGATTTGACCTTTGAAAACTCTGCCAAGCTCCTCTGCCAATTTTTGGTCTAAACACTTGAAATTTTAAATGTAGGTTACTTGAACATGGATCAAACTTTTTAATTTGATTTGAGCCCCCAAAAAATAAATGTTAAGGGGTCAAAATTGGGGTCAAAGTTTTAAAAAATTATGACCTCTGCAGTCTCTACCAAATTACCCGGCCAATTTCTGGTCTAAACATTTGAAATTTTAAATAAAAGGTATTCAGAAATAGGGCAAGTTTTTTAATCAATTTGGGTTAAAAATTTGAGCTGCCAAGAGGTCAAAGTTCAAAAGATTTGACCTTTGCGGTGTCTAGCAAACTACTTGGCCAATTTTGGATCTAAACATTTGAAATTTATACATAATGGGTAGTCAGACATGCGGCAAGCATTTTAATCAGTTTTGGTGCAAAAATTTGGCTGCCAAAAGGTCAAAGTTGAAAGAGTTGACCTTTGTAGATTCTACCAAATTCTGCCAATTTTGGGTCTAAAGACTTGAAATTTTAGATGTAGGTAACTTTGACTTTGTATTTTAATTTGAGACTAAAATAATAAATGTTAAGGAGTCAAAATTGGAGTCAGTTTTAAAAAATTGACTTCTGCAAAATTACTTAGACAATTTTTGGTCTAAACATTTGAAATCTTAAAGTGTATTCATACGTAAGGCAAGTTATGAACAGTACATAGGGCCTGAGTCGTTAATAAAATCTACAATCATTTTTGCAATCCAACCATAATTGTTACAAGTAAATTTTATTCTCTGCCTGACTTGTCCACCAAGTTTCAGTAATGTATGTCCAACATTCTTTGTTTTATTGTTATTCAATGATATGTGAGGACACTTAAATGAACATCACATTAACAGTGACCCCATAAAAGGATGACTCGCCCCAAAATGCCACTCATGGAATCCTTAATAAAATTCACAAACCTTTCTGCAATCCGACCATATTTGCTACTAATCACTGTTTGACTTGTTCACTAAGTTTCAGTCATGCATGTGATATAGTTTTTATTTTGTCATTCAACGATATTCTGTGAGTCCTTTGTAGTCGTCGAGTTTTGAGTGGACGAAGAGATGTTTTGAGAGATGCATAATGACTTTAAAAGATGGGTGGAATTCACCATACTTAAAAAATTTTTTTTTTTTTTTTTTTTTTTGAGTGGTTGTGGAGACACTTTGGTAATCGTCTCATCAGTAGGTGTAATCTTGATTGGGAGTCATTCATGGCCATCCCTATAAGCCAGGTGATCAATGAACTGAGGTCTTTTACTTGAAGGTGATGTGAATCTTCTAATATGATTTATGTAGCGGCTTAAAATAAACTTAAGAAAATTCCCTGCAAGATTAGTTAAATATTTTTTTGTGTGGTTATTACAAACCAAATTAAAAAACGACCCTGGTGTCTAACTGTCCTGTGGGGAGGCATTGTAAATAGGAACAAACCAAATAACAACCATAAACAATCGGTCAACTCGATAATTATTGGCAAATTCCTATAAAGGTTAACGTTTATTTAAGTAAGCAAATGCATATTTCAGTGATTTTTTAATTAGTTTTTTGATTAAAAATTTTTTTTTTTTTCTTTGTTTCAATTTGTAGGATTTTTCTTTTTATAGAGAATGTGTACTTAAGCATAACATGATTAAAAATATCTTCAGAATTCAATTTCTTTACTTGTGGGAATTTAACCTTTGTATGAAATAGTTCATAACCAAGGCCATACCTATAACAGGCCAGATGGTTTGACAACAGTTTTTTTGAAAGCGATATGAATTAATATTTGAACATAGTCTTTGAATGACACGTACATATATCGATGACTCATGTGCCGAGTTAATGTCATGCCAGCATTTTAAGACATGAGCATGATGTCACGGAATGAAATGCATATTACGTGTTACAGTCAGAAGGAAAAGGAAAAAACGCATGACGATTTGAAAGGTACGCTTGACAAGCACGAGAGTCTCCTTCCTATACTTTCGAAAGCAACTCGGCCGACCTGTGAATTCTAGAGAGATTTACAACACACTCGGTTGTAGCTGAAACACAAGATTGCTATCTGACGACAAAAATAAAAAGAGAAGGTATCTCACTGCTGATGCAATTCTCTATCTATATAAGGACCAAATATGTCTTAAAATAGAATACTGTTGTCCCATCTGGGCAAGAGCTGCTTGCGTGCGCTATCTAACTAGCTTTGAAACCTAGTAGGTGATGCCCCTTTTCTCTTCCCTGCAAGCTCTTTCTCACAGAACATATGTTGTGAACCTGTCTCTGCTCTATTTTTATTTTCATGGCAACTGCTTGCCTGACCTCCAATCTATGCCCCCCTCCCCTGTCAAACTTTTACAAAAACCACTCGACTAGCTATAATTTCCCTTAATCCCGATTTGTGCCTAAATCTAAACATAGATTCCATGAACAAAGTTTCTTTCCAAGAACTGCTCGCATGTGGAACAGTTTTATTAGCCTGCTTCTCGGGCCAATTACAATATGATACCCTTCAAGTCCAATGTAAACAATTCGTCACCTTTCGAATAATCTAAATTCGACCCTACCTACACCATAAGTAATTCCTAAACTACCACCTGACATTCATTAATCTCTGTCTTTAAGTGGCCTTCCAACCTTGATTAAAATAAATAAACAGCATTGTGGTCAGAGCTCACAAGGGATGGCATGGTTTTATATACCCCGGGATACAGCATTAAAAATTAGCGACAAAATACAGTACAGTATATAATACACATGTATATAATCAAATAACATAAATAACACTGTAAGGCGAGGCAAATGCTGTAACCAGGGTCCGGAAAAACATCGTATTCCACATCGTAACCTGAAAAAAAACGTATCCTAGGGCCACCTGGGGGTTCTATTATAATACTAGAATTTGTTTTTGGTTGTAATTGATAAAATAATGTACTTCTACTGCACAGGAATTGAATCCACAGCTATTGTATTATGAAAAGGGGTTTTCTCTCTCTTTTTAGAACATGTTTGAACTGACTCTGTCTCAGGCATTGGGCACAACTGGTAAGAAAGATTCCGATGGAACAGCATCCTCCAAATTGAATAAGGTAAGAAATTTGCATTTTTTTTTTTTTTTTTTCATACCATCTACTATTTAGTTGGCCAGTTGTGTACAAATCCCGAGAGCAATACCAGCCGTTTATCATCTCTGAAAGTGACACAATGGTTCAACAAGCGAGATCGGTGATACATCACTGTACAACTCATGCTCTCTACCGATTCAGGTTATGACAACATGACCATTGCCAGCACTCTAAAAATGCATCGCTCGATTGCCATGAATAACAGGGACATGCGAAGATTGATGAAAACAAAGTTTTTGACCACGGTTATGGTCTTCGGTGTGGTTTCAAGTGAGAGCCATATTGTATCACCTCACATATTCAAAGTCGGCTTGAAAGTCAACCTGGTGCTACCAGATCAGGCTGTCTTTTGGCTTCCTGAGACGAAATGCACCTACATTGACGTTTTTTTGTTTTCTGATCTTTTTTGTAAAACTTAATTTTGTTCTGCAAAACCAAAAACAAAACTCCCTCTCCTTTTTATTTTATTTCCCTTCCCCACTCCCTGACCATGTTGGTGGAGTATCAGAATACACCGACTGCCCCCCTGCAGAGAGTAAAAGTCCCTCAATGGGGCCACCTGTTGGCCATAGGTGGCGACCCGTAATGCCTTAGAACGGGATCCTGGTGGCTGAGCACCTTATGACCTCGGAACCAAGTGGGCGTGAGTTAGCAACACTCTACTTTAGCCCTTACTTCGACTAGGCGGGCGGTCGGGCAGGCTCGACCCGATCAACCGGCTAGTCATGACAGTCCCTAATAATAGTAAACCCCCACAAAAAAGAGAAATACAAACACATTACACTTATAAAAAAAACACGCACACACACACACACACACTATCATTAGAAGGCGATGGCAAGGGCCAATCAGATGGTGAAAACTGATGCTATTGACAAGTAACCCTTTCTATACCTTGCTGGGTCCGAGGAAATGAAAAAAAAAAACATCAGCAGCTATACTTACTGTTTGAGTATATCATCATTGTATTCCTGAGATGCTTGGGCGAATGGGCCCCCCCCCTCCAACCATCTCCCAATTTAGGGCTCCGAGGAGGGTCGGGAGCAAGGATGATGAAAAAAAAAAAAAAAAAATATTCTATGGCTTCCAAAAAAAATACCCCATCCAGAAAGTGATGAAGATGAAAACACAAACTTTCCGGAGTATACAATCTTGGAATCGCAAGATAACACACAAATAACTAAAATGTCCCCAGTCATAATCGAAAAAAATTATCAACAAAATCTGAACACAAAACAAATTAAAAATGGAACTTTACTCATACAAGTATCTACTAAAAATGTTCTGTTTCTCTTTCTCGGACAGACACCATGTCTCCATTATAACATGATAGGTTAACTCTGAATACCAATGACAAAGATTGTTATTTATTGTTTTTGCTTTGCTGTTTCAGGTGACCCAGTTGACTGGCTTCTCGGATCCTGTTTATGCCGAAGCTTATGTGAACGTGAACCAATACGACATTGTGCTAGATGTTCTTGTCGTGAACCAAACAGCCGACACTCTGCAGAATCTCACTCTAGAATTGGCCACGCTCGGTAAGAACAACTTGTGTAGCGTAACGTTAAGATGTTTATGGTGGGGTGTCTTTTGATTAGGTGGAACGCATTATTCGTAGTGGAGGAGGGGGGGGGGTTCTTTGCTCCATGTTAGGGGTGATCTGTTTGAGTTGTTTCCATCTCTCCCTAGCCAGATTTTGATTGTTCATTAATAAAACATGCAGACGATTGTACAAAAAGATAAAGTTATTCGATACTGGTGCAGTTTACAACCTGTGCTGAACCCGATGTTTCGTCGACATCTTCAGTCAGTATACCGCTAGAAGATGCCAAAATACTTAGCCAATCAGATTGCAGTAGATGACAATTGTCAATAGCGAATTGAATATACAAGAGTCATTCCAAAAATAAAGCTTCCTGTGTGTGTAAATAAGCAGTTAAAAAGCCAGTAGGGGGAAAAATTGACGTTTATAAATAGTTTGTCTAAACGAAACTGTCTTTCATACATTGTCTTTTTAATTTTTTTATATATCATGTATTTCATTGTGATGTGCTAATTATTGCAATTTATTTGCAGGTGATTTGAAACTTGTAGAGAAGCCGCAGCCTGTGACAATGGCGCCACATGATTTTTGCAACATAAAAGGCAACGTGAAAGTTGCCTCGACTGAGAATGGTATCATCTTTGGAAACATAGGTAAGACTTTTCACTTTCAACCCATTATTTTTTTTTTCATGCAAAGACAACCTTATATATATATATATATATATATATATATATAATATAAAGCTGAACGTGTGTGTGTGTGTCTGGTCACGAATAGGCT
This sequence comes from Euprymna scolopes, assembly GCF_053919585.1. Taxonomy (NCBI): domain Eukaryota; kingdom Metazoa; phylum Mollusca; class Cephalopoda; order Sepiida; family Sepiolidae; genus Euprymna; species Euprymna scolopes. Next base: position 79,178,744 of record NC_136519.1, read on the forward strand.
CCTATATGGTTGACTATTATAGAAAACTGATCACGTATAATGATAGAAGATGTATCGAGGCACAGGAATGGGTATGCTTGATCTGGCATAATGATGATTCATTAAAATTGTGGGGGCTGCGTTGACGCCTGGCCCACAAAGTATGGAAATAAAAAATTTAAAAAAACGTTTACAAGTGTTTTTGATATAGATGTACATAATAATACTTTGATAAATATGTTTTAATTTAAATAGAGCTGATATAATGAAATTGTGGGGTCTGCGTTCGCGCCTGGCCTCCATAGAATGGAAATAGGCACAAAGACTTTAAAGACTTTTCATATCTCTCTGCGTAAATATACTTTGATAATTATGTTTCAGTTTGAAGAAATATGATATAATAAAATTATGTGGTGTTCGTTCGCACCTGACCTCCATAGAATGGAAATATGTCACAAAATTTAACAAGGTTTTTTAATATAGATCCACAGAATGTGATGAGTGTTTCAGTGTGAACAGGTATGGTATAATAAATTATGGGGTTTATCTATTTTATTTTTACTTTCATCATATTTTGCTTTGGTTTTAATACCCCCACATTCGAAGCTATCTCTTTACAACCCTTCCTTTTCATAACCTATCATACTTTCATAGATCAGAGTTCATTTTCTGTAGGCTGTTTTTGAACCCAGTCAACGACTGGTACTTTTGCTAGTGTGTATGTATGTATGTGTGTGTGTATATATATATATATATATATCATGATGTTTTTAGAGATACAAAATTTAAATATTGCAATTAGGAAAGGAAGACTTTTATGATTCATGATTAAAAGTAAATTTGTCTATGTACAAATATATATATATCTTCTCTCCAAAAAGGTGGGAATGAAGGGGTAGCAGGAGAGGAAAGAAAAAAAAAATTGGGGAGCCAGCTGACCGGTTTCGACCCTCGCTCCTCGTTTTCTCTACTACAACTACTATTTGACCTAGAAAACCATATGTTGACATTCAACCACCTGCGTTTTTAAAACGTTTATTTTTGGCTGTTCTCAAGTACCTGCATTCCTGGTGTCATGCTTAGTCATCAGACTATTAACCTCAAGGCTTCGGTTCGAGCCTACCTCTCTCCCAAAATGTATTCCACTGTTTTTTTTTGTTTGTATTTCCTATTGTTTGCAACAAGTTTAACATCTTTTTTTGATATTTAAACAGGGTTATTACTTCGCTTATTATTTAGTTTCCATTTTGTTTCAATCTACCCCCCCCCCCAAACACATACCTCAAAAACACCCAGGCAAAGCCGGGCACAACCGCTAGTCTATGATATAAATCTCACCTGTCTGTTTAAATGTATGTATGTCTGCTTAAACCTTATGACAGAGGTGATGGATTTTCATGAGAATGGTATCGTTTTAAAAGCTTGACCCTTCGGACGACAAATATTGAAAAATTGGCTTAAAGCATTACAACTGGGCCCTTTTCTACAAGGAGGGTTCGTTTTTTTCGCCAATATTTTTGAAAGTCATACCTTTGCCGCTTTCGGTTTGGCGATGGATGCAACGGCAAAGACGTCACTTTTTTTTTTTCACATTCTTTTCCTCCTTTGCGGTACGGGTTCAAGCTTGCCTGCCTACTACCACCTTTTTTACTTTTTCTTTTCTTTTTTTTTTTTTTTTTTTAATTTCTTTTTCTCAAAAACACACATCTAAATATTCGGACAACGCCGAGCACTCAGGCTAGTTCAAGATTAAATCTTACCTATCTCTTGATAGCTATATTGGTAGGAGATGTCACTGAAGCACAAAATGTTTTGGTTTTGATTCTAGCTGATGGCACCCAAGTCATTTTTTTTGATATTTTTTTTTTTTTTTATAACTCTTGAAATCAGTATTATATAATAAATACAATATAATACTGAATAGATAATTAGTTCTGTACTAATAAATACAAAAGCTGACTTGAAATATGTTTAAACATTTTTTAAATGAACATTTGGTTCAATTAAAAAAAAAAAAATTTTTATTTTTATTTTTTTCATATAAAACTTTTATTATTTTTTTCATATAAATTTCCAGTTTATGATGTGACCGGTGCGCAAAGTGACCGCAACTGTGTGGTACTGAACGACATTCACATTGACATCATGGATTACATCATGCCAGCGTCTTGCACGGACACAGAGTTCCGTCAGATGTGGGCAGAGTTTGAGTGGGAGAACAAAGTTGTCGTGAACACGAATATTTCTGAACTGCAAGAATATCTGACGCACGTCATGAAGTCCACAAATATGAAATGCCTTACCCCGGAAAAGGTCAGTCTCTTCTCTCTTACCGCCATCTTTTAAAAAAAAAAAAAAAATTGGCACTTGTCAAGGCATTAAAAAATGAAAATATCGAAAAAAAAATGTTTAAATTGTACGTATCCGTTATGGAATGAAGTTCTTTGAAAAAAACATTTTCACTTAATTTCATCAGGTAGTTTTTTGTTTTACAGCAAAAAAAATTTATGATACCGATCAAAAGGTTTGATTTTTAGGAAGAACAGCTATTATTAAAGATGGGGAGGGAGTGCCAGCGCTTTAACTGGAATTATCTCCCATGACGTTTCTAAACTCCAAACAAGAATTAAGAAAAAATGCAAGATGTCTGCCTTCAACACACTCTCATAAAAACCTTTTTCCGCTGTAAAAAAAAAATTACTTGGTCAAATTAAGTGAAAATTTTTTTTTCAAAGATCTTCAATTCAAAACGGATACGTACAATATAACATTTTTTCGATATTTTTTATTTTTTAATGTGTTGATTAAACTATACAAGTACCAAATAAAATTTTATTTCATTGAAAGAACATGTATGAAGCCAGTTATACTTACACGCGTACACATATATATAAATGATGGAATGATTCCAATACCTTTCCCGATTCCGATTCTTTATAAATCTCTAAATATTTAACTACAGAGTAATTTTTCCTAATTACTGTGAACACGTTGAATATGCAGATATTTTCTTAAACGTAATAATACTCTTGTGGGAGATGATTTATATTTTTACTGGTTGTTTAAAATCAAAAAAATATTTATTTTTTTTATTACTAGTTGTTACAACATAGAAAAATTGTTTTTAAACAGAATCAAATAAGAAAGACAAAAGGATTTTTTTTTTTTTTTGCATTGGAAAATACAAAGTTTTCTGATACTCCAAAAAGTCACAATTTTTCTAGTTCTCGATTCGAATTAATAATCCCAGCACTAATGTATATTATTTTATGTAATTTTCATTATTTACTTTGGTACTACTCGACATGCAAGTAGAGCTTAGTTGTAATTTTTGAAAACATATATGGCAATTAAGCTACACGGAATTTTCCTCGTTTCATCCTTGTGTGGATTCGTCAGGCTATTGAAATAAAATCGGTATTGCTTCATGTTTTTTTATATATTCTCATGGTACTGGGTTTGCTATTCAGCCAGTCAAACTGTTAATCATACACCCATTTATCATGAATAACAAAGAACTTGATTGGCTGAATATCAAACTCAGTACCATGGGAATATATAAATATGGTTGTTGGTGGAATCTTGGGATTAGTGCTGGTCTAACCATACTGAAGAGTTTTGATACAATGAAATAACCTGTTTGTGGATGACTATATAAAAGCTAACCATTCTCCTTAATATCGCTTGCATAATGCAATGCTCTTCGTAAATGGAAACAAATCGAGCACTATAGAAGTTGCCATCAATGTTTGTATAAAACATGGTTAGATATCATGGCCTATTGGATAAAGCTATGAACTCTGTGGTTGTTGACATGATTCTGGATTTGGTCTAGTCACACTGAAGAACTGTATTATAGCTAAATATCTATGGATAACATTTATTTTTGTGTATTTAAAGTTTTTTTATTATTTAAACAAACATTACTAAAAATAACTATTTTGTTGCTTAAATAGAACTTTAACAAAAAATAATTTTTAAAATTTATAAAATTAAAAAAAAAAAAAGTACAATTCTGTTGTTGGAGAATCCTTTTGTTTGCAAGTTATGTAATCACTTGCAATCAATGCATTAGTTTTCTTTCAAGAATTTATGCCAGTCTTAATGTTATTTTGGGGGATCATCAGTTTTTACCATGATTTTGAAGAGTAAAAAAAAAAAAAAAAAAAAAAAAAAAAAACTATTTTATTTTTTGGCTCCCCAATAGTGTTGATCCAACACCACCTCCCTTTAAAAAAACATTAATAAAAATGGTCGGGATATCAGATTTACTAGCTTTTTTTTTATTTTATTGGATTTGATTTCTCTTTCTTTTTAATTTTCTCTTTTCCTATCGTTTTTTTTCTCTTTCCTTCCTCATGACATGTTCTCTCTAAAAACTGAAAATGTTAATTCTGCCATGAAGGCTCGGACTTCAAATGAATCATGAAAGGGATAGGGGAGTTGGAGGAGTTTCATCACAGAATAATTTCTCTTTTGCGCTCCCTCCCTACCCCACATTCGCACTCGGTATCTTAATATTAGTTTTCTTACTTAAGGGTTATTCCAGTCCAATTCATCCAGCCCCGACACACCCCCTCTTGGATTTTTTTCATATTTACACCATACAAACTTTTGGTTAAAACTAAGAGAAATCTGCAATTTCAGCCCAGTTGGATTTGAGGAACATATTTTTTTCACAGTCGGTTTTGGCCTGGAAATCAAAAATTGCTATCTCATGACGTAGAATTTTCGACCCCCCGGCGTTTTACAAAGTTTGCATTTTTGTTGCAAAAAATAAAGCTCTGGAGCTAAATATTCACACAGGTAAGGTTTTGAGGGCAAGGAATCCAAAAATCATGGTTAGAAAGATGGCAAATGAGAGGAAGTACCTTATTTTTACCATTTTAGGTGATGCCGCAGCACTTTTTTAGAGCTTGTTTGGGGTGATATTTTGTTGAGAAAAAAACATAACTGTGGTGCTTTGCCAGACTTCTCCTTTGGATTTTTAAAGTGACTTTGGGTTGGAAATTACAAGAATCAAATAAAACCTTTCGGCATATTTGACATTTCCAGACACTAAAGCCTCAAAATTGGCATTTTTATAAAAATTTAAGGATTTTTTGGTGAATTTGGCAACAATCTAATCTTAAGTTATGATCAATATCTAGAGCTGGAAAAGGACTTCGATCGACCCATTAGAGCCCATTTTCATGATATAATATCAAATTACATCATATAAAAGGATATGGACCCCTACTTCAGTCAAAATGGACAAAAAATAGTCGAAAATAAAAGACTGCTGCATAATCTAATTTATCGTAAGAAAAACTGTCAAACAAATATAAAACAGACATTTGTTATAACTCCAACTATCGACTTAAACTGTGAAAATAGTTCTGAATCTTATTTTTCTCCTCCTCGGTGATGAAATATGTGTAGTACTTACCAACACAACAAACGCCCTCGTGTTTGTGCCTTGTATAGGCATGCGCGACAACAAAACTTGGGTTTTTATAAGCAGAAGTCTCGAGGTTGTCAGGAATCTGCATGCGCAAGAGAAGGGATTGAGATAGTGGTATAAAGGCAGGTCGAGTGAGAAGGTTGTTGTTGTTGTTGTTGTCATTGGACGTTACAGTGACGCGTGCGTTAGCAGGTGATTAAGAGGCGGTTTATTTTTGTGTGTCAAGTCGCACACCTCGGTGAAGGTCATATAAATCGTTCACCTCGGTGAAGGTGAAGGTCATAAGCTATTTCGGCTATTTCATTTTGTCTCTTTTCCTGGACAACTATGGCTGGGGCAAAGTTTGATTTAAAACTGATACCCGAATTCGACGGATCCACTTCTGTTGTCGACTGGGTCGAAAGGGTTGAGCTGACCTGCAACCTCTGTGAAGTAAAGGGGGTGCATACTGTGATTCCCCTAAGATTGGCTGGAGGCGCCCTAAGTGTATATCAGCAACTGAGTGCTGTGGAGAAGGCTGATATTACCTGTATAAAAAATGCTTTATACAAGGCATTTGCCATGGATCCCTGTACGGCCTACGAAACATTTGCCACTAGGAAGCTCGTGCCAGGAGAAACTGTGGATGTCTTCTTCGCGGAGCTGAAGAAACTTGCAGTTCTATTTGGCAATGGAGTGTCAGAGCAAACACTGGCGTATGCGTTTGTGGCCGGCCTTCCCACCCATGTTAAGGAACTGTTGAGGGCTTCCACCAGCATATCTGTAATGCCCATGGAACATTTGTTAGAACGCGCTCGAGCCATTATCAGAGATGAGGAGGACCTGAGGGAACCGGTTGTAATGATGGTGCAGGCAGCCAAGACTAATGCTGAAAAGAGTCTCAGTTTGAGACCCACGACCAATGGGAGATGTTTCTGCTGTAGCCAGCGAGGCCATATCGCAAGAAATTGTACTAACAAGGGGCGGGGGCGCCCGCGCTGTTTCCAATGTGGTAGCTATGGACATTTATCCCAAAATTGTGCGGGAAATGCATCAGGGGGCAGGCCGTCAGCGCCGCCTTGTTCCCCGGACAAGATTTAATTGAGGCGCAACCGACAATAAATGTGTACGTGGACCAAGTGCTTTGTTCAGCTCTTCTCGACTCCGGGTGCTCACACACCATCATGAGTGCCAAGTTGTGTCGAAACTGGACAAAGCAGAACATCAAAGTAACCACAATAGGTGGCAATATGCAAGCTTGCTGTGGAGCCGGAACTGTCAAAGTCCACACAGACTCTGGTGTGGCCGCAAACATTAATGTGCTGGTGATGCGAGGGGATTTGCTGGGATTCGATGTACTGTTGGGATATGATGCTATTAAGGCACTGGGGGGAGTGGTTATCGGAAGAGATGGGACTGTGTGATTTTTGGAAACCCCAGTGTGTGCTGCAGTTCACATTGATCGGCCTGATTTTAAGGTGGACTACGACCCTCACCAAAAAGCATGGACTGCATCGTGGAAGTGGACAGAAGGAAGGGTGCCAACCGAACTCAAGAATAGCATTGTAGAGTACTCGATACCCGACGAGGCCCGTAATGATTACGAGAAGGAACTTGAGGCATGGATCCAGGATGGATGGCTGATCCCCTACCCCAACAAGCTGGGACCACCCAAGGGTCTGATTCTCTTAATGGCTGTAGTCCAGCATAACAAATCAAAAGTTTGTCCGGTGCTGGACTATCGTGAACTCAATAGATACATTGAGACGTACACTGCCGATGCTCACGTGTGCGCCAGCAAGCTGAGAGAATGGCGCCAGAAGGGCTCCAATGTGTCTATAGTAGACTTGCGGAAGGCTTATTTGCAGGTGCGAGTGGATGAGACATTGTGGCCGTTCCAGACAGTGTGGTTCCAGGGTCAGAGATACTGCCTTACTCGACTTGGCTTTGGGCTGAATGTGGCACCGCAAATCATGAAGACCATCGTAAATGCAGTGTTGTCCCAGGAAAAGACCACTGAGGACGCAATATCGGCCTATATTGATGATGTGTATGTCAATGAAGACGTACAATCTGCGTCGCACGTCAGAAAAGTTAGCTCAATTCGGGTTGGAGTGCAAGGATCCCGAACGTCTGAGAGATGGAGCACGGGTATTAGGATTGGACGTTTGCGGGAAAGACGGTACCTTACGATGGAGGCGTGGCAGTGAGATTCCAACCATCCCTGATGTTATTACGCGGCGGACTATTTTTTCCTTGTGTGGGAAACTTATTGGTCACTTACCAGCGTGTGGCTGGCTCCGAGCAGCTGTGGGCGTCATCAAACGCAGGGCAAGTTTAGTAACTACAGGTTGGGATGATGTATCTGATGATGCTCTTCTAACTCTGATGACGACAGAAACCCTAGAGAGAGTTAACAAGGAGGATCCTGCCCGTGGAGAATGGTGTGTCGATGGGGACACTGTGAATGTGTGGGTTGACACTAGTTCTTTGGCATTGGGAGTGTTATTGGAGCAACGTGGAAATGTAATTGAAGACGCATGTTGGCTGCGACCCGTGAATGATGCTCAACACATCAACCTGGCGGAACTGGATGCTGTTGTGAAGGGTTTAAATCTGGCACTGCAATGGCAGTCGAAGAAGTTACACTTGTACACAGATTCTCTCTGCGTCTACCACTGGGTGTCCGACACTCTCTCGGGACGAACAAGAGTCCGTACTAAGGCAGCCAGTGAGATGTTAATCCGGCGGAGGCTAAACACCCTGAAGAGTCTGGTATCAGAATATGACCTGTCGGTGAGTGTAACGCTCGTGGCATCACACTGTAATCGTGCAGACCAACTAACTCGTGTGCCTCACAAATGGTATGAAGCTGTGAAGACAGGCGTTGAGTTCACTGCTCGATCTTGCGCAGTTGGCATGATTAGCTCATGCCAAATACAAAGAATTCATGTGCAGAGTGGACATCCAGGTATCAAAAGAACTTTGTATTTTGCGAGGCGTGTGGACCCGGCAGTGACAAGGGCGGATGTCAGGCAGATCATCAAGCACTGTGAGGCATGCCAGTCTATCGATCCTGCACCTGAGCAATGGCAGAAGGGGACGATTGGAAGTTGAGCATGTGTGGCAACGATTAGCGATGGATATTACCCATTACAGTGGTAAGCCCTTTCTAACCCTTATCGACTGTGGACCCACTCGTTTTGCGGTGTGGCGGCAAATGACCAGGCAGGACTCAGCGAATGTTGTCCGCCAACTGTCATCTATCTTTTCTGAGTGAGGTGCGCCGGAAAAGATATTGACGGACAACGATGCTGCTTTTTGTAGCCACCAAGTTCGGCAGTTGTTGAATGAGTGGGGTGTCCGACTACGACTGCGATGTGCTCATGTGCCATCAGGGAATGGCATTGCTGAGAGGAGCCATCGCAGCATCAAGAGAATTGCTGCCAGAAAGCAATGCACCATTACGGAGGCCACGTATTGGTATAACATCACACCAAAGGATGGGAAGACACTAACAACAGCATCGGCCAATGCCATACACAAATATCGTGTTTGGATAAAGGGCATTGACACTGTCCAACCAATCGACGAGGAGAGTCATAACAAATACAAGGTAGGGGATCCAGTTTGGGTTAGACCCCCTGGAAACCGGTGCACTATCAAGTTCAAGCGAGGATGAATATCTGGAGTGGTCAGCCAGCAGTCGGTCCTTGTTGATGGAACCCCACGCCATGTGCGCGATCTTCGCCCGGCTAGTGAAGTACATCCTACAACTACAGAGAGCGATGAATCATCAGATGATGAGCTGCTAATGAGTGAGGTCACCGAGCAAGAGAGTGGTAGTTGTAGTTCGTCTGATCAGGCAGGATCAGAACCTTGCACAGAACCAGAACCTGAATCTGAGAGTGTAAATACCACCCTTCGCAGAAGCCAACGAACTAAGAGGCCACCCCCGGAGTGCACTCTATGTGATCATCAGATCAGGGGGGAGTGTAGTACTTACCAACACAACAAACACCCTCGTGTTTGTGCCTTGTATAGGCATGCGCGACAACAAAACTTGGGTTTTTATAAGCGGAAGTCTCGAGGTTGTCAGGAATCTACAGGCGCATGCGCAAGAGAAGGGATTGAGATAGTGATATAAAGGCAGGTCGAGTGAGAAGGTTGTTGTTGTTGTCATTGGACGTTACAGTGACGCGTGCGTTAGCAGGTGATTAAGAGGCGGTTTATTTTTGTGTGTCAAGTCGCGCACCTCGGTGAAGGTCATATAAATCGTTCACCTCGGTGAAGGTGAAGGTCATAATATGTTCTACCATTCACTGAAATACTTGGGGTCTGCACTTTCATAACGACCTTGCTCAGTGGAATATAGCCTCGATTCCTATTAGTTGGCCAGTGGAATTTATGTGATGGTCCATGTGGATGCAGGAACTTGCAAGTAAGATCTTTCTCTTCCCTGTTGACACTCTCAATCAATGCTAACCACCAATATCCATCAAAAAGGCAAGTAACGTAGTCATTGCATTTGAGCAACTCCAGAGTTTCATCTAGCGGCGCAGGCATGTCCAGGAAAGAATGGTCAATAAAGATCGTTGTGTCAGCACTCAATTGCTTGCCCTGAATAGTAAACTGAGAAGTTGGTTTGAAATAGTGATATACCAGGCACAGTATCTCCCAGTTTATCTCATTTGAAGTTTCTCTCGAACTGAAACCATGTCTTCTTTGTCGATCTTTAGAAACATGATACAAGTGATCGATGATCTGCAAAAGTCTGCAACAGCATGAAAGGTAAGTATTTGGTCTTTTATTGGCCTTTGCAAGCTGGCACGGAGAACTTTGCGTTTGACAGCCCCACCAATTCCATCACAGGGTGATTTGCCATGGCTAATTGCAAAAAATGGCCAAGTTGCATCAATTCCAAAATCTGATGAGTGATGGCAAAGGTTAAGAAATGCTTTGAAGTTTTTATATTGGCCAGTGCAACCATTGCTGAAGTACTCTACGCTCTTGATCCAGGGAAATTTCTCTTTGATGTACAACATCACCATTCTTTGCAGGTGTCATGCTCAAGGTCATCTGAAATGATGCATAATGAGATCTGTTGAAGTTTGCCATTGTTGTCTTTGTAATAAATTACCACTGGATGCATGGTACACTGGTCTTTGTTCCAGTGATATCCCTGGATCTCATCTTGCATCACGTAGTGATAATTTTCCGCAAAGTCTAGGAGAAGGATACATTCCGTCTCAGTTATTTCTTCTCTTTTTTAGATACTGAGCTTGGCTCTTTGCTGTGAAGGAATGGGTCATTAGATTATCAACATTGTATACCAATATCTCTATGAAGTCATCTACATCAGCCATCTGTGTCCGTAGCATTGTCCTATCCACACTCTCCCACTGACTATATGACATCTCACTGTCAATTTCCAATTCAGTAAATTTATCTCTGATATACTTCTCTAAAGCAGGGAAACCTGGCCATTTAGGACAACAGTGGACCATACATTCAAGACTATTGGTGTCGCAAACTATCAAGGCCATCAAATCTTTGTAAGTGATATTAAAATTTGGACTTTCAGTTGATACATTAGCAGCACTCTCATCTCTGAATTCTTCAGCTTTCCTTCTGAGCAGAGTCTTGACAGCTGAAACAAAGCAGTCAACAAGCAATTTGCTGTTTTGATGGTGGGTGCAAACACAAACTGAATGAGAACCTGATGTCAAGACGGTGACACACCATTTTGGATGGAGCTCACAGAACTTTGAAAGACCTATTTTGTGTTCAGCATAACTTTCTTTGTAAGCTACATAAAGCTCCTTAAGATTGCATAATAGGAGCCGTTTCTGGACATGAACTTTGTTACCAATGCTCACAAAATCTTTCCCTCCAGGCATTAACCGTGAAAATTCATCGTCCTCATAGAAAGCCAAGACAGAATTGATAACCTCTTTTGAGAGACCTCTCCCCTTCTTCTTCTGTGGCAATGAAAGAATACCTCGATCCTTTTTCAGTTGCCGTGCTTCACATACTATATATTCAGAGACATTGAAATATTCAGGCACCTCTTTTTGAGACCAACATTCCGGAGCTAAAGTCATCAACTGGATCCTCTCACTGGTTTTCATTTCTTTATTCTCAAGTTTGGCCTTCATTGCATCCAACAAACGATCATGATCTTTTGCCTGTGCCACTAAATCCGTTTGACTCGTTTGGCTGCTAATAGGGCTTCCTAATTCAGGGCTAGAGATGTTAAGGACTTTGGCAGCTGCCTCTACTTGCATTTCATAGCTTCTTTCTAATTTCTCTCTGACAATATTGATTTTTGTGCGCTTCTGCATTCTACCGGTTTTTATATCAAACATCATTAGACTGTCATTCAGTTTCTCTCTCTTTTGCTCAATTTGCGACTCATTTTCAAGGTCTTGATTGTCACTTTCTTCTGTTTCACTTGGATCTTCTAACTTCTTGGCAGCTGCTTCACAGTGACGCAAAGCTTCCAGCCAGGAACAACATGGTAGCCCTTCTGCTTTAGCATCTCGGCCATGTCTAACTTGATAGCACGATCACCCTCTACTTTCTTTTTGTGCTTCAAAAAGATGTTGCAGCACTTCGTATATTTTTTCTCAAAGTAATGCCCCAAATGAAGTTTGTGATACCTGCAAATGTTAGCAACAGTTTCATCAGTGAGTGTGACACCAGCTCTTAATTTGAGCACAGTTCCTACATCATGCTCTAATGCAGTTATTGGTGTTGAAGATGGCTTCAGATTGCAGTGACATGCACTCTTCATTAGTAATCCAAAAGAACATTGAGGAGCACTTGTCATGGATCTCATCCCTCTCTTTTCCTTGTTTCAGAAGATATTCTTCATTTACTGCTCTGGAAGAAAGATGTGAAATAATTATTACAATATTATCATAAAAATAATAATTCACAATGATCAGAATCTGCAATCCCCAACTGCAACATTAAGAGATTTACAGATAGTATAATACACAAATGATGTAACAGTAGCACATTCTTGATCAGAAACAAAGGCACTGTAATCAAAGAAATGAAATTTGCAAAAAGTAATATTTATCTTAGTTTCTGACCATTCAAATTTGATAATGAAAAAAGATTTATTATGGTAATTTCTAAAGTGTGAAATTCAACTGCATGTATTTCAAGGTGCTACAGAACTGCATTTCTGGGGTATAAGAAATTCTATTTTAACCATTATTATGCCTTGAGGTTAGTGGGCTAAACGATAATTTAGTGAGAAACCATAAAAAAGTGATGGGAAACAATAAACTTGGATTATTGACAAACTTAGAAGTTCACACCAAAGAATGCATTATTAGATCAATGCAACGATTAAATAGCCTGAAAGAGAAGAAAATTAATCATAGCAGCAATGAAATATAACTATGAGATGTCATAACTAGCCAAAGAGAGACACCCATTTATCCAAAATGGTTTCATATGAAAGTTTCTATGCTGAAGATTACCCTTACAAATATATATCTTGTTTTTGAGAGCCACAAATGTTGACTTCCCTGTTTGTCTTTGACAGTATTTAACATGCTCAGGTAATAACTCTGAACAAACTGTGTTGAAAATGTATCACCAGAAACAGAACAAAATTGATCAATCAAAAACATAACAGCAAGAAATCATTGCATGAATACTTCACAACTAAAGTAATGTCATTTTGAGTGAAACTGATCAAGAAAAGGTATATCCATTTGAATCAACATGAAACAATCAGAACTGAAGTCAATGTAGTGTCTTTTGAGTGAAACTGAACAGGAAAAAGAACATTTAAATCAAGATTTAAAAAAGAAGCATAGGACATTATTCGGGTATCATATGATAGAGGAATTTGCTCTGACACTCAAACTTGATTACTCAGGTGGACATGATTCTGGGCAGCTTAAATGCATTGATTGAAAGTATTTGCTGATTTAATGGTTTATGAACTGCACGGCACGATTGTATGATGTGTGCCTGAAGGTATAAATAAAAAACACAATATTTTATTCCCACTGACTTTTTGGTAAACTGAGTCGACTCTACACTACCCCTAGTCACAATTCATCAACACATACAAATGAAAGAATACTGTTATCATGATCAGTACTATTCTACTGCACATTTTTAATTAGATCATAAAAGAGAAGGAAAGAGAGGGTTAGATCTTGCCTCAGTTTGATAATGAGCAGAATGTTATGCTTAAAATGAAAATGTAACCACTTCATTCATATCTGAACGTTACAAATTTTTTTTTGTGTGCGCGACAATGCACAAAAATTCTTATGTTTATAAGCACTTGTCAGTATTTTTTTTTTTTTTTTTAATTACATTTTCCCCCCAAACAAGGCACATTGTCACTTTGATGTAGGGGGGGGGGCTACTTTCCTCTAAATTTTAAGCTGTTGATATCTGCAAATCAAAAGACAATGGCCAAAAGTTGTTTTTTTGAAAAACTCAAATGTCCAAAACTTGTACATAATTAAAATTGCTGTCCATATGTCCATATATGTGTCAAAAATCTTATTTTCAACTAGTTTTTGTCTATTTTGACTGAAGTAAGGGTCCATATCCTTTTATATGATGTAATTTGATATTATATCATGAAAATGGGCTCTAATGGGTCGATCGAAGTCCTTTTTCAGCTCTAGATATTGATCATAACTTAAGATTAGATTGTTGCCAAATTCACCAAAAAATCCTTAAATTTTTATAAAAATGCCAATTTTGAGGCTTTAGTGTCTGGAAATGTCAAATATGCCGAAAGGTTTTATTTGATTCTTGTAATTTCCAACCCAAAGTCACTTTAAAAATCCAAAGGAGAAGTCTGGCAAAGCACCACAGTTATGTTTTTTTCTCAACAAAATATCACCCCAAACAAGCTCTAAAAAGTGCTGCGGCATCACCTAAAATGGTAAAAATAAGGTACTTCCTCTCATTTGCCATCTTTCTAACCATGATTTTTGGATTCCTTGCCCTCAAAACCTTACCTGTGTGAATATTTAGCTCCAGAATTTATTTTTTGCAACAAAAATGCAAATTTTGTAAAACGCCGGGGGTCAAAAATTCTACGTCATGAGATAGCAATTTTTGATTTCCAGGCCAAAACCAACTGTGAAAAAAAATGTTCCTCAAATCCAACTGGGCTGAAATTGCAAATTTCTCTTAGTTTTAACCCAAAGTTTGTATGGTGTAAATATGAAAAAAATCCAAGAGGGGGTGTGTCGGAGCTGGATGAATTGGGCTGGAATAACCCTTGAATCATTAGAGTTGTTTACGAATTTTTTTTTTTTTTTTTTTTGCGTCGTCTTCTCCATAAACAGGGAGAAGGTGGAGAAATTAGTCTCAAATCTGACTTTTGTGCTTTTTTTTTTTACAGCCCTGAAAGTGGCCATCTACTTGATGGGATTTTCCAAAGGATATTCAAAAACTATGGAATATATCCTTGCATACAAACCTAGCACTAAAATATTGTAATAAGCACATGCAATACTCGATGCACATTTTCCTTTGTTTTTCATTTCTTTGCTGTAATTGCTGTTTCAGGCTCTTTCTGGTGAATGTGGCTTCATGGCTGCCAACATGTACGCACGTTCCATATTTGGTGAAGACGTCCTTGCCAATCTAAGTATTGAGAAACCTGCACATCTGAGCAACGATGCCCCAGTCCAGGGACATGTTCGTATTCGAGCCAAAAGTCAGGTAGGTCTAAAAAAAATTTTTTTTTTTTTTTTTTTTGTATTTCCCATGTTATCTTCCTGTGATATATCCTCTGGGCATGGTTATCGATTGCAGCTCATGGGACCATAGATGCAACCCAGCAGGGCTACACTCTTAATTGTCTAGTGATCGACTCCTGAAAATGTAACCAGATGCTTACTAGTAGTTATTGGAAACTACCGCTCTGATACTCTGGGCATGCAAAACATGCATGACCCTAAGTCTTTGTGGCAACACTTATCTTCAATTGGCTGTTTGTCGTCAGATGCTGCAGTTGAGTTCATCCTTCATAGATGTTCTGGTGAATGGCTTTATGTTGCTATTTCAGTGCAGTCCAGGCTGGTTGTGGCATTGGTGCTGTAATAAACCGTTGTTCAAGTCAACAATTCAAAAATAACTCTGATTATTTTTCTAATGAACAAAAATAAAAGTTCTTCACGCTAAACTTCGTACAAGGAAAGCTAAGTTCTTTGGGTTCTCAACAGCTTCGTGATGCAGGTTGTTACAACCTAGGTTCGTTTAGACAATTTCCCAACTAGGAACAAGAGCCTTTCAACTTAGCTCTCATGGGGGTTTCTGCCCTTGGGCAAGAGCTCAGGGCGATGCGTTCTCTTAAATTCCAGTCAGCCAAATCCCGTTTCTCAGAACACACTGGTTTTTATTAAACGCTAATTCCAACCACCCATCTCTTGAGATCTGTTTTCCTCTCTGTCGTTTAAAGATTACCCTTTCTCTTTTCCTCTGAATCTCCTTTTCTTTCTATATCTTAACCATATCCCTCTTCAATTCTCTTTTCTCTTTTTCTCCCTCCTTGTCTCTCCTTTGCAACCAAATATGCTATATAGTGGGATGCGTTAAAATCAATATAACATAAAATATCTACCGCATGGTGTCCAGCCTTCACGTAGGTATGTTTCCATCACTTACTTGGTGGTCTGACACTTAACTATAACAGTTGGCCTAATGGCAATATATTCCTAGATAATAGAGCAGACCTCCCATCGCCATGTTAGCTTTACTTCTCTTTTCTGTCCACCATATCGGCAATAAAGACATACTCCAGACTTTGGAACACCTCCACCTGACTCTTAGCCTGTAAGCAAGGTGAATTGGTGTTACCTGGGCATACATCGTTACATTCCCACCTTCGTAATCTTAGTGTTACCCCAACTCCCCCTCATTATTTATTCACGATCCAAGTTGTTTCTAGTTTTTTGAGGAGCTGCCCTCTACACACACACGCACATTAGATTTGGGAAATACAACTTGATTTTGCATCTGGATAGGAGGGGTACGCTTACTTTAGAAAGACCTGAGCTTGACCACTTAATTTTTTCTGTTTTCATTGTTACTTAGCTCAGTTGTATTTTTCTTTCTTTTTTTTTTTTCTCTCATGTCATGCCTTTTTTTTTCTCTTTTCATGATGGTTCTCTTCAGATGATTCATGAATGGGGCAGGGGAGTTAAAATGACGTTTCTTTCGGCAAAGAATAGTTTCCTGTTTCCTCTCTCCATATAAGCATTCAGTGTTTTTTTGTTTTTGTTTTTTTCCAGTCGAAATTAATTGGGGTTGTTTAGAACAGAAAATCTGAATGGCATTTTTAAATTCCTTGAAAAATTAAATGATTATTTAAACTTTGTTCTCTTAACATATCGATTTCTATGACAAATTGACTTTTGTATAGATAGGAGAAATGGATGTAGGTTACAAGAAATGGATGTAGGTAAAATTAAAAGTATTGAAACTTGCAAATTTGGTTTGAAATGAAATCTTAAACAACTAACCTCAAGTCCAAATGGCAACATCATAAAAATGCACATAATCGTATGACAGATCTCCCATTTATCTTGACAGTTTTTTTTTTTCTTTATCGGGGCTCTATATTACGAGTGAAACAATCGTATTTGTGAGTGATTTTTCAAAATGGCGACTAGAAATAATAAAACACGTATCTTTTGGCGATTGTATTTCTTTCACTGACAGAATTCCAAACCTCACTACTGAGTGAAAAATGTTTTCCAACTTTGTTCGTTTTATTTAAAAAAAAGAAAAAAAGTTAAATTATGTAAATAATAAGTTTGATAGAACAATATATTCTTTTTTTTTTTTTTTTTTTTTTTTTTTTTTTTTTTTAACGAAAGCTGTTTAAAAAAATATCTGAAGAAATTAGAATGTTTATACATTCAAGTATTAACATAAAATTTGATGTATATTTAGAAATACACTTATTAAAAAAAACAACAGAAAAATCTTTATGATGTACATACTCGTCACAGAATGAAGATGTCATATTCTAAAAATCATGTAGGTTTGGCTAGTAACTTTTCTATTTGGCTAGTAAACAAAAAATATTTAGTTGTCAAAGACCAACTAAAGATAAATTTGTCCATAGAGCCCTGTTTATTAATTTAGATTTTTTTTTTTTTTTTCAAATTTTTTTTTCTCTTGCTCTTTCTCATTTCTTGTTTGTTTTTTTTTGTATTTATCATTTTTATTTCTCGGTTTTTGTTTATATTTCTTTATTTGTTTATATTTCTTGTTTATTTGTTTAATTTTTTGTTGCTTTTTTTTTTTTGTTTCTCTTATTTCTTGTTTTTATGTTTCTTTTTTATTTTTTTTTTTTGTTTTTTTTTTTTTTTAATTTTATTTTTGTTATTAATTCTCGTTATTTCCCTCTATTTCTTTTTATTTCCCCCATCGTGAGGCAGAGTGGTGCTAAATGATAAACAAAAAACTTTATTTCAATTCATGAGAAATGCAAAAAAAAAAAAAAAAAAAGAAAAAAAAAAAAATGTAAGTCAAACCTGTCAGTCTACCGCTGACTTTATTGTGATGAGAAAATACAGACGATGCAGTCCAAGAACGGATTGTGTTAAAGTTACAAGGCTGAGCATTAGACTCCTGGAAAAATTAAACTTTTTTTTTTAAAAAAACTTTCTTGAATGTTCTGTTAAAATATTAATTTCTATAATGCACATACATTAACCTTTACATTTGAATCAAATGCATTTTTATTTTCTTCTGCAGGGCATGGCGTTGAGTATGGGAGACAAGATCAACCTTTCCCAAAAGAAGATTCTCAAAACAGGTCCAGGCTCCAACTAAATTTCATTACTAACCCTATTTCACTCTATTCTCTCCCTTAACCACTCCTTTCTCAACCTCCCTCCCTGCTCTATCTCTCTCTCTCTCTCTCTGCCGAAATCCTCTTAGGGGGTTTGGTAAGCTACATGTTAATTATTTCAATTCTTCACTTGTACAACAACAACATGGCTAGAAATAAAAACAATTGTTACGCTCTTTAATTTATACTTTTTTTTTTTTTTTCATTTATGAGTGTCTGCTTTGGGAGCATTGAGTTATCGCTAGGGCTGTGACAACAGCGTATTCTTGTCATTGTTTTGACTCTTGAGTGTATATCTGTTAATATCTTATGTTTTTATATAGACTGATGTGGTTCTCAATTGATTGGCTGTGTCTTACTGTGTCGGATATATACTAGAGAGTCAAAAGAATGAAAAGAATATGCTGTTGTCACAGTCTTAGTTATCACACTCTATGGTTGTCTGCTGTAGAAGTATTGAGTTTTTACCCCTTTCGGGGAATGCTTTAAGAATATCAAGTTATCAGACCTTTTGGGATCTGCTTTTGGAGTATCGTGTTATCACACCTCTGCTTTAAGAGAACTAAGTTATCGCACTCTATGGGTGTCTGCTTTGGATGTATCGAGTTATCCCTTTTGAAGTCTGCTTTTAAGGAGTATAGAGATCGTCTTTGAGTACTACTCTGGGAGTATAGAGTTATTGCACGTTTCAGCTAATAGGTAAACGAGTCAATCATCAGTGTTTAAATTGTAAATACGAAAATGATTCATAAAGGTATAGAAAATGGCTGAGGATACATTAAAGTATAATTGACAAAAAATGTTTACACAAACATTTGCGGACGGTTATCCTTGTCCTTATAATTGTTGTTTAACGGCGTTTCGACTAACTATTCCTCTGGCCTTCTTCAGGTGGTTAACCGCAACGGGATAGTAATGCTGAGTCTCTTAACTGTATCCTCAGTAATTACTGCCTTCCATAGTTGTTGTCGTCTCAACACATTTTGGCCAAGTAAGCCTCTGGCCGGTTTTAGGTAGGATTGAAATCACTATCTTCAGATAATGCTCACCTGGAACCATAGAGATTCAACGCTTCTATTTTCTGCGCTATGAGTGAGCGTTGTTTGGAGATAGCAGTTTTAATCCAACCCAAAGCTGGCCAAAGGATTAGTTGGCCAAAATGTAATGAAACGACAACTATGGCAGACAATAATTACTAAGGATGCAGTTAAGATTCTGCATTCCTATCCTGTTGCGGTTAACCACCTGACGAAGGCCAGAGGTATAGTTGGCCGAAACGTCAGGAAACAACAACTATGAAGATGAGGATAACAGTTTGGAAATAAATATGCAAATTACTCATCTCAAAGAATTCCAATAATAAAATCAACAGCTGTTTCTTCATAAGTTTTTATTTTTTTACATGGAGTTCACCGCTTATCAGATGTGGTAGCAGTACTCCATTTTTGGACGTACTTGGCTCTTATATAACTACACAATCAGTAACAATTTGTAATTACAACGTCTAATTCCACCACTTCGGAGGTCTCTTGTGAATGTCAGTAAATACATCAAGTTGAACTGCATTCCTTCCGAGCTCAGTAGGAGGATGGAGGAAGACTCGAAAGCCTAAATCTTTTCAATAATTCTTTTTCCCAGACGAAATCCCTCGCTTTCCTGCCTCATACTTCCTCTCGTGAGATCTCTATCCTGCTACGTAGTCCTAAGGTGAAAACATTTAAACTTCTGATCAAATTTGTCACTTTTTTTTTTTAAAAATTAAATTTTACCTTTTTATATGGAATTTTCTGATTTTAAATTAACTCTATACACCCACATATACATCTTGCTGCGTGATTACCTCAGTCGATTAGTTAACTCAGTTGCAAAGTCAAGCGAGTATGTGGCATTTTTTAAATAACCTTGCCTTGTTGATTAAGGAATGGTTGATGCCCTGTGCATTTCTAGGAGGTCCATACTTGTGTCGTTTCATCCTATATTTTGTAGGGAGTAAGTTTAAGCTTGCAGTCTGAGGTGTCACTACTGGGGAATATTGACAGGATTGCTCAGGCAATTTTTAATGGCCTATTACTGATGTTTTTTCTTCTAGAGCTATTTGAGGTAAAATAAAAAGAATGACCTAGATGCGTTTTTGTACTGTTTTGCTTTTTAGTGAAAACTGGTTCTCCAAAACCTCATTTTTTTAAATCAATTTCTCAGCAAAAAATAAAACCCACAACACTATTTTTTTTACATATTTTTAGTTTTTTTTGTTAAATTTTTTCCTGAATATTTTTACATTTTAAATAAAAGCTTTGCGGGCTGAATTAAAGACTTTAGCAGACAGATCTGGCCCGCGGATCATAGTTTGGAAACCCCTGGGCTAGAGTTTCTCCTTACAGGCATTGGCTCAACTCTCCTCCACCGTCCACCTTATGTTACATTTTCCTACAGTGAAAACTGAGTAAAAGTAAAATCTTATGAGGAGAAAATATTTTTTTTCTTTTAATGGAAAAAAAAGTCTAAGAGGATTTTTATGAGTCTCAAAAAAAAAATTCTGTCTGCATTGCATGAGAAATGCCTCGCTATCCCTACTCTCTTTGTTTTGTTCGTTTTTATTTTAGTTGGCATGCGTTTTGTTTTTTTGTTTTTCTTTTTGTTTTTATTTATTTATTATTATTTTTTAATTTTTTAATTTTTTTTTTTTCACTTTATGATTTTTTAAATGACTTTCTTTATTTTGGATCATGTGTGTAGATCCAGTTCTGTTGGCGTCTGAAAGAAACAGTATTTAGCACAACACCATATTTGGTTTGATGGTAATAGTTGGCTAACATATTTTCAGCATATCTGCTACTAGAAGTGGTGACATGGCAAATCAGTTCTTTCACTTTTTTTCTCTCACCTATATCTTCCTTCTGCATGTACGTTTTTTTTTTTTTTTTTTCTTTTGTTACGTTTTTCCAATTGTTTTTTTTATTTAATCATTGAAAAGTTTTTTCGGTCTCATTTTAATTAAGAATCATTGAAATAAGTTTTTTGGAGAATTATTAAAAACGTGTTTAAAAATTTTAATTCAGAATTATTAAAATTATTTTTTTTTCTTAATTTATATAGTTTTGTTAATTTTTATTGTATATTTTTCAATAATATCCTGTTATGTTTTATTTCAATAAATCGCTTCACAATAGAAATACTGAAGAACAATAAAAATGAAGGAACTCATTTGCCATGTCACCGCTTCCAGTAGTAGACACACCGAAAGTTAGGAAGTACGTTAGCTGACTATAACTGATTTGATATCTAATGTTCACAAAATTTCACATGCATGATCGATAAAATTCAATCTTTTTTTTGATCAAAACATATAAATAAGTTTCAGTTGATGCCCGACTTGTTTTCAGTCATTATGTATTCTAATTAAAAATCTGCTGGGATTCACTTTAATTGCTAAAAACTAAATCTCTACAGAGAAAAAAAGTTTTGTTATTGTAGCAAAATTTGAAACTTGAAATATTGAATTTCAAGTGAGATGAATGGTATCTACTTAATAATTGTCACAGTAATGAACATATCCAAAAATTCCAAAAAACGATAAGTTAGAAAATTAATTATTAATGAAAACAGTTTTCGAAGACATTGGAAATTGAGTTTTGCAAAAAACTAAAATGGAGAGTTCAAATTGTAACACAAAGGGAGGTAAATATTTTCTGAAAATGAACTTTGGCAAATTTAGTAAAACTCAATTTTTACAAATTCTCCAAAAACTGTTTTTGTTGATAATTAATTTTCTACCCCATCGTTTTTCTTAAATTTTGGATATGTTTATTACTGTGACATGAAACTTCAGTAGCTAGCATTGGTTTCACTTACAATTCAATATTTGTTTTCAAATTTTGCTACAATAATGAAGCAAAAAAAAAAAAAATTCAACAAAAAACAAAAAAAAACAAGTAGATCTATATTAGAGTTGTCTCCCCTATTGTATGTTTTTAGACAAATGAGTTTAAAGATATGAACAGAATAGGATAGAAACTTTTTTTTTTTCAGTTATTTTTTAAAAGTTTTTTATTAAATTAACTATTTCAAGTTAAAAATACGTTTGAAATGTGTAAATATCTTAGTATAATTAGGATTTTAATATAAAACAACTAGAACTAGTGGATTTAACTGACGCCAAAAAATACACCTTTTTTGGTTGTAGTTAGATAATGTCTTCCCTAATTTTCTGCAGACCGCTGCCAGAAGTGGTGACGATGCAAATCAGTTATTTTTTTTTTTTTTTTTTATTAATCAGTATTATGTATCGGAAACATTTTTTATGTTTAAAATTTTGCTATTTTGATTTTAACCATTTTATAACATTTTTTTATAAAATTTCAAATAAAATAAAAACTTAAAATTTTGCCATTAAAACGGCAAAAATAAAGACTAGCTGTGTTATTTTTATCTTTTTATAATTTTGTTAATTTTTATTGTATATTTTTTCAATAATGTTCTTTTCTTATATTTTATTTCAATAAATCGCTTCACAATAGAAATGCTGAAAAACAAAAGTGAAGGAACTGATTTGCCTTGTTACTGCTGCTGGTAGAACTTTGCAGAAAATTAGGAAAACGTTAGCTGACTATAACCGCTTTTTTCCCTATTATGACGTGATACTCAATTGATTTTAATTCCAAAATGTTTTTAATGTCATAATATTAAAATCTAAATACACAACACACACACACGCACTAATTTTATTCTCAATTTTGAAAAAAAAAAAACAATAGTTAAATGCCTTGGGTAATGACATCAACCCAAAATGGATTTCTATGTTTCTTTGTTAATAAAGCAAAATTCTGAGTCGAAAAAAAAAAAAAGAATTTTTACTAAAAGCAATGTCATCAACTTAATTTGTGTCAATTTTCATTAGTTAAATATTACTGCATTATTAAATCAAAGAAGAATTTCTGAGCTTTATCAAAATAAATAAAAGCTTCGTCATATTTGTTTGGGATGGTGACATAAAAAACAAAGGAAATAACTCTGTTCATAATATTTCAAAAACTTTTCGATTTGGCTAAGATTTACAGTTTTCAGAAAAGTAATTACCTCCCCTGTTATATGAATTCTTTTGTTATATATATATATATATATATATATATATATATATATTTAATAACTTAATTTTTGCAAATTTTAAACTATTTTGATTAATAATTTTCTGTCTTCTCGTTTTTGTTACTGCGACTTTACAATTAAGTAGACGCCATTGGTTTTAATTGAAATTTAATATTTTGATTTTTTTTCCAACTTCTACCTTAATAACGACAAAAAATCTGAATTTATTTTCAACTCTGCAACTTTATCCATATAAATTACAGGCCTGG
Source organism: Euprymna scolopes (assembly GCF_053919585.1). Classification (NCBI taxonomy): domain Eukaryota; kingdom Metazoa; phylum Mollusca; class Cephalopoda; order Sepiida; family Sepiolidae; genus Euprymna; species Euprymna scolopes. The sequence goes on from NC_136519.1 coordinate 79,202,361, forward strand.
ACTTATCTGGTTCACCTCCAATAATATTTTTGCGTAACATGCTTGAAGAGAATGTATGACTTGAGGATTATGAATTTTTCTTTTTCGTTCTCGCCCTGTTTTCGCACGAATATCTTCAAAACGGCAGAATCACATTGACACACTGGTTCCCGCTGGATCACCGGAGTTAAACAATGTTGAATCTGGTCAGTATTAAATGGGTGACTATTTGGGACTTCCAGGTGCTGTATGTGGTCTCCGCTTATCTCGGCATTGTTCCAGTCGTCCTGGACTTCTTGCCACTGGACCCAAACAGTGCCGATTCAGGAGATGTGGTTGGTGAATGAGCAACCCTTGCCTCACAATTACATTTGCAGCTGCAGGGGGTATCCTTTGTCTTTTGAGACTGAACAGAGGCATCATCTTGAAAACGTTTGTAGCGTATTTGAAATAATTTTGCAATTTGATTTTCGTCAAAGATTCTTTCTGCAACAACAAATATAATAGCTCTTTTCAGTGGCAAATATAGCTTCGTGCATTAAAAGGTTAAGTTCAAATTATTACTGCAACCTCAAAAAAAAAAAAAAAAAACTCAACTGGTCGTCAATGTAATTGTAAAGTTAATAGTTTTAATTTTCTTTGCAGTTAAAAAATAAAATTTTAGTTGTAAAGTCCAAAACTTATATTTTTCAGCATAAAACTTCCTTGTTTGTCTTCTCTAGGAGTTCTTGCGCCAATCATCATCAGAGATTATTTACCGATAACCAACAAGTCTTCCCAGATTTCCAGTATTTTCAATCTCTGAATAACTTTTGCAAATGACTTTACATTATCACAACAGCTGCTTACCGTTATCACAACAGCTGTTTACCATTGATTTTGCTGGTAACAACCATTGGTCTTAGTTGGAATTTGGATGGCTGTAAACCTCGTCAAAGTCTTTGCACTCATCTAGAGGAGGTCTGGTTAGTGCTCTCTTTCCTCCTGAGTATAGCAAGCAACTCCACCACAAATCATCTGTGCGGGCAAACTTCACCACAAATATAAACAAATCTGAAAAAAATGAAATTTTAGTTGTAAAGTGAACATAAAATATATCATATGTACTCTCTATAAAATAACATAAAATATATATCATTATTGTATTTACTCCTTAGGAGTTCTCACAAAGGTCATCATCAGGATTATTCACTGATAACGATGAAGTCTGAATGACTCACAAACATCTCCTTTACATGATAGATTCTTCAAATAATGGTTCCACATTTTCTTTCCAAATTCGTAGATAACACTGAAAAACTAACCCTCCCTGACAAAAGTTACTTACGGCACCCATGTATGGAATATTGTGACATTTGGGCTGCTGCATCTGCTTCTAGTCTCTCACTCCTGGACAGGGTACAAAAAATAGTCACCAACATGATAGGTCCTGAACTAGCATCTAAGCGTCAGCCTCTGTCCCATCGATGAAATGTTACGTCCATCTACCTGTTCTACAAGTAATTTAATGGTGGATGCTCCGATAAACTACAAGCCCTTGTACCCCCTCGACGTAAATACTCCCAACAAACCCAACAAGGAGGAAAATCTCACCCCTTCACAGTAGAGATCCCTAGATGTAAGAAAGCCTTCTACTCCAATAGTTTCTTCCTCAGAACTACTAGACTTTGGAATTCCCTTCCGGGTTCCTGCTTTCCCAACTGTAATGACATGCATAAGTTCAAGTGTAATGTGAACAGACATCTTGCTGCTCAACTCCCTAGATAGTATCCCTGCAACTTAGGTTTCTGATAGTAGCCCCCTACTTCAAATGGTGAAACCGGGTGAAAATGTAATAAAAACAAATTTAAAAAAAAAAAAGTGTCCCAGTTGACCCATCCCAGAGAATATTTTATTTCTAAAATTGAGATATTATACATTCAGAATAAACCGTTGACCTTTTGGCTAAGAACAAAGCGTAGTATCAGTTCTGATAATATACTTCACTTTTACTGTCCTCGGTCAGTAGGGGAGAGACTGGGACAATTTTTAATTTTGGTCTTATCCAGAGTGCCCCCCCCCTTTTTTTTGGGGGGGGGCACATTAAAAACCAACCTTGTGTCTGAGGAGGCAAGTAAATAGGAACACTGATCAAGAATATACCAACTTTGTGGGTGTTTATTTTGTAGTTTTTTACTTTTAGCTGAATATACAAACATACAGTCAATTGTTCTTTATGTTATAGAATACGTAATCTGCATAAATTAAAATATTTAATCGCATCTTATGACTGGGCAATGCCGGGTTGTCTGCTGTTTATTTTCTAAAATTTAAGTATTATTCATCCAGGAAAATACCAATGAAGAATACTTGCAGAAGCCGTTGAAATTCCACGGTAGTTGAAAATTTTAAAACGTATGAATTAAATTAATAAAAAAAATGAAACAAATAACAAATTTAAATCAATTTCTTAGTAAACATTTTTTTTTTTTTTTTTAACTTTTAGAACCAAAAAGAATTGATTTAAGATTTAGATTTTCTTTCAAAAAAAAATTCAACACATTGTTTTTTGTTTTGTTTTTTAAATTTTTTCTGAATAATTTTTTTATATAAATTATAAAGGAACAGATGTCAATTCACTTGCACATTTTTTTTAAATTTTAAAAGAATTTATAATCAACATACAATCTCCTCAACAGGACTTTTTTTAATTATAAAATAAACCCTTTTTTAAATTTTAAAATAAAACCTTTTTTAAATTTTAAAATAAACCCTTTTTTTTAAATTTTAAAATAAACCCTTTTTTAAATTTTAGAATAAACCCTTTTTTTAATTTTAGAATAAACCCTTTTTTAATTTTAGAATAAACCCTTTTTTTAATTTTAAAATAAACCCTTTTTTTAATTTTAAAATAAACCCTTTTTTTAATTATAAAATAAACCCTTTTTTTAATTATAAAATAAACCCTTTTTTTAATTATAAAATAAACCCTTTTTTTAATTATGAAATAAACCCTTTTTTTAATTATAAAATAAACCCTTTTTTTATTATAAAATTAACTTTTTTACAAAATAAACTTCTTTTTTTATTCATAAAATAACTAGCCAGTTGAATATATTCGCAAAAAATGAAACAAAAACACACTAACAGCTCCTTTCTACAATTTAACAGGCAAGAATGATTATAAGAAAAGTCAAATTAGCTTTTAAAAAAGAATAATTAAATAGAAACACTAGGTGCTATATTATAACAGTACACGTGAAAAAATTTAAATGGCTTAAAATATTTCAGTATTGTATATATAGAAAGAGCTTGATAAGCTAAGAAATAATCTTTTTAAATCCAATTAAAATCAAGGAAGTTATGACTATTTTTATGTCCTGCGTGTTTGGATATTTTCCCCCCTTTAAGACCATATGCGTTTTGTCACATTTTTTTTGCACTACTTTTTCAGTAAAAATGCTATATCTTTGTTAAAACACAAGACTAAGCAATGAAATTTGCCATATAAGTGTATTTTTGTGCAAGGAATCTGAATATGCTATTGAAAATCTCCAGAAATGAATGGTTTCCAAATAATCTACAGTAAATGCACATAAATATGCTGCGATTGCTTAAAAATGCCATGTATTCATTAAAAGAAAAGAAGTTAGGGAACTCAAAGTTTAGTTGTAATGCATTTTATGTGCCAAAAACTGAAATCGAAATCTAGGATTGGTTAAAAATGAATATATTGCAATATTTCTTTGGTATTATTGTAGATTAATACGTTCTGTTACCCCTCCCCATCTGACCACCTCTCCAAAATATGTGATTCTACCTTTATAGACAATTGCATGTGAACAACTTGAAAAACTTTAATAAAAGATAAAAATTATTTTAGAATTTAATGTAAAATGATTTCTCATTTTGAATCATTCGAGCGTTTTAGGGCAGTTACCCCCCACCCTTTTCCCATGATAGATAAATCCTGGGTGTTTTTTTTTTTTTCTAAAAGGTGATTATGCGTGGTTTTAAGAGGGTCTTTGTGCAATTATGAGAAGGTGGGGAGGTTGCCACTCTGACTTTGAGTTAATGATAGGGCTAAGGAAAATTGTGTGAAACATCCTGAAAACTTGATAGAAACAAAACAAAAACAATTTTAGAATTTAGTGGGGGTTGGTTTCACATAAATGTAAAATAATTCACCATTTCAAGACGATCCTAGCGTTTTAGGACAGTTGACCAATTTATTTTGAGGGGGCGGATTAATCATGTGCACTTTTCTGTAAACGTTTTTTATGCTTTTTTTTTTTTTTTACATTTATATGAGCTCACAGGAAGTTTGTTTAGTGGGGAGCTCTGCCACTTGTACTTAGCGTTATTGTTAAGGCTAAAGGTTTTAGGAGGAGGCTTGCCACTCGTACCTAGGATTAGACATAGAATTAAGCAAGTTGTTTTTTTTTTTGTTTTTTTTTTTTTTAAGAGAGTGTTTGATACCCATTGTGAAACTTTACAAGAATTATGACAGACAGACAAAAATAAATGTTATTTAAAAAAAGTGACGTCCCTCTAACAGAAAACATGATGCTTGGAAAAATATCAAGTATTTAAATAAAAAAAAAAACAAGTTTTTGCTAAAGCTGGCAAATTGTTAAAAATTTTGAATTAATTTTATTTTGATTTTTAATTACATTTCATGTCTTTTCCTACCGTTGTTATTTTTTAACTGAGCACCTCCTACAAATATTTAAATATTGATTATTTATTTATTTTTTAATAATCGGGTAGATTAGTTTCCATTCGATAATAATTCAATGAAAACATTTTTTAAGGGATGAAAATTAGAAGTATGTGTGTACCGTTCGTACACGTGAACCAAAACATCATATTTCACATTTTCGCTTGTTAAAATATTTTAAAATTTAGTTACAAAATCTTACCCAAAATGCCATTTTATGATGTTCACATTTTTATCACTTTTATTTGCTTAAAACTCTAAAAATATATAATGTATGTTATTATTTACTAATTCATTTGAAAGTATATTCATTTCTGAACAAAACGGTGGTATTTTGAAGACTTAAAGTGCTTTGGTTTTTAAAATATGACTATTTTAGCAGAAACCCCTTGAAATCTGTGATTATCCAAAGCATTTTATCGTCCGTGTGTATTGCTACTTTTTACATCTATCTATTCTTTGTGGCTCTCTCTTTTTTTGGAAATGTACACTTTGTAGATATTTTCTATTCTGAAATTGCAAACAGACAGCCATGTTTTTTTACTTTTGAAAATTTTTGGAGAGGAAACGGTTTTGATGATTTTATTTATTTATTTATTTTTTTTTTACTGATAAAGAGTGACTATAAAGGGAGGTAATGTTTGCAATGATTTTTTTTTTTTTTTTTTTTTTTTTTTTTTTTGCGACGCTGAACGTACAGACAAGTAAATTAATATTTAGATACCAACTTTGTAGGTTTCTGTTTTGTAGTTTTTTTACTTTTAGCTGGACATACAAACATACACACGGACAACTAAATATGCTAAATTAGAACAATTCAAATGGAATTTTTGTTTCAGATATAAACTCAAGGTTTAGATGGTATTCTCATAAAGTTTTACTAGATATAACCTCTGATGTTTTGCAAGTCTTATTAAACTGTGGAATCTTTCTGTCAAACGATATGAGAGCAGTTGTCTCTGAAATGCAAATCATCACTCCTCATCTGTATTGAAAAAATACTACATATTTACAAAATCACTCAAATACATGCGATGATAGCGATACAAATAAGAAATTAGTGTGTATTCAAACAGGCTGCCTGATCGTAAGATACGCTTAAATATGATATTTTAATTCATGCAGATTTTGTATTTATTGTTATAGAACCAATTCTTTATTGATTATTATATTGTACCCAATATATATATATAATATATATAGTAGTGATTTCACTCATTAAAAAAATATGACCTGGGTACCATCAGCCAGAATCAAAACCAAACCATACATGGCATCATCATACTCTAGCATCATTCGTTACTATCTGAGCTAAGTCTATATGCATATCAAAAAGTTAAAAAAATTGACGTAAACGTATAAATGTATATTTGTGCATGCATAGAAGATACACGTTTAGTTGATTTATGCCTGCCAAGTTCTAATTTTTCAATTTTGACCTCTTAACAGTGATTTTTTTTTTTTTTTAATTAAACTAAATCAAATTTGTTCCACGGGTCTAAATCCTCTTTATTCTATATATCAAGTTTCAAATCTGTAGATAAAAAATTGACATCATAGTTTGATAGAGACTATTCTGCACAGAGACACTAACATAATATTATAATAAAGTCATGTTCCTGTCTGTTTGTTTTTACTACATACATCATATATGATGTCAGAGTAGATGACATCATATAATTGTTCTGACCTGGCAAGGCTGGCTATATACAGCTAATCTGTGTATATGCATGTACATTATATATAAATTCTGAATTACTTTATGTAGAATTACAATTAGTTTTGCTGTATTTCTATAAAATTTAATTCCGAATTTCCATTCATATTATTATTCTAATATTGGGCTTCCTTTATCCACTTGGGATCATCTTATAAATATTGATATTAACATTTATTTGGACTTCATGCTTACACGATTATACACTCTGTTATCCTATGGCATTTTAGTATTTCATTTAATATATGATATCTAATATATATATTAGACATATTTTAGTGATGGGATGATTCCAATATTTTTTTTCTGATTCCGATACAGTTACCGATTCCATATTAAATTCCTGATTCCGATTCTTTAAAAATCTCTAAATATTTAACTATAAAATGGTTATTTTGTCCTCATTTCCATAAAAACACATCTTAAATGTGCAAATATTTTCTCAAACGTAAAAACACACTTGCGAGGGAATATGATCTAGAGATTTTAGTCTTGTTAGAATTTCAAATCAATAAATATGGATTATTTTATTATTACAACCAGAAGTGGAAAATTTTTCTTAAATCAAATAAAAAAAAATAAATAAATAAAAGAATCGGTTTCGGCATCTGAAAATAGGCACAAATTTTTCCATTTTCAATGCCGATTCCAATACCTGCAAAAGTTCTGATTTTTCTGATTCCAACTAATTGTCCCAACACTTACATATATAGGGCGGTCGCTAGAAAAGCGGGAAATTTGAAGGTCAGCTTAGATCATGAATAAAATGCGTTATTGCTATTTTTTGATTGGTGCCGTGTGAGTGTTATAAAAATAAATCGTTGTTTGATGCTGCAGTGAATTGCACGGGCGACATTTTGAGTATCTATGAGTATAATATAACATTTGTCTTTGAAAGACTTTGTAAAAATAAATCGTTGTTTGGCGAATTTCCTGCTTTTCTAGCGACCACCATATATACATATACTAGCAAAAGTACCCGTCGTTGACTGGGTTCAAAAACAGCTTACAGAAAATGGACTCTGATTTCTGAAAGTATGATAGGTTATGAAAAGGAAGGGTTGTAAAGAGATAGCTTCGAATTTGGGGGTATCAAAACCAAAGCAAAATATGATGAAAGTAAAAATAAAATAGATAAACCCCATAATTTATTATACCATACCTGTTCACACTGAAACACTTATCACAATATTCTGTGGATCTATATTAAAAAACCTTGTTAAACTTTGTGACATATTTCCATTCTATGGAGGTCAGGTGCAAATGAACACCCCATAATTTTATTATACCATATTTCTTCAAACTGAAACATAATTATCAAAGTATACTTATACACAGATATGAAAAGTCTTTATTAAAGTTTGTGCCCATTTCCATTCTATGGAGGCCAGGCGCAAACGCAGACCCCATCCCTATTTAAGTTAAAACATACTTATCAAAGTATTCTTATGTACATCTATATCAAAAACACTTGTAAACGTTTTTTTTTTATTTTTTTAAATTTTTTATTTCGATACTTTGTGGACCAGGTGCGAACGCTGACCCCACAATTTTAATAAACCACCGTTCTGCCAGATCAAACATACCCATTCCTGTGTCTCGATACATCTATCATTATATGTAATCAGTTTTTTTTAAAATGGGCAACCATATAGGAGCCTATTCGTGACCAGACACACACACACAGACATTCAGCTTTATATTATATATATATATATATATATATATATAATGTCATCCCAAAACACAAAACTGATTTTAAGTGTCCATAATGGTTGCTGGGTTGTTCAACCCCATCAATCCACATCGAAAAAAAGGGAATTAAATCTGTATTGCTTACAAAGATTTATATTCTAAATATATTCTAAATATGTTCTAAATTTGACAAACCAAAAAAGTGAAGTAATTTTAAGAGGGGGGGGGGGGTTGAAGTCTTTTTTTTTTTTTTTTTTTCAAACAAACGAATGCACCAAAGGGAAGTAAGTGATTATTTAATGAAGAAAAAAGAAAAGAAGTAATCGTCACTTTTTAAAAATTTTATTTTAAACATTAAAAATAAATTATTATTCATTTATCTCCAAGAGAGTAGTTACAAAGTCAGGTAGTGTTTGAAAAGCCAGCACAGTATATGAAGTGCACTCTGGTCTACAAAAAACACTGTTAGCCATCTCTGACAGGAGCGCTTTATGTCATAAACAAAAAGTACTTTAATTCTAAAAATTTACCTGTCTGAAATAAGTATTTGTTAAAAGAAAGTGAAGCAAATTGCATTGTTTTTCCTTTTTTTTTTATAATATAAGAAACATTTACTTTCTTATCAGGTTAGGAATGGTTTTGAGAAGATTGTGCACCAAGATATGCATACTAGGTCTTAAAACATCCATGAGCATTCTCATCAGCATTCCTCAGTAGAGGTTACCTCAGGTGATTATCAATAAACAAAGCCCTTTTCAGACAAGGTAAAGCTTGGCAGCATGAACCCCTTGGTATTGAAAAGAACTACACCTCAGCCTGATAGCAACAAGGCCTCTGTCAGACTGAAAATAGATCAGAAATCAGAACATATACTACACTTTGACAAAAATTCATTTTAAAAAGATTATACAATCGTCAAGATAAATTAGGCACACGGCCATTCAAAAGTGTGAGGAGGAGGGCTCTATCGTCATCCTCGTCATTCTATCTTATAATTGTTTAAGCTATTCCTACCTGGATTCCTCAATCACCATAATACCACATTCACTCCAGAGCTGAAGTCGATTTTTTTTTTTTTAATATATGCATAAACTGTAAATAAACAGATTTTCCTTTATTTCATTAGTGTGGGGTGGACAAAAACTAAAGTTAAAACTGGTTTTAGTAAGACATTCCTAACCTTTTCTAAATGATAGACTGCTGACTGTTTTCCGGCTAATTAATTAGGAACTGCGTGCAATATGCTTAAGCAGAAAACACGCATTGACTCCTCTGTCCACACAAGCTACATTTATCCGTCTTTTAAAAATCACAACCTGCCTTCCATTGTTGTTTTCTTATCACGTTTTGGCGCACTAATCCTCTGGCCTGCTTCGGATAGGATTGAAACTGCTATCTTCAGACAATGCTCACTTGGAACCGTAGAGACTTGACTCCTCTTTCCACTGCATCATGGGCCCCTGAAGAAGGCCTGTGGATGAGTTGCCAAAAACATGATGAAACAACAACTTGAATTCGAATCAAAAAAACATTTTTAGTTTAAAAAAAAAAAAAAATCTTTTTCCAAACAAAATGGCATTTTTCAATCAAAAGTTTTGAATTTTAAAAGCGAAGACGAAGAATAGGTTTTTCATTGGGTAATCAATCTGTTCAAGTGTCGGATTTTAAAAGTCTGCAGACGGAGAGCAAATTCCTTGTTTTAGACAAAAAAATCATGTGCAGTAATGCTAGAAAATTCAATATTTTTATGGAGCAATTCTGGTTTCTGATTGATTGCTGGCAGAACGTGGCTCCATTTGATTGGTCAGTTTCTATCGCCAGTGTCTATAAATAGAACCTTCCAACTTTCTGTAATCATAGAGAGTCGCAAACCTGATAGGTCCTGAACTGGCATCTAAGCTTCAGCCTCTGTCCCATCGACGAAATGTTGCATCTCTCTGCCTTTTCTACAAGTATTTTAGTGGTGAATGCTCTGACGAACTGCAATCACTTGTGCCCCCACGACGTGAGCACCCTCGACAAACCCGACAGGCTGCCAAATCCCACCCCCACACTGTAGAGATCCCTAGATGTAGAAGATCTTTTTACTCCAATAGTTTCTTCCCCAGAACCGCTAGACTTTGGAATTCCATTCCAGGTCACTGCTTCCCCAACAGTACTGACGTGCAGAAGTTCAAGTGTAACGTGAACCGACATCTTGCTGCCCAAATCCCTACATAGTACCCCAGTAGTTGTTGCCCCTGATAGTAGCCCCCTACACCAAAGTGGCAATTTGCCTTGTTTGGGGTGAAAATGTAATTATATAAAAAATATTACAGCAATAAAGATAAAAGTAACTATCTGCAAAAAGAGTGCACAAATTATGAAACCTCATATCATAGGGTTTGAAAACTAAAAAACACAAAAAAAAAACTAAAAAAACAAAAACATACAAAAAAAAAAGAATTTACAGTACGTTTTCATCAATCGGATCCAAATTGACATTGTTAAATTTGAAAAAAAAATTCTGAGCAATTAGCAGAGCATATTGAAGTCATGGCTGGAAGTATTTTTAATTAAGTTCCGTTCTTGCAAGTTCGTTGCAGTTAAATGAATAAAAATCTCGGTCAATTGCATCAAATCATGAAAAAAAAAAAAAAAAACTAGAAATAGTTGTACAGAAAAAATAAGGTTACAAAATGTCAGTATGAAAAAGTAATTTTAAAAAATAAATCTTTATTCAATAAAATATAATTTGTTATCTACAGTCGATCATAGGGCACTGTAGAAAATCTTTTGTTAATTTTGTAAGTGGCAGGAGCTGTGTGTTATTAACAAAAAATGTCTCTAGAAATTTACCTAGTTGAAATAAGTATTTTCTGAAAGAAATCGAAGCGAATTACATTTTTTTTTTAATGTAAGAAATATTATTTACCTTTCTTTTTACTTTGTTTTTTCTTAAGAGGCTAGACATAAGATCAGGTGTGATTTTGAAAAGCCAAAGCATTAGGATAAGCACGTTTTGACCTTCAAAAAATGCCTGAACATCCCCATCAGCATTCTTTGGTAAGGGTTTCTCAGGCAATTGGTAATAAACTAACTCCTTCACAGAGAGAGGGTAAAACCTGGGAGTATGGACCTTTGAGTAGTGTACAGAATCATAGTTTAGCTCAGCAGCAGCAAAGCTGCTATTAGACTGATTTTTATGAATGGAACATGGTGCAATGATTAAAAGGAACTGCTAGTCTGAATTAAATATCGATTTCTCAGGTACAAAGTGGCTTAACTTAAAGAGTCCAACTGACTTTTCTTTATACTATTGTAAAAAAAAAAAAATTTTAGTTAACGTTTTTTTCTTTTCATCCTTATGTAGTTAAATTCTGTTTTAAAATTGAAGACATTTGCGAAATCGGCTTATGCAAATGCTAAGTCTATTTCTATTTAACAATTTTAGTAAAGGCTTTTTTTTTTTTTCATCCTTATATAAATGAATTCTCTTTTGTCATAAACTTTTTAGAAGTCGGATTATGTAGGTGCTTAGTCTGTGATAGGTTAACATTGATATCTTGTTTCCTTCCGGGAATTTAAACTGCATTCTTTATTTTTATTTTTGCATTTTTTTATTCAAAGCTTCTTTAGACTATATACATATATATATATATATATATATATATATATATATATATATATATATATATATATATATATATATATATATATATATATAACAAAGAACTTTACCTATGTAAGGAGTAATATATATATATATATATATATATATAACTCCTTTATATCGATAGGGTTCTTTGTCATAGCTTAAATTGTTGGATATAATAAGTAAAATCCTACTTCTACCCAATCATAGCTGATGGAACAAGAACACATTTCCTACAGTCGTGCAATTATTAATCTGAGCCAGCAACATGATATTGTATATGGTGTAATCTCAAAGAGTTTCAATTTCTGAGTGAACAAATCTTGTGGCACGTGTTCTGCATCTGGAGCTGATTTATTTATATATATATATATATATATATATATATATATATATATATATATATATATAATTTTTTTTCCCTTTTTTTTTTCTAACCCGAGCTGATTTATATATATATATATATATATATAAATTTTTTTTTCCTTTTTTTTTTTTTTTTTTTTAAAATCCTTTTTTAATATTTCTGTTTACTTTTACTTTTGTTTTGCTTTTTTTTTATGACTACAGGTGGAGATGCCCTCCTGATGAATATAGGGAGCAGTAGTCGTCCCTGGAGGAGCGATAGACAACCTCACACGTTAGCTGAGGATGGGGCCAACAATTGAGTTAAAAATTAAAAAAGACAAAAAAACAACCTTATTTCCTATCCCCCCCCCCCAAACATGCGCATTGTATCCGAATCAATAAAATATACTCTTGATGACAATTTCTGTGGATTACTTTTTTAAAACGCCAAATAATTTTCGTTGCATGAAAAACTTGTCATCATTGTGTATTTTAAATCGTTGCTTCCGTGTGTGATGCATGACATATTTGTTTTTTAATTTTTTTTTTTAATTAATTTTTAGTGCTTCTTGAGTTAGTTATCTCCCTTGGAAGAAAAAAATTATTTCCTAGACTAATTACATATCTTGTTTTTGCTAGTACCTGTTTATGGTAGATAGTGTAGTTGTCAGATGCTTTGCCAAGGAAAGATGGAGGGAGTACAGAGAACTGAAAATATCCCTGACCAGAGTCAGACCACCCAAGAGATATTCTCTTTGTTTGATAAAAGTGCCTTTAATGAAAGTGTCCCACTGAGATCAGCTTTGTGAGAGAAACAAAGTCTGGAAAACAGTTGGATATTATCTTCAATGAATGTTTCCTCTGGGCAGCTGAATAATGACCACTAACAAAATGCCAGTCAGGTGCGAAGAAAGAGTGGAAGTTTGAGATGAACGTTGGAGAGCAGCGGTTGGTACAGCAGTGATTGAAATCATATGATCGACACTATATATATATATATATATATATATATATATAACTACTTAATTTACTCACATAAAATTAATATACGAAAATATAGATTTATGCATAAACTTTAAGTATTTACTTCAAAAGTGCTCAATACGTAGGTAGAGTTAGTTAGTAAGTTATAAAATATATATGGCGATTAAGCTACACTGAATATTCCGTGTTTCATCCACTCTCGGACTCTTCGGGCTTATGTGCAAATTCTGTGGTTGTTTGTCGTTTTTATATGCGCATCTTCTATTGAGATTTTAGTTAGCCAATCAGCTTTCTAGTATCCACCGCGCCCTTCCTATCAGCCACTGAGCATGCACTTATCGGCCAAAGGCCTATTTGACCTCTGGTTAACCTGTTCCTTTGTGTATGCTCCATTTAGCCTAGATATTTAGTTTCTTGATCTGTTTTAAATAAGGTTAGTTTTTTTTTTTTGTTTTTGTTTGTGATCGTTTTATGTATATCCATGTTTATTTAATTTATTTGTTTGTTTATTTTCTATTGTTTTTGTTAGTTTTAAAACTATTTTGTATCGCTATCCTAGAGTAAATTTTATCTTGTGATATATAGCCAATATATATTATTTAATTGAGATTCGTTATTAAGATGAGTATTATTTATTAATTTTATTTATTACGGACGATTATCTTCATCTTTTCTTAGTTGTTTCACGATGTTTCAGCAAAACGTCGTGAAACAACTAAAAAAGATGAGGGTAATTGTCCGCAATAAAATACCAAAGACAATGAGCGGATGTTGCTGGTGTGTGTGAGTGGCAGATGTGCAGGCGTAGTAAATGCTTGACCAAAAGAAGCAGGAGGGCACAGAGAACTGAAGATATCTCTGGCCAGAGTCAGATCACACAAGAGGTATTCTCTTTGTTTGAAAAAGTAAGTGCCTCATTTAATTAGCAATACCCATGGACCATAAAACACTTTGGATAATCGCTTATTTCAAGCTGGTTCTACTAATCATATTTTTAAAAAAAACTCGCAAAAGACCACTGTTTTTACGAAAAAAAAGTAGCATAAAAAACTGTGATGAAACCCATATCGTTTTAACGAAGGAAAAATATTTAAACATGCGAGACACCAAAATCGTCAACTTCCCTATTATAAAAATTTAAAAGTTTCTTTCTCACGTCAAGTTCTTTCTCCATCCACTATTATTGAGATATTTTAAATCGTTTAAAATTTTTCATGCGTATTGCTAATTTAATGGAAGAGGTCCACTAAGATCGACTTTGTGAGAGAAACAACATACAAAAACCAGTAAAATGTTTCCTCTGGGTGGCTGAACAGTGATCGGCAACAAAAGGCCAGAATCGGTCAAGCGCAAAGAGACCTTGAAGGAGGACAATCAAAAGTGGGAGTTGCATGTTGGAAAACGGGAGTTCATTTTGGAGAGCGCTACGAATCAGTTCAAGCGAGTATGCCTCTTTGGTTGATTGGGTCCCTTGAGGTTGTAATGGATCTTGTGTGCATCTGTCTGGTCAAGCAAAAGTCTGCCATTGAACATTATTGTTGTTTATGAATTGAAAGTGTGTTGCTTTGGATGGAGAATTCTTTGATGCAGAGTAACTTTAGCCTATCGCAATGAAGGAGACGATCATGGCCAGGTGAGTGCAGATGCTGCATCATCGTGATGATATCATCTTCATCTTCAGCTTAACATCTGTACAAGTATTGGACAGACTGAAGAAATTGACTTCCAAACTAACTTATCTCTGGCCAGGTCTTTATTTATCCTTCATTCGTTCATGGTCTTTTTATCACTATCTCCCATGTTTTTCTTTGAAACTCGTACCTCAACTGATCCATATCTACGAACCCAAGCATTCTTGTCCATTCTTTGAACATGGCCGTATCATCAAAGCGTACTATTCTGCACATAACCCTAAACTATCCATTAATAAAATATTGAATTGAATTGCAGATTTGCAAACCTTTGCTCGATCAGAGTGACACACACAAATTTACAGAGAGAGTCATACTTGCTTGAACTGACTCGTAGCTCTGTCTTGTGTTTTTATTTTACTTCAGTCAAAGTTCTTAGAAATCACGAGGCCTACAACCTGGGGCTAACACTTGAACTCTATATGAGATACATAGGTATTCGAATGTTTCATTTAAGTTCTTTATTTCTCAAACACTGAGTTAATAAAGAAATTGAGAACATAATTTTCCTCTCCCGAATTAAACATTTTCATATGTTGTAGTTTATCTTTTGTTCTGATATCTTGGTCTTACTGGATTCCAGGACAAGAATTTATCTAGTCTGGTGGAGTAGCCAGTTCCGTGCTATTACTTGGAGTAGGTGCACCATTCCTCATAAAAGCAAATGTGGGTTAGCCATAGAAAAGAGATCTTACGATAGGTGTGCAATAAGTAATGCCCTTAATCCACTTCCCATAGCAGTAGAGCAACGAAACTTGACACATTTATTAGTCTTTCTCTACATAGGAACCACCCAGAGTTATGCATTTCTACCATCGTTTGATGCAGCTCTGGAGACTGTTTTTGTAGAACACCCCAGGTTGGTCCTCCAACCACGACGTGATTTCAGAAATCAAGGCTGCATCATCTGGGAAAAGCTTTCCTTTCAAAAACAACTTCATGGCTGGGAAGAGATGAAAGTCAGAGGGTGCAAGGTCGGGAGAGTAGGGAGGATGGGTGTGGATTTCATAACCACACGCCCGTGCTTCTGATCTGGCGACATGCGAGTTGTGGACGGGAGCGTTGTCCTGCAGGAGGAGGGTATCTTTGCTGATCTTACCCTGCCTCTTGATTTTGATAGCTTCCCTTAATTTCCTCAAAAGTGAAGCATAATAGGCTCCTGTAATTGTGGTACCCTTTGCCAGGAAATCTGTCATCACTACTCTGTCCTAGTCTCAGAAGACTGTGAGCATGACCTTGCCAGCGGAGGGCTGCACCCTTGCCTTCTTTGAAGGTGGTGAGTCCAAGTGCTTCCACTGCATTGACTGGGCTTTGGTCTCTGGATCATAGTGATGGACCCAGGTTTCATCCTGTGTAATTGGTCTTTTGAAAAACTTTGACTCATCTTTTTGGCACATCTCCAAATTCATCCTCCAGCACTCAACGCGTTCTCGCTTCTGGAATGGTGTGAGCAACCTGGTAATCCATCTGGCAGACACCTTATGCATATGCGAATGGTCATGAATGATAGTTTCCACAGACCCTGTACTAATCTTGACATCTTGGGCTTTTTGGTGAATAGTAATGCGCTGATCTTCCAAAATGGCAGCCTCAGCTTGACGGACAGATGCCTCATCAATGGCAGAAGGGGAGGGGGCGACCAGATCTGGGAGCTGTTTCCACAGACTTCCGGCCATGTTTGAATTCACGATGCCAGCGTTTTACAAGGTCATATGATGGGGCATTATCACCATAAGTTTCTTTCATTTCATCTAAAGTCTCCTGTGGTGTGCGTCCTTTCAAATACAAAAACCGGATCACTGCTTGACATTCAACAGGCTCCATTTCACACCTGACTCAGTTCAAACATCTGTAAAACAGAAACAATAATTAGTTCAGAGCTGTAATTTGCCACATAACCCATAGAGATATAAATCATTGCAGATGCAAAATTTCAGCTAGATCAGTCAACTGGATCAGAGGCATTACTTATTGCACTCCCCTCGTATTTGGGCAGCAGGGTTTATTTCTAGGAAAGAATATCCTCATGCCAGATTGTCTCCAAAATGAACAGTGGAAGGAGTAAGGAAGTCAGAACATCAGACTTGATTGGCCAAATAAAGAATTTCATGGATAAGGACCGTCATGTGTCTGTAGAGACAATAAGTAATGTTAGTAATTAATAAAAGTTTGTATCAATTAATGATAGAACGATTCCAATACTTTTCCTGATTCCAATACAACTACGGATTTTTTAAAATTCTTTTTAAAATTTGGAAATATAGAGCGGTTGGATTACGATAAAAAAAATTTGAAAAAAAAAAGTATGAGCATATAGAAGGTGAGTCATGGGAAACGGATGTTTTTAAGGAAAACGAACTCTGCAAATATTAATCTTAAGCAGGTTTAAAGATTACCTTCCTCACTCCCTATCCCTTACTCAAGGAGAGCAAGGAGCGTTATAAAACATGTTTCCCCGTGACTCACCCTGTATTTTCGCAAACGTTGAAATACACTTGTGAAAGTACTAATTACTCTCACAGGTGTATTTAATGTTTTTGGTTTGCCCTAATTATAACTTTTAACGTTTTATAGTTTGTTTTTTTTTTGTTTGTTTTTTGTTAAGCCTTTGGTATTTTTGCCACGTTCTGGTTGTAATTAAAAACTTAAAGAAAATAAAAAATGAACGGAATGATATGAAAAGTTTCGTTTTGTTTTTGTACAAAAAAATTAAAACAATTTAGTAAATATGTTGAACAAAACGAATCAAACTCTGCAAAATTCCCATGTGGTTGGGTAAACTTCGAGGCATCATTTAGAAGCAGTAAAAAATTCCACCATTAGTAAATTATTTATGACAAGGCAAATACTTGCTTCCTTATCTCTGACTGCCCTACTGGCGCTTTAAATTTGGGAAAAAAAATTCCAATTGACTTCTTCAAGGAGAAGGGTGCTGCACCCTTATAGTAATCTATAATTTTAGTTTTACTGGTCGTTTAAAATCCATGAATATTTATTAATACAAGCAAAGCAAAACTAAGTTTAAAACAAGAAACAAACAAATAAACCCGATATAAGAAATAGTAGATCTGGTCATCAGGTTAAGATCCAAGTGTAGTATCTGTTTTGGCCGTTTGGCCAAGATCTGTTCTTCAGATGCTGCACTTCCATTTCTTGTTCTCTTTCGGTGGAGGAGCAGTCCTTCACGATTGAGACAATTTTTATTTTTGTACCTTTTCTCCACATTAAAAAACGATCCTGGTGTCTAACTCTGTCCCGTGGGGAGGCATTGTAAATAGGTACACTTAATTTGTCGTTAGTCACTTTTGGGGAAACCCTTCTGTATACTAAGGCAATTTTTATTTTTGCCTACTTCCAGAGTACCCCTTTTTGGGGAGCTGATTTTCTCCCACATTAAAAATGACCTTGTGTAATGTTTTGCTTTCGTGTGGAAGCAAATAGATACCAATAAATCCAGTATAAAATCAATAAATGTAGGTTTACAAAAGACAGAAGTACAAAAACACTCTGATATTCTAATTGTGGAATCTACAATAGAAATAAAGTATGACGTGTCTTCAATAAGTTTCCAGACTTTTTTCATATGGGCACTTTTATTGGTAGCACATACATTAAACTCTAGTCCCCTTCGAAAAAATCTCCTTTGGCTGCAATGCACTTGTTGTACTGTTCCAACAACTTCTAGACGGCCCTTATGAAAGTCTTCTTGTGTGAGTGTGCCAATGACCTTCATCACAGCTTCTTTCATCTCAATTGTTTCATAATAACAGCTTTTTAGGTTTTCCTTGAGCTTAGGGAATAACCAAAAGTCACAGGGAGCAAAATCTGGAGGATAAGGAGGGCGAGGAACTGTCTTGCTGCCCATCTTGGTCAAATAGTCTGTGACAAAGATGGAGTTGTGGACTGATGCATTCGCACAAATCTTCCACATCTTCAGTTCCTTGCGATTAATTGTGAGCAAAGTTCCCACACTGACATCAAACTGTGCACTTATTGTCTCTATAGACACACGACGGTCGTTATCCATGAAATTCTTTATTTGGTCAATCAATTCTGGTGTTCTAACTTCCTTACTCCCCCCACACCTCTCATCATCCCTCACAGATTCTCTGCCTTCCTTGAATCTCTTGTGCCACTAAAAAACTGATGCTTGATTCATGCAAGATGGTCCAAAAGCAGTTTGAAGCATTCCATATGTTTCTGTTGCATTTTGTTTTCAAGTTTAAAACAGAATTTTATTTCATATCCTTCTTCTAAAGTGTCCTCACGTCCAAATTGCATTTTTTTAAATTCACCAGCTGTGATAATCAAACTTTAGTAAGGTGTATTCCAATTCCAGATGTAGCTGTTCTTTTGAACCTGAAATCATAAAAATTGGTCTGTCATATAAGATGTATAGCAATTTTTTTTCCTTCTTTTCCTCTTTTTCTTTCTTTTGTTTTTCTCCCTTTTTCCTCCCTTTTTTTTTTTTTTTTTTCTCGGGCTGCTCTTGAAAAAAAAAAGGGAGGAAAAAGGGAGAAAAAAAGGAAAGAAAAAGGGGAAAAAAGGGAGAAATTAAAGAGTTAATAATAAATAAAAATAAAAATTAAAAAGTTAAAAATGAAAAGTTTAAAAACAGCGTTTTTCCTCGGCTTGAATATGCCAGGTAAAGTGTTTTTGTTTTTTTTATCCTATTTATTGCTTTGCCCAGCAGCAATAGCTGCTGGTGGCGCCAGGGGTGGCAGTCCCGCTTTAGCCACCAAAACTGTGTCATCACCTCTGGTTAGCGGCTGATGAGGGCAAAGTAAAGGCACATGTGGTCACATGTTGTATGTAGAATATACTGAATTTTCAAGAGTCTACGACAATTTTAAATGCCTGTACAAAAAAAAGTCTGGAAACTTATTGAAGGCACCTTGTATCTAATTTTTCTAAGTAGAAATTCAAGTTTATCGTAGGCAGAACAATGCAAAGATGTGACGAAAAGACTCAAACTGAGGTATAATGGTTGAACCAGTTAATGCAGTTTTACTGTTATTGATCCAATTCATACGTATATGTATAACAATATGTATGACATATTTTTTTTGCATACCATACTAGCCTGGTTTTTTTTTTTTTTTTTTTTTTTTTTACAAAGGCATCAACACATTATCAAGGCCCAGAGGCCACTCAAGGATAAGGGCTAAAGAGTGTACAGTAGAAATTGGTCAATATAGTAATCATTAGTAATGAAAATTTGGTAAATTTAATAACTTATATGGAACGGCTCATCAAGAACTTATTTACTTTAGACTTGAACACAACCATATTGTAGTCAGCCGGAAAGCAGGAAAACGGAAGACAATTCCACATGCGTGCAGTTCTAAGAAAGAAGCTTTGTTCATGGAATCTACGTTTAGGTTTAGGCACAGATAAAGAGTGGGGGAAATTATTGATAGTGTTTACAGCTAGACGAGTGTTTCTTGTGAAAGTTTGGCGAGGGGGGACCATAGATTGAAGCTCAGTTGAACACTTTCCATGAAAATAACGATAAAGCAGAGACAAACTCGCAACATCTCTTCTGTGAGATAGAGGTTGCAAGGAAGAGAAAAGGACATCTCCTACGAAGCTACGAAGTCTATTTTGAACTCTATCAAGGCAGGACAAGTCCTTTCTAGCAGCTCCTGCCCAGATGTGGCAACAGTATTCCATCCTTGGATGTACCTGGCTCTTATTTATCTCAAGTTCATCTTACTTCAACGAAAACGAAACAATAAGTTATATATTTGATACTAGCATGGGTGCCCGGATATTTGGAGGTGTTGAAAAAAAAAAAAAGTGGTAGTAGGCAGGCAGGCTCAAATCCGTACCACGAAGGAGAAAAAAAAAAAGTGAAGTCTTTGCCATTGCGTCCATCACCAAACCGGAAGTGGCGAAGGTTTAAATTAAGGCTAGTCAACCGAAAAGAGGGAATGACTTTTGAAAATAGCAGTGAAAAAAGCGACCCCTTCCTTGTAGGAAAGTACCCATTTTAGGGTGAAGAAATTTGTGTTTTTAACCAATTTTTCGATATTTGTCGTCTGAAGGGTCGAGCTTCAAAATGGTACGAATCTCGTGAAAATCCGCCACGTCTGTCCTAAGTTTTAGGCAGACATACATACATACATACATACATACATTTAAACAGACAGGTGAGATTTATATTATAGATTATACATGTAGGATGTTTATACTTGTGTGTCAAGCGTTTAGGTAAATTATGCATCTGAAACAGATAAAGTAATTTTCAATTTTTGCATACCTGCTCCATCTACAATAAAAGCTGGCATGTACATTTGAAAGTCGGACACACGCCTGACGAAGGGAAACATCCCGAAATATAACATCATCGACGCACCATTTGACTGCCTAACGCACGTAAGAACATCCTACATGTAAAATATTGTATTTTGTTTGCTTTATAATTTTTTCTTTTATAAAATTCATTTCTTTTATAAAATTTTTTTGTTTTGTAAAATACTTTTTCTTTCTTTTATAAACATTTTATTGTTTTTAAAAATATTTTGGGTTTAATAAAAAAAATTTTGTTTTATAAAAAAAATGTTTGTTTTATAAAGAAATTTTGAAATTTTGTTTTGTAAGAAAAATGTTTGTTTCATAAAGAAACTTTGGTTTATAAAGAATTAGGGTGTTACAATTTAAAACAGTCAAACAAACAAAAAAATCTCATCTTATTTTATTTAATGAATATTTTTAACTGTTGATGGAAATTATTTTTACAGAAGAAGAAAAATTTATTTTTTAATATTTTTTTTTTTTTTTACTCACGTTCGCCCAAATAAGACATATCCCCACTTGGACATAAGGGGCTACTATTTGGGACGATGCTTAGGAAATATTAACAAGGTGTTAGTTTACATTACATTTAAACTTCTGCATATCAGTACAGTTAGGGAAGCAGGTAGAAGGAAGGGAATTCCAATGTCTAACTGTTTGAGGAAAGAAACTATTAAAATAGAAAGTTTTCTGGCATCTAGGAATCTCAACAGTGAAGGGGTGTGATTTTGTTGCTAAGCAGGTTTGTCAGGAATATGTACGTCGAGGGGGCACAAGTGCAACGAGTTCGTCAGAGCACATTAAAATATTTGTGTTGCACGATAAGGGCTGTCCCCTTTTCATGTAAGTATAAAAATGGAGAATTTAGTTTAAAATGAAAATGAAATGGCATAGGCGAAATTCGAACCTCGTAATTTAGGTTTAGAAATAGATTACGTGTGAGAATTTAAAAATGTAAAACAAACATTTGTTTAGAATACAGATAAATAGTTCAAGGAAAGAATGTTAACTATCAAGTTTGTTATGAAATTTTAAATTGAAAGAATGCAGCTTATAAGATAATGTTTTTAACATATTGGATAAATAGGTTACTGAGAAATAGGAAAAGTTTTGGACACGTATGTCCAGAACACGTGGAAGAAGGCACATGTTTTAACATTTGTAAAACAGGCACAGCGAGGCAACACTGTGGTGATGGGACAGGGGTTGGAGCTTAGTTGACAAAGTGGGACCTATTAGATTGAAGACTCTTTTTTGGACCCTATTCAAGAGGGAGAGGCTAGTGGTTAGATGCACTAACCAAGTTGTGGCAACAATACTCCATGCATGGGTGAATGGTGGATTTGTAGAGGTACAGGATACTCTCAGGTGTCAATAGTCTTCTAGCACGATAGAGGGAATCCACCTTCTTTGCAGCAGCCTTTGCAACGTCCTCTATGTATTTGTTCCGGTTCATATTGCCCGTGAATGTCAAGGCAAGGAATTTGAAGACAATTCTCAGATAGGGTGTTATTTGTCATGATGCTTGTTTCAACGTCCCACGGTTTTCACACATGAAATAAACGCATTCATTGATGTATTGTTCGCTTTATACGCATCAGCGTCATTACCGTCGCTCCTTCCTGTGAACGTTTAGAACAACCTGAATAATATTATATAAAACGAATTTTGTTTGTATGTGCGTGAGTTAGGTCCCTATAGACTCCACAACAGCTGGGCCGATTTTTATGAAATTTCACACGCAAAAAAATATTTTATGTGCCTGGCAGTGTTCTTAGATAGGTTTTGTATCGGAATATCTTCGATAAGTATCAATAATCGAAAAATAATTATCGATAATCGAAAAAAAAAGTATCGATAATCGAAAAAAAAAAAGTATCGATAATCGAAAAAAAAAAAGTATCGATAATCGAAAAAAAAAAAGTATCGATAATCGAAAAAAAAAAAGTATCGATAATCGAAAAAAAAAAAGTATCGATAATCGAAAAAAAAAAGTATCGATAATCGAAAAAAAAAAAGTATCGATAATCGAAAAAAAAAAAGTATCGATAATCGAAAAAAAAAAAGTATCGATAATCGAAAAAAAAAAAGTATCGATAATCGAAAAAAAAAAAGTATCGATAATCGAAAAAAAAAAAAGTATCGATAATCGAAAAAAAAAAAAGTATCGATAATCGAAAAAAAAAAAAGTATCGATAATCGAAAAAAAAAAAAGTAACGATAATCGAAAAAAAAAAAAGTATCGATAATCGAAAAAAAAAAAAGTATCGATAATCGAAAAAAAAAAAAGTATCGATAATCGAAAAAAAAAAAGTATCGATAATCGAAAAAAAAAAAAGTATCGATAATCGAAAAAAAAAAAAGTATCGATAATCGAAAAAAAAAAAAGTATCGATAATCGAAAAAAAAAAAAGTATCGATAATCGAAAAAAAAAAAAAGTATCGATAATCGAAAAAAAAAAAAAGTATCGATAATCGAAAAAAAAAAAAAGTATCGATAATCGAAAAAAAAAAAAAGTATCGATAATCGAAAAAAAAAAAAAGTATCGATAATCGAAAAAAAAAAAAAGTATCGATAATCGAAAAAAAAAAAAAGTATCGATAATCGAAAAAAAAAAAAAGTATCGATAATCGAAAAAAAAAAAAAGTATCGATAATCGAAAAAAAAAAAAAGTATCGATAATCGAAAAAAAAAACCCAGACAAATGAAAGAAGAAACAGGCGATTTTGACTAAAGTCAACACCTTACACAGCCTAACATCACAAGTGCATTTGAGAAGTTTTATCACCGCACAAGCAGAAAAGCCCAGCATATAAAATCAACCGTAAGTTCTTTGATGTGACAGGGGCGTGTTCGAAACGAATGTTTCTGTTAAAAACACAATTTCACAATGATACTTGAGTTTTTCATTTTAAGCTTAAATGCAGTAGAACCCCGTGGTCCTAGGATATGTTTTTTTTTTTTTCAGGTTACAATATGGAATACAATATTTCTTTTGTCCCCTGGTTACGGTATTTGCCTCATCGTACATTGTTATTTATAATGTTATTTATTATATACGTGTATCTTTTTTTTTTTTTTTACATAGGCATCACCACTTATCAAGGCCAAGAGGTCACTCGAGGATAAGGGTTAAAGAGTGTACAGTAGAAATTGGACCATATAGTAACCGTTAATAATGGAGATTCGGTAAATTTGTTAACTTATATGGAACGGCTCATCAAAAACTTGTTTACATTAGACTTGAAGACAACCATATTGTAGTCAGCTGGAAAGCAGAAAAACGGAAGACAATTCCATAGGCTTGCAGTTCTAAAAAATAAGCTTTGCTCATGGAATCTACGTTTAGGTTTAGGCACAGATAAAGAGTGGAGGAAACTAGTGATAGTGTTTTCTGCTAGACAGATGTTTCTTGTGAAAGTTTGGTGAGGGGGGACCATAGATTGGAGCTCAGCCATGAAAATAACGATACATCAGAGACAAACTCGCAACATCTCTTCTGTGAGATAGAGGTTGCAGGGAAGAGAAAAGGACAACCCTTACAAGGCTACGAAGTCTATTTTGAACTCTATCAAGGCAGGACAAGTCCTTTCTAGCAGCTCCTGCCCAGATGTGGCAACAGTATTCCATCCTTGGACGTACCTGGCTCTTATATAGATAGAGAATTGCATCAGCAGTGAGATATCTACTGGATCGATAGAAGGATCTCGCCATTTTTCCAGCGGCCTTGGCAACGGATTTAATGTATGTGTTCCATTTAAGATCAGAAGCCTGTCAAAACATGAGGCCTCCCCAAGACGAGAGCCATTCATTTCAATTGATGTTAGATGGGGATCAGAGCGTTGATGATGTAAAGATAAAAGCTTGGTTTTAGATGCATTAAAAGTAACAAGCCACCTCTTTCCCCATTGTACGACATGCTCAAGATCAGAGGAGAGAGAATCAAAGAGAACTTGGCCGTTTACTGTCTTAGATATGCTACCATAGATAGTAGTGTCATCAGCATAGATGTCTACGAATGATGTAAGGATGTGATTTGGAAGATCATTAATATAGATCAGGAAGAGAGTTGGGCCCAGGATGGACCCCTGAGGGACTCCAGCATTAATACTAAGAGCTGATTTCTGCCCATTAACCAATACTCTTATGAACCTATCAGAGAGAAATGATTTAATAATTGAGAATACATTTCCAGCTATACCGTAGCTAGAGATCTTGTGAAGTAAACCTTTATGCCATACTCTATCAAAGGCCTTTTATACGTCAAGAGCAATTGCCCTAGAAAGGTAGCCTCCGTCGAGAGATTTGCTAATCCTATGAGATATAACTGTAAGCACATCTGCTGTAGATCTAGCAGACGGAACTATATTGCCTGTCACTAAGAAGGTTATTTTTACGAAGATGGTTGATTATTTCTGTATTTAATACAGATTCCAATAACTTACTCATGATGCACAGGAGACTTATTTGCCTGTACTGTGAAGGAGATTAGCGATCACCTGAATTCTTAAATACGGGGCATATTGATGAGATTTTCCAGGGTGACGGGAAGCAATTCTCCTTAAGACAACGTTTAAACAGTTTTGCAAGGATGGGCGCAAGTTCTGGTTGAAGTCTTTTGAGTACTATAATTGGAATACCGTCAGGGCCGGTTGCTTTACTCGAATCAAGGTTTTTGATTAGCTTGGCAACATCACGTACAGATATTTGTATATCACATAGCATGTTTTCTGATACAGGAGGAAATATTGGAGGTTGGCAGCCTTGGTCACAAAGGGTAGAATTAGCTGCAAAGTTCTTGGCAAAGAGTTTGGGTTTGTCTGATGCTGACGAGATTACCTCAGGTCCATTGATGATAGTTGGGATAGAACGCACACTTCTGTTCAGGATTCTGTTTGCTATTTGTCAAAACTGGTGGAAACCAAGCCGCTGCTCAGCTACTTTGGATTTGACAGACTGAGCATACAACTCTCTTGTGTTCTTTATTACTTTTTTACGGTGGTTGCTGGCAGTTCTGAAAGCGGCTTTAGTCTCAGTACATCTATTACATTGGAAGCAGTGGAAAAAGTGATTTCTGTGCGCAATGGCAGCAACACATTCTGGAGAGAACCACGGCTGGCTGTTAGGTTTTTGCTGGAATTTTTTCGAGGGTATGAACCGGTCTATACCTACAATTAACCATTCGGTCAGGTCTGATACTATAGAGGACACATCCTTTTTAAACATGGAATGCAGAGGTAGATCTGATATAAATGTGCGGAAGCTATCCCAGTATTATATACTGTCCTGTATTTTGTTACTAATTTTTAATGCCGTATCCCGGCGTCCTACTGTACTGTACACGGTAATTTTTAATGCCGTATCCCGGGGGTCATACTGTACTGCACACAGTATTTTAATGCTGTATCCCGGGGGTCCTACTTACGATTTCATTTTTAATACCGTATCTTGGGGTCCTACTGTAAACTTTAATTTTAATGCCGTATCCAGGGGGCCTACTGTACACTTTAATTTTTAATGCCGTATTCCGGGGTGCCTGCTGTACTGTACACCTTAATTTAAATGCCGTATCTCGGGGTCCTAGCGTACACGTTAAATTTTAATGCCGTATCCCGGGGGCCTACGGTACTGACGCTGCAATTTTTAATGCCGTATCCCGGGGTCAAAGGTACACTTTGCTTTTAATGCCATATCCCGGGGGCCTACTGTACGGTACATTTTAATTCTAATTACGTATCCCGGGGTCCTATTGTACTGTACACTTTAATTTTAATGCTGTATCCTACTGTAATGCACACAGTAATTTTAATGCCGTATCCCGGGGTCATACGGTACATTTTACTTTTAATGCCGTATCCTGGGGGCATACTGTACTTATATCTTCATTTGTTATCTCTCAAAACAAAAAACAAAAAAAAATTAAAACAATTGGGAAGTAACGTCGCCCATAAAGAAAGCTATGTTCAACTTGAAACATACTTATACATGACCATCCTAAAAAAGACATCAAAATTGACAAACAAATCTATATATTATGTATCGATTCATTTCTTACGGACTATTATCCTCATACTCTAGTTGTTTCACTATGTTTCGACCAGGTGGTTAACTGCGTGGTGGGACGATAGCAACTATGGAAGGCAGTTATTGCTGAGAATATAGTTAGGAGATTCGGAGTTCTTTTCCCGTCGTAGTTAACCATCTGACGATGGCCAGAGGAATAGTTGCTTGTAATGTCGTATAACAATAACTAGTATAATGATAACTGGAAGATGAGGATAACAGTCAACACATAAATAAATGGATAAATAATACAAATTGCTCATCTCAATAAGCATTCCAATTAACTTCTCAACCTATATACTCAACGAATTTTTAATCTACAGACTTGAAATTTGGTATATAGGATATTCAGACACGTAGAAAGCTTTTTAGTAGGCTTTCATCCGAAAAAAAAAAAAAAGGCTTCTAAGGGGTCCACATTGAAAAATTGATATGTTGAAGTCATTGGATTTTTCTCTTCGTTCACTCACTGTTTCATGATTACGCATGCGTGAATGGTTTACATTACAGATTCTTTGTATTAAGTATGAGTTTGTTTGAAAACACTTTCTAAAGTGCATGTCATGCTGGCCGAATGGTTATTGTACTTAACTGTCTTTAGATTTTGGTTTTGATCTCAATATTTTTTTATATATAAGAAGTGAAATTATATATTCATTGCGGATTTTTATGTTCATCTTTGTTTAGTTGTTGTTTCATGACGTTTCGATCAACTATTCCTCTGGCCTTCGTCGGGTGGTAACTGCAAAGGGATTGGAATTCCACCTGACGAAGGCCAGAGAAATAGTTGGTCGAAACGGCATGAAATCTAAGAAAGATGAGGATAATAGTCCGCAATAAATAAAATTAATAAACAATACTCATCTCAATAATGAATTCCAATTGAATAATATGTACCACAGGTATTTATTATAAACAAAGGACGCCATATTGAAAACTCAGTGGATGAAAGCGTTACGGCAACAACTAAAAAAAAAAAAAAAAAAAAAAAGATGAAGATAATAGTCCACAATAAATAAAATTAATAAATAATACTCATTTCAATAATGAATTCCAATCAAATAATATATAAGAAATGAATCGTTGAGAAAAATAAAACATAATGATCGCTTGCGCATGTCTCAATTTCTGTATGAATTAAAATTTAATATTTATGCGTATTTTATGACCGGGCAACGCCAGGCGGCTTGTTTGTAAATAATAAATATTGATTAGTTATTTATTAATTTGGTACCTTTAAAAAAGATAGAAAAAAAGAAAGAAAGAAAATGGGGGGGGGCATAGACAAAGAATTTAGTGTTCAGCTCCAAACAGATGACCATCCTAGGCAAAAAAACACCAAAAAAAATTGCCAGACATTTCCTTCCTTTTGTTCGGAAAAAGAAATTAATATATTCGAGATGCGTTGGTATTTCCAGTTTGACTTTAAAATTTTAGCATAAATGTTTTTCTCTTCCCTTTTTTTTTTCATTTTAGATGTTGTCCGAAGTGCACATGTCTCGGGGTGAGGGGCTGATCAAAAGGCACACTCTCCTTTAACAGCTTCATCATTGGAGGGGGGGGAGGTTTTAATTAAACAAACTACGGTTCACTGCTTTCATTTCTGGAAATATGTATGAACCTGTGAAATGTATAAATAGTGTTGTTGTGTCTGGACAGTTCTTTTTTTTTTCTTCTTATTCATAATTACTAGTATTCAATAAATCCGAACTAAACAAATAATGTTACTATTAATTTTTAAAAAATATATTGCTTGTCGAAATGCTATGAAAATATATTCAAATTAATTTATTTTTCTTATTGGAATCCTTATGAGATGAGCCATTTATAAATTTTTATTTATTTATTTGCGGACTATTATCCTCATCTTCTTAATTGTTGTTATTTCATTTATTTATTCATAAATTTATTTATGCATTTATTTTTTAATTTATATATTTATTTATTTATATTTATTTATTATATTTATTTTATTTTTATTGATTTATATATATATATACATATTTATTTATTTATATATTTAATTTATTTATATTTATTTATTATATATTTACTTATATATTTATTTTATTTATATTTATTTATTATATATTTATTTATATATTTATTTTATTTTTTATTAATTTATATATATATATATATATTTATTTATACATATTTAATTATTTATATATTTATTTATTCATATATTTATTTGTTTCTTTATTTATCTATTTATTTATTTATATATTTATTTTATATTTATTTATACACATATACATACTTATTTATATATTTATATATTTATTTATGTTTTTATTTATCTATTTATATTTATTAATTAATTAATTTATTATTTATTTATTTATTTGTGAATTATTATCCTCATCTTCTAGTTGTTTCACGATGTTCTGGCCAACTGTTCCTCTGGTCTTCGTCAGGTTGTTAACCCCGATGGGATTAAAATTCATTCATTCAGTAGATTCAGCATTCCTATCCCATCAGGTTTAACAACTGTATCTTCAGTAATTACTGCCTTCCATAATTGTCTCACCACGTTTTGGCCAACTAATCCTCTGGCCTTCCAGATGGTTAATTGCGATATATTATATTATATTATATTATACTAGTGGGGGGGGGGTACCTGGCGTTGGTCGGGTGTTTGGAGGTGTGTGTGTTAAAAAGAGGTGTAAAAGAAAAAATGTTTTGGTCGGGAAGTCGGATTGAACCCCAAAGCCTTGACGTTAAGGTGGAAACGAAAGGGAAAAAAAAAGCCAGTCACCTAACCATCTGCCCCACGACAAAGAGGAACTCATAAGGGTGTTATATGACTGTTTATAAAGCGAAATAAACAGGTGTGAGGAAGTCTGATTTAGTTTTGCAAGTCAAATCATTCGCAGACATACACAAGAAGAAGTGAGCGAACACACACACACTTTCGCTTTTATATATATAGACTAGTGGGGGTACTCGGGGTTGCCCGGCTGTTTAGAGGTGTGTGTGTGCTCGGGGGGAGGGGGCGTAAATCAAAACAAAAGAATAAGCCAAGTAATCACACTGTTTAAATATTATGAAAAAATGTTAAAACTTAAAAAAATCGAAAAAAAAAAAAAAATTAACGTAAGGCAAATGAACGATGTTAAAATTTCTTAAAATCGGAAAAACAAAAAAAGGAAGCGCAAATGTGATGAAAAAAAACCCCCAGAAAAACGAACGTTAAAACTTATTTTAAAAAATCTAAAAAATAAAAACAAAAAAAAAAACATATGAAAAATAACTTAAATAACCCTGCTTCAATATTAAACCTTTAAAAATCGGAAAAAAAAAAGACATCTCACACCATGATTCGAACTCACAACCTTTAGATAAAGTGTGCAAAAAAACCTGACACGTTATCCACTCGGCCAACAAAGAGAAACTGAAACACGTTCGAATTTATTTATTTAAGTATTAAAAACAGAATTGACATTAGTTAGTAGACATTGGGTAAACAAACCCAAAAGCTGCCTTGCAGCAAAAGTTAACTCCACTACTTCTATTTGACCTCATTAACGAGGTCAAATAGAAGTAGTGGAGTTAACTTTTGCTGCGAGGCAGCTTTTGGGTTTGTTTACCCAACTTTGGCTGGTTGTTTCCCCAAGATGTTGGGGAGGGGGAAACCATCTCCCCATTGTCCAGATTGAATAGCAATTGTCTGATATAAGGAGTTTGGCCCCACATTGATCAAAGCTGATTGCTTCTGGACGTTCCCCAGTGCCGGGAACAATTCTTAGCTTTGAATTAGTTTCAGTTTTATACAAAAAAGCTGAACAAACAAAATATAGGCTGAAATAGCAATAATTTTGTAAAAATCGACGTAAATAAATCTAGACGCAACGCACTTTCACAAATCATAGATATTATGATCTAGGGGCTATATAAACAGTTCTAAGCGATAGTACCCCCCCCCCCCCCGCGAAAAAAGCCTTTTTGAGACATACAAAAAATGCATTCGTGTATTTGCCTTTTATAGAGGCACCTCCCCCCCCCCGACGGGAGTAAATTTTCTGTAAATGCAAACAGCAGATTTTATTTTATAAATGAAATAAACCAGTAATGATTTATGGGTAAATATTCAGGTACGTTACAACAGAACACCGACCACTCTAATTTGTTTTTTTAGGGGTAGTCGAGGTCGCTGACAACGAATCTGATAATCAAACCTGGGCCAAATTTACCGTTTGCATGGTATTAACCCCTAAACCCACGAACTAATTACCGCCATTTTACAGCTACCGTTTACGCTACATATGCGCAACAGCATAAACGATGGCTTGTTTCACCTAGCAAATAGCCTTCTCACATGGCGTACCAATCTTCCGCGGAAAATTTAAAATTAGCTGAAAAAGAAATAAAACAAGAAAAGGAAAGGACTCTAAGTTGGGGAGGAGGGGGGTAATTTAATTGTTTTTTTTTTTCCTGGAACAAGGAATTTTCAAATCTTCAAAAAGTACATTATAACACTTTTTGATGGAAAAAATTACGGACTGACATTTTTTAATGACTTACAATTAAAGAAAAATACAACAAATTGGGGGCCCTTGTATTCTTTTTTGTCTCACGTAGTTTTTAATGCTGTTTACAAAAACATAAGCACCAAACATTTTTATGTTTTTCGTATTTTTTTGTTTTTTTTTGCGGAAAGGGGATTCAGTTATAGAATTTATGTGGCTACGAAACGACAACTAGAAGATGAGAATCATAGTCCGCAAATAAATAAATAAATTAAAGTTATTATTTCTGGGGTGTTTCTGTTAGTGAGAAATCCTTCTAGACTGAGGTAATTTTGCTTCGAAATGAAATATGCATCAGGAACACATCTTTTGTGTTTACACATTCATGTGAACCGGAAGTTTTGGGCAAAAATTGTAATTCCTATTTTAATCACATCTTTGTTTCCTCCTATATGATGAATAATTCAACTGCGAGCCATCAAATTTTCCATTAAAAGAGCAAAAAGCTCCCACTAGTTACCACCAGAGAGAGAGAGAGAGAGAGAGAGTGTGCGAGAGATTATTTTAAATAATTAACGAAAATAATTTTAAATAATTAATGAAACTTATTTTTTATAATTAGTGTAAATTATTTTATTTAATTAATAAAATTTTTTTAATATAATTAATGAAAATTATTTCATTTAATTAATAAAAATAATTTTATATAATTAATGAAATTAATTAATGAGAGATAGAGAGTGAGAGAGAGATTATTTTAAATAATTAACGAAAATAATTTTAAATAATTAATGAAAATTATTTTTTATAATTAGCGTAAATTATTTTATCTAATTAATAAAATTTTTTAATATAATTAATGAAAATGATTTCATTTAATTAATTAAAAATAATTTTATATAATTAATAAAATTAATTAATAAGAGAGTGAGAGAGAGATTATTCTAAATAATTAACGAAAATAATTTTAAATAATTAATGAAAATTATTTTTTATAATTAGTGTAAATTATTTTATTTTATTAATAAAAATTTGTTAATATAATTAATGAAAATAATTTCATTTTATAAATAAAATAATTTTATATAATTAATAAAATTAATTAACGAGAGAGAGAGAGAGTGTGAGAGAGATTATTTTAAATAATTAACGAAAATAATTTTAAATAATTAATTATTTTTTATAATTAGTGTAAATTATTTTATTTTATTAATAAAATCTTTTTAATATAATTAATGAAAATTATTTCATTTAATTAATAAAAATTATTTTATATAATTAATGAAATTTATTAAGAGAGTGAGTGAGAGTGAGAGAGATAATTTTAAATAATTAACAAAAAAAAATTTTAAATAATTAATGAAAATTATTTTTTATAATTAGTGTAACTTATTTTATTTAATTAATAAACTTTTTTTAATATAATTAATGAAAATTATTTCATGTTATTAATAAAATAATTATTTTTTAAATTAATGAAAATTATTTTTTATAATAAATGAAAATAATAATAATTTTTTATAATTAATGAAAATAATTTTTTATAATTAATGAAAATTATTTTCATAAATAATGAAAATTATTTTCATAAATAATGAAAATTATTTTCATAAATAATGAAAATTATTTTCATAAATAATGAAAATTATTTTCATAAATAATGAAAATAATTTTATATAAGTAAAGAAAATTATTTTATATAAGTAATGAAAATTATTTTAAATAATTAACTGGATAATTGTATATAATTAATGAACATAATTTAATGATTTTTTATTAATGAAAATTTTAATCTATAGAAATTATTTTATATAATTAATGAAATTTTTTATTTAATTAGTAAAAATAAGATTATATAATTAATGAAAATAATTTACATAACTAATGAAAATTATTTATTTAATTAGTGAAAATTATTTAAAATAATAACGAAAATAATTTAATATAATTGATAAAAGTAATTTTTGTAATTAATGAAAATAACTTTATATAGTTAATGAAAATAATTTTATGTAGTTTAGTAACTAATTTTATATAATTAACGAAAATAATTTTATATAAGCGATGAAAATTATTTTATATAATCATTGAAATTATTTCATATACTTAATGAAAATTATTTTATATAATGCATGAAAATTATTTTATTTTATTAATGAAAATTATTTTATTTAATTAATGAAAATTATTTTATATAATTAAAGAAAATAATTTTATATTATAAGTTAAAATTATTTAAAATAATTAATTAAAATAAATTTATATAATTAATGAAAATAATTTTGTATAATTAATAGAAATCATTTTATTTAATTAATGAAAATAATTTTGTCTAATTAATAAAATAATTTTATTTAATTAATGAAAATAATTGTATATAATTAATTAAAATTATTTTATTTAATTAGTTATTTAAAATAATTAATGAAAATTATTTTATATAATTAATGAAAATAATTTTATATAATTAATGAAAATAATTTTATATAATTGATGAAAATAATTATATATAATTAATTAAAATTATTATATATAATTAATAAAAATAATTTTATATGATTTATGAAAATTATTTTATATAATAAATTAAAATTATTTTATTTAATTAATGAAAATTATTTTATATAATTAATGAAAATAATTGTATATAATTAATTAAAATTATTTTATTTAATTAGTTATTTAAAATAACTAATGAAAATTATTTTATATAATTAATTAAAATAATTTTATATAATTAATGAGAATAATTTTATATAATTTATGAAAATTATTTTATATAATTAATGAAAAATTTTTAATAAAATTAATGAAAATAATTTTATATAATTAATGAAAGTTATTTTATCAATGAAAACTATTTTATATAATTAATGAAAATTATTTTTTTTAATTAATGAGAATGATTTTATATAATTAGTGTAAATAATTTTATATAATTAAATAAAATAATATCATATAATGAATTTATTTTATATAATTACTGAAAATAATTTTTTATAAATAGTGAAAATTATTTTATATAATTAATTAAAATTGGAAGATTCTATTTATAGACGCTGACGATAGGAATTGATCAATCAAATGGAACCATGGTCTGCTAGAAAGTAAAGAATTCCCACATATAATTTTTTGAATCTTGGTCTTTCTCTGCAAACATTTCAAGTTCAAGACTTATACAAATTAGCTAGCCACCAAAAACTATTTTTTCATCTCATCGGAAACTCTTCCAAAATCAAACATGGCTTTCATTTCCAAATTTGTTGTGTCTGAATTTGTCGTTCTTAAATATAACACGAATTTCACATACATTTGTTGTGCTTTAATTTATGTTTCTGAAGTTTTGTCATGAATAAAGATTTTCGAAAACAGTTTTTTATTTTTAAGATGAAATTTTAAATCGGCAAAAACTTTTGCACCAACTTGATGTTCAAATTCTAAAACAACAACAAAATGAATAAAATAGAGAGAAAACCGACAGAATTACTTTACTTTTTTATATTAAGGCCCGGAGACCACTCAAGGATAAAGGTCAATGAGTATATGGGAGTAATCGTAAGTGGTGAAAACTGGGTATAATTTGATTATTTAAGAGGACTCAGCAACAGGAACTTGTTTACATTGGACTTGAAGATGTAGTCAGCTGGAAAGCAGGTAGTGGAACAGAGTTCCACAGGAAGGCAGTTCTGGGAAAGAAGCTTCGTTCATAGAATCTTCTTTTAGATTTAGACACAAACAGAGAGTAAGGAAAATTGTAGATAGTGGTTGTAGTTAGACAAGTCTGGAATTAAGATTTTCACAAGCAGTTTTTTTCATTTTCAAGATAAATCAGCAGAAACTTTTTGTACCACCCTAATATTTAAATTAAACAACAATAAAATAAAGAGAAATAAAGAGAAAACTGACAGACTGACTTTACTTTATTATATAGAAGGTTAAATCAGCGAAAAACGTTATGAAAATTACAATCGAATCTGAGAACAGAAAACCAAGTAATACAAATAATAAAAATTTGCAATTCTCATGTAAAAAAAATATGAAACATGAGAAAGGTTATATATTATATTTATTATTATTTTTTTGAATTCTTTGAGGTAAGGTTTCATAATTCGTGCATGCATTTTTCTTGGCGGGGGAGGGGGAGAAAAAATCTGTGTAATCATGTATTTTAAAAAAAAAATAAAAAAATAAAAAGAACATAAATATACAAATTATGAAACCTCATCTCAAAGGATTCCAAAACACAAAAAATAATATACAATGCCATTCAGTATCGACCCGAAAATAGAAGACCAGATAAGAACACAGACTTGGATTTATAGGATTCAGCCTTGATCCACCTTCGGGATCTGTGGCGCAGTTGATAGAGACGTTGAATCTCTATAGTTCAAGGCGAGCATTGTCTGAAGATAGCTGTTTCAATCCTACCCAAAACAAAGCAGAGGATGACAGAAACATGGTGAGACAACAACAACTATGGAAGGCAGTAATTACTGGAGATGCAGTTACAAGACACAGCATTCCTATTCCATCGTGGTTAAGCACCTAATGAAGGCCAGAGAATGAGTTGGCCGAAACATGGTGAAACAATCAAAAACTATTAAGATGGGGATAATGATTCAATAATTAAGAAGACATTTCCAGCTATACCGTAGCTGGAAATTTTGAACATCGTTTGAAGATAGCAGTTTCAATCCTACCCCAAACAGACCAGAGGATTAGTTGGCCAAAATATGGTGAGACAACAACTATGGAAGGCAGTAATTACTGAGGATAAAGTTACAAGACCCAACATTCATATTCCTTAGCGGTTAACCACCTGAAGAAGGTCAGAGGATGATTTGGCCAAAACGTGGTGAAACAAAAACAACTATTAAGATGAGGATAACAGTCCGCAAAAAAAAAAAAATGAATAAATAAAAATAAATAAAAAATAAATAAATAAAAAAAATAAATAAATAAAAAAATAAATAAAAAATAAATAAATTAAAAATAATTAAATAAAAAAAAATAAATAAATTAAAAATAAATAAATAAAAAAATAAATAAATAAAAAAATAAAAATAAATAAATACAAAAATAAATTATAAAAAAAATTAATATAAATAAATAAAAAATAAAAAAGAAATAAATAAAAAAAAAGAAATAAATAAAAAAATACACGCAAAAAGTTATTTCAATATTTCCTAAAATTTATCTTTTAAAATCAAATAAATTTAATTAAAAAATTAAAAACCGAAAAATAAAGAGAAAACAAATTCACACGTGAACACTGTTCGGTTACTCCTTAAATGACGTAAATCAACTCCAAGGGCGTTTTCAAATGGGGCTTCCCTGACCTGATGACGTCACGCTATCATTACTTCAATCACATGAACGTCAATTGGGGCACTCAACCCGAATCGAATGTCGGTAAGAGTTTCCCCAGTTTGTTTGTTTCATAACATATTGGAACTTATCTCTATGAAAACATCCGTCGTTTTCCGCTCTCCTCTTCTTGAAAAGAAATCCACTTCAACTATTACAGATGAGATGAAATTTTGACAATGGATAAATGTTTGTGATCCTTGACCTTCACCTTTGTTTCCCTACCCAATCCTCATTGTTTCTTCCTGGTTATTATTTCATGTTCCTTCAATAAGTTTCCAGACTTTTTTTTTTGTACAGGCATTTCAAATTGTCATAGATTCTGGAAAATTCACTATGTTTTCTCTATATATGCCATGAGATGTCTGGCCTGTTTTTATGATTTCAGGTTCAAATGAACAGCTAGAGAAGGAATTGGAATACACTCTACTAAAGCCTGATTTTCACAGCTGGTTATTTCATAGAATGCAATCTATACGTGAAGACAATTTAGAAGAACAATATGCAATAAAAAATTTTTTTAAACTTGAGAAAAAAAAATACCACAGAAAGTTATGGAATTATTCGGACTACTTTTCAACCATCTTGCATTAATTAAGCATCAGTTTCTGTTATAGACTCTTGAAAATTCAGTCTGTTATTGCTATGTAGCTTATAGAAATGACTGACCAATTTTTATGATTCCAGGCTAAAACGAACGGCTCCAGCGGGAATTGGAATACACTCTACTAAACCCTGATTTTCACAGCTGGTTAATTTGAGAGAATGCAATCTGGGCGTGAGGATGCTTTCAAAGGACGATATCGAATAAAAATATACCACAGAAACATGGAATGTTCAAGACTGCTTTGGGGCCGTCTTGACATTTTGACAATGGATAAATATTTATGCTCCTCGACGTTTCACCTTTGTTTTCTTACCTCAATCTTCATCATTTCTTATTTCACGCAAGTTACGTATTTGATCAATCTATATGTAACGGGACCCACACGTTGTATGCAGTCTATGTCGCAAAGGTGACACAGACAAAGATTAACTTGATGTCATTTTCTTCTTTTTTTTACATGGGGGTCACCACTTATCAAGGCCCGAAGGCCACTCAGGGATAAGGGTTATTGCGTGTACAGTAATCAATGAGATAATATTGTAGTAATCATTATTATTAGGGATTTTGATAGAGTGTCTTACTTAAGGGGGCGGTTTGTCAGGAATTTGTTTATGTTGGACTTGAAGACGTCCAAGTTGTAGTCAGGTGGGAACCAGGCAAGCGGCAGAGAGTTCCGCTGGCGTGCAGTTCTAAGAAAGAAGCTTTGCTCATGGAATCTGCGTTTGGATTTAGGCACAGATAAAGATTGGGGAAAATTATTGACAGTAGTTTCAGCCAGACGGGTGTTTCTCGTGAAAGGTTGGCGAGGGGGGACGAGGGATTGGAGCTCAGACGAGCACCTGCCATGGAAATAGCGATAAAACAAAGACAGGCTTGCAATGTCTCTTCTGTGGGAGAGAGGTTGCAGGGAAGAGAAAAGGGCATCCCCCACTAAACCACAAAGTCTATTTTGTACTCTGTCAAGGCAGGATAGGCTGTTTTTAGCAGCTCCTACCCAGATGTGGCAGCAGTACATGCATTTTCATGCGAGCATCCCCACTTAGTGACGTGGAGAGAACTTTTTCAGTGCAGGGGCTGAAGTAAAAATAACAACAAAAATATAGTAATGAAGATTGTCTCAATGAGACGCAATCCTATAATACATTTCTCTGAAAAGGGCACTTTTAAAACTGGAGTAAAAGGGCAGGTGCTTGAACACACTTAGCACACCTCCACTCTGCACATCCCTGTCTGTTACATATATTAAATGGACAATAAGGCAACATTTTATGTCGAATATATAATCTTATATATAATTTCGTGTTTTGATGTCAGTATGAAAACAAAACATATAAATGAAATGGAAAGTTTTGTTAAACATTGACTTAGTGGATAACAACGTCATTTTCAAGTTAGCAAACGGAGGACCCACACGTTGTATGCAGTCTACGTCGCAAAGAAGACAAAGTCAAAGAATAACTCAAACTCTCTTTTTTGTAACAACGGCATATATTTCCTCATTCTCCTGCCACGTGTAACTTCTTGTTACTTCCGTGACGTCACCCACCTCTCTAACATGATCGTCCTCTCAAACATGCTCTCTCTCTACTTTTTATAGTGACGTTTGCATTTTGTATGCATTTACAGCGCACGTCCGCGCTCTGTTACATATATTAAATGGACGATAATGGGAACATTAAATGTCGAACAAAAAATCTTATATATAGCTGTGTGTTTGAATGTCAGTATGAAAGCAAAAAACATAAATGAAATGATAAGTTTTGTTAAACATTAACTCAGTGGATGAGAACGTCATTTTCAAGTTAACAAATGGATTAATTTAATTGGATAGTCATCATTGCGGATTATCCAATTAAAATTCACAAGTTTATAAAGAAATTTCTCTTACTGAAGGAATTATTAGATTGGATGGAATATGTAATCGATGAACTCAATTAGAATTTATAAAATCCAACCTTGATCGACCTTCGGGGTCTTTGGCGCAGTTGATACAGATGTTGAGTTTTTTTTCACATAGGAGTCACAACTTACTAAGGCCCGGAAGCCACTCGAGGCTAAATGTTATAGAGTGTACAGTAGTCAATCGGATAATATTGTAGTGATCGTTACTAATGGAAATTTGGTAAATTGGATTATTTAAGGGGGCGGTTCATCAAGAATTTGTTTATGTTGGACATTTTTTTTTTTTTTTTACATGGGTGTCACCACTTATCAAGGCCCAGAGGCCACTCGAGGATAAGAGTTAATAGGTATACATTAGTCATTGTAATTTTAGCATAGTAAACAGTGGGAATTTTGTAACTTGAATTACTTAGGGGGACGATTCAATTAGAACTTGTTCACATTGGACTTTTTCTTTCTTTTTTTTTTTTTTTTTTCATAGGTATCAACACATTATCAAGGCCAAGAGGCCACTCAAGGATAAGGGTTAAAGAGTGTACAGTAGAAATTGGACAATATAATAATCATTAGTAATGAAAATTTGTTAAATTTGATAACTTATATGGAACGGCTCATCAAGAACTTATTTACGTTAGACTTGAAGACAACCATATTGTAGTCAGCCGGAAAGCAGGAAAACGGAAGACAATTCCACAGGCGTGCAGTTCTAATAAAAAAGCTTTGTTCATGGAATCTACGTTTAGGTTTAGGCACAGATAAAGAGTGGGGGGAATTATTGATAGTGTTTACAGCTAGACGGGTGTTTCTTGTGAAAGTTTTGCGAGGGGGGACCATAGATTGAAGCTCAGTCGAACACTTTCCATGAAAATAACGATACATCAGAGACAGACTCGCAACATCTCTTTTGTTTTTCCAGGTTTAAACATACAGCTACAGCAGGAATTGGAATACACTCTACTAAAGCCTGATTTTCACAGCTGGTTAATTTGAGAGAATGCAATCTGGGCGTGAGGATGCTTTAAAAGGACGATATTGAATAAAAATATACCACAGAAACATGGAATGTTCAAGACTGCTTTGGGGCCGTCTTGACATTTTGACAATGGATAAATATTTATGCTCCTCGACGTTTCACCTTTGTTTTCTTACCTCAATCTTCATCATTTCTTATTTCACGCAAGTTACGTATTTGATCAATCTATATGTAACGGGACCCACACGTTGTATGCAGTCTATGTCGCAAAGGTGACACAGACAAAGATTAACTTGATGTCATTTTCTTCTTTTTTTTACATGGGGGTCACCACTTATCAAGGCCCGAAGGCCACTCAGGGATAAGGGTTATTGCGTGTACAGTAATCAATGAGATAGTATTGTAGTAATCATTATTATTAGGGATTTTGATAGAGTGTCTTACTTAAGGGGGCGGTTTGTCAGGAATTTGTTTATGTTGGACTTGAAGACGTCCAAGTTGTAGTCAGGTGGGAACCAGGCAAGCGGCAGAGAGTTCCGCTGGCGTGCAGTTCTAAGAAAGAAGCTTTGCTCATGGAATCTGCGTTTGGATTTAGGCACAGATAAAGATTGGGGAAAATTATTGACAGTAGTTTCAGCCAGACGGGTGTTTCTCGTGAAAGGTTGGCGAGGGGGGACGAGGGATTGGAGCTCAGACGAGCACCTGCCATGGAAATAGCGATAAAACAAAGACAGGCTTGCAACGTCTCTTCTGTGGGAGAGAGGTTGCAGGGAAGAGAAAAGGGCATCCCCCACTAAACCACAAAGTCTATTTTGTACTCTGTCAAGGCAGGATAGGCTGTTTTTAGCAGCTCCTGCCCAGATGTGGCAGCAGTACATGCATTTTCATGCGAGCATCCCCACTTAGTGACGTGGAGAGAACTTTTTCAGTGCAGGGGCTGAAGTAAAAATAACAACAAAAATATAGTAATGAAGATTGTCTCAATGAGACGCAATCCTATAATACATTTCTCTGAAAAGGGCACTTTTAAAACTGGAGTAAAAGGGCAGGTGCTTGAACACACTTAGCACACCTCCACTCTGCACATCCCTGTCTGTTACATATATTAAATGGACAATAAGGCAACATTTTA
Organism: Euprymna scolopes; assembly: GCF_053919585.1. Taxonomy (NCBI): domain Eukaryota; kingdom Metazoa; phylum Mollusca; class Cephalopoda; order Sepiida; family Sepiolidae; genus Euprymna; species Euprymna scolopes. The sequence continues at coordinate 79,243,922 of NC_136519.1, forward strand.
TGTCGAATATATAATCTTATATATAATTTCGTGTTTTGATGTCAGTATGAAAACAAAACATATAAATGAAATGGAAAGTTTTGTTAAACATTGACTTAGTGGATAACAACGTCATTTTCAAGTTAGCAAACGGAGGACCCACACGTTGTATGCAGTCTACGTCGCAAAGAAGACAAAGTCAAAGAATAACTCAAACTCTCTTTTTTGTAACAACGGCATATATTTCCTCATTCTCCTGCCACGTGTAACTTCTCGTTACTTCCGTGACGTCACCCACCTCTCTAACATGATCGTCCTCTCAAACATGCTCTCTCTCTACTTTTTATAGTGACGTTTGCATTTTGTATGCATTTACAGCGCACGTAAGCGCTCTGTTACATATATTAAATGGACGATAATGGGAACATTAAATGTTGAACAAAAAATCTTATATATAACTGTGTGTTTGAATGTCAGTATGAAAACAAAAAACATAAATGAAATGATAAGTTTTGTTAAACATTAACTCAGTGGATGAGAACGTCATTTTCAAGTTAACAAATGGAGTAATTTAATTGGATAGTCATCATTGCGGATTATCCAATTAAAATTCACAAGTTTATAAAGAAATTTCTCTTACTGAAGGAATTATTAGATTGGATGGAATATGTAATCGATGAACTCAATTAGAATTTATAAAATCCAACCTTGATCGACCTTCGGGGTCTTTGGCGCAGTTGATACAGATGTTGAGTTTTTTTTCACATAGGAGTCACAACTTACGAAGGCCCGGAAGCCACTCGAGGCTAAATGTTATAGAGTGTACAGTAGTCAATGGGATAATATTGTAGTAATCGTTACTAATGGAAATTTGGTAAATTGGATTATTTAAGGGGGCGGTTCATCAAGAATTTGTTTATGTTGGACATTTTTTTTTTTTTTTTTTACATGGGTGTCACCACTTATCAAGGCCCAGAGGCCACTCGAGGATAAGAGTTAATAGGTATACATTAGTCATTGTGATTTTAGCATAGTAAACAGTGGGAATTTTGTAACTTGGATTACTTAGGGGGACGATTCAATTAGAACTTGTTCACATTGGACTTTTTCTTTTTTTTTTTTTTTCATAGGTATCACCACATTATCAAGGCCAAGAGGCCACTGAAGGATAAGGGTTAAAGAGAGTACAGTAGAAATTGGACAATATAGTAATCATTAGTAATGAAAATTTGTTAAATTTGATAACTTATATGGAACGGCTCATCAAGAACTTATTTACGTTAGACTTGAAGACAACCATATTGTAGTCAGCCGGAAAGCAGGAAAAAGGAAGACAATTCCACAGGCGTGCAGTTCTAATAAAAAAGCTTTGTTCATGGAATCTACGTTTAGGTTTAGGCACAGATAAAGAGTGGAGGGAATTATTGATAGTGTTTACAGCTAGACGAGTGTTTCTTGTGAAAGTTTGGCGAGGGGGGACCATAGATTGAAGCTCAGTCGAACACTTTCCATGAAAATAACGATACATCAGAGACAGACTTGCAACATCTCTTTTGTGAGATAGAGGTTGCAAGGAAGAGAAAAGGACATCTCCTACGAGGCTACGAAGTCTATTTTGAACTCTATCAAGGCAGGACAAGTCCTTTCTAGCAGCTCCTGCCCAGATGTGGCAACAGTATTCCATCCTTGGACTTACCTGGCTCTTATATAGATAGAGAATTGCATCAGCAGTGAGATATCTACTGGATCGATAGAAAGATCCCACCATTTTTCCAGCGGCCTTGGCAACAGATTTGATGTACGTGTTCCATTTAAGATCAGGAGTAATGGTCAAGCCCAGAAGCCTGTCAAAACTTGAGGCCTCCTGAAGACGAGAGCCATTCATTTCAATTGATGCCAGATGGGGATCAGAATGTTGATGATGTAAAGAGAGAAGCTTGGTTTTAGATGCATTAAAAGTAACCAGCCACTCCTTTCCCCATTGTACTACATGTTCAAGATCAGAGGAGAGAGAATTGGAGAGAACTTGGTCATTTACTGTCTTAGATGTGCTACCATAAATGGTAGTGTCGTCAGCATAAATGTCTACAAATGATGTAAGGATGTGATTTGGAAGATCATTAATGTAGATCAGGAAAAGAGTTGAGCCCAGGATGGACCCCTGAGGGACACCGGCATTAATACTGTGGGCTTCTGATTTTTGCCCCTCAACTACTACTCTTATGAACCTATCAGAAAGAAATGATTTAATAATTGAGAAGACATTTCCAGCTGTACCATAGCTAGAGATCTTATGAAGTAAACCTTTATGCCATACCCTATCAAAGGCCTTAGATATGTCAAGAGCAATTGCTAATCCTATGAGATATAACTGTAAGCACATCTGCTGTAGATCTAGCAGAACGGAAACCATATTGAGTGTCACTAAGAAGGTTATTTTTGTTGAGATGGTTGATTACTTCTGTATTTAACACAGATTCCAGCAACTTACTCATGACGCACAGGAGACTTATTGGCCTGTACTGAGACTTGAAGAAAACCAAGTTGTAGTCAGCTAGGAAGCAAGCAAATGGAAAAGAGTTCCACAGGCGTGCAGTTCTAAGAGTCTACGTTTTGAGTGGGGAAAATTATTGACAGTGGTTTTAGCCAAACGGGTGTTTTTTGTGAAAGATTGACGAGGAAAGACCAGAGATTGGAGCTCAGACAAGCACTTGCCATGAAAATAACGATAAAGCAAAGACAGGCTTGCAATGTCTCTTCTGTGGGGAAAAAAAGTTGCAGAGAAGAGAAAAGGGCATCCCCCACAAAGCTACAAAATCTATTTTGAACTCTGTCAAGGCAGGATAAGCTGCTTCTAGCAGCTCCTGCCCAGATGTGGCAACAGTACTCCATCCTTGGATGTACTTGGCTTTTATATAGATAGAGAATTGCATCAGGAGTGAGATATCTACTGGAACAGTAAAAGGGTCCCACCATTTTTCCAGCAATCTTGGCAACAGATTTGATGTACATGTTCCATTTCAGATCAAGAGTAAAGGTCAAGCCTAGAAGCTTGTCAAAATATGAGGCCTCCCCAAGACGAGAGCCATTCATTTCAATTGATGCCAGATGTGGATCAGAGCGTTGATGATGTAAAGATAGAAGCTGTGTTATAGATGTATTAAAAGTGACCAGCCACCTCTTTCCCCATTGTACCACATGCTCTAGATCAGAGGAGAGAGAATCAGAGAGAATTTCGTCATTTACGGCCTTTTATGTGTTGCCATATATAGTAGTGTCGTCAGCATAAATGTCAACGAATGATCTAAGTATGTGCTTTGGAAGATCATTAATGTAGATCAGGAAGAGAGTTGGGCCCAGGATGGACCCCTGAGGGACTCCAGCATTAATACTGTGCGTTTCAGATTTCTGCCCATCGACCACTACTCTTATGAACCTATCTGACAGAAATTATTTAATAATTGAGTAGACATTTTTAGCTATACCTTCGCTGGAAACATTGAAGATAGCAGTTTCAATCCTGCCCAAAACAGACCAGACGATGAGTTCGCCAAAATGTGGTGAGACAACAACAACTATGGAAGGCAGTAATTACTGAGGATACAGTTACTCAGCATTCATATTCCTTAGCAGTTAACCACCTGAAGAAGATCAGAGAAGGAGTTGGCCAAAACGTGGTGAAACAAAAACAACTATTAAGATGAGGATAACAGTCTGCAAATAAAAAATAAATAAAAATATAAAAAATAAATAAATAAAAAAAATAAATTAAAAAAATAAATAATTAAAAAATAAATAAATAAAAAAATACACGCGAAAAGTTATTTCAATATTTTCTAACAATTTATCTTTTAAAATCAGACAAATAAATTTAATTAAAAAATTAAAAACCGAAAAATAAAGAGAAAACAAATTCACACGTGAACACTGTTCGGTTACTCCTTAAATGACGTAAATCAACTCCAAGGGCGTTTTCAAATGGGGCTTCCCTGACCTGATGACGTCACACTATCATTACTTCAATAAGATGAACGTCAATTGGGGCACTCAATCCGAATCGAATGTCGGTAAGAGTTTCCCCAGTTTGTTTGTTTCATAACATATTGGAACTTATCTCTATGAAAACATCCGTCGTTTTCCGCTCTCCTCTTCTTGAAAAGAAAATCCACTTCAACTATTAAAGATGAGATGAAATTTTGACAATGGATAAATGTTTGTGATCCTTGACCTTCACCTTTGATTCCCTACCCAATCCTAATTGTTTCTTCCTGGTTATTATTTCATGTGCCTTCAATAAGTTTCCAGACTTTTTATTTTTGTACAGGCATTTCAAATTGTCATAGATTCTGGAAAATTCACTATGTTTTCCCTATATATGTCATGAGATGACTGGCCTGTTTTTATGATTTCAGGTTCAAATGAACAGCTAGAGAAGGAATTGGAATACACTCTACTAAAGCCTGATTTTCACAGCTGGTTATTTCATAAAATGCAATCTATACGTGAGGACAATTTAGAAGAACAATATGCAATAAAAAATTTTTTTAAACTTGAGAAAAAAAAAATACCACAGAAAGTTATGGAATTATTCGGACTACTTTTCAACCATCTTGCATTAATTAAGCATCAGTTTTTGTTATAGACTCTTGAAAATTCAGTCTGTTATAGCTATACAGCTTATAGAAATGACTGACCAATTTTTATGATTCCAGGTTTAAACATACAGCTACAGCAGGAATTGGAATACACCCTACTAAAGCCTGATTTTCCCAGATGGTTTATTTCAGAGAATGCAATCTGGACGTGAGGATACTTTAGAAGAACGATATACAATAAACTTCTGTTGTAAACTTGAAAAAAAATGCCACAGAAACGTATGGAATGCCTCAGACTGCTTTTGGACCATCTTTCACGAATCGGGCATCAGTTTTTGTGGCATAAGGATGACTGAGTCTGTGAGGGATGATGTGTGAGAGAAGTAAGAAAGTCAGAACACCAGAGTTGATTGGCCAAATAAAGACTTTCATGGATAAGGACTGTCGTGTGTCTATAGAGACAATAAGTGCTTTTGGGCCATCTTGACATTTTGACAATGGATAAATGTTTATGTTCCTCGATCTTAACTATTCTTTTCCTACCCCAATCTTCATTGTTTTTTCCCAGTTATTATTTCATGCTAGTTACGAATTTCTATAATCTATATGTAACGGGACCCACACGTTGTATGCAGTCTATGTCGCAAAGGAAACAAAGACAAAGAATAACTCAACGTCATTTTTGAATTTCATATACATTTGCATGCGAGCAACCCCTCTCTGTAACTTTTTCAGGGCAGGTGCTCAAATAAAAATTCCTCTGAAAAGGGCACTTTTAAAACAGGAGTAAAAGGGGCAGGTGCTTGGTCACCCCTAGCATCCCCTGTTACATATATTAAATGGGCGATAAGGCAACGCTAAATGTCGAACAAATAATCTTTTATATAATTGTGTGTTTGAATGTCAGTATGAAAACAAAAAGCATTTTGTTAAACATTAACTCAGTGGACGAGAACGTCATTTTCAAAACAAACGGAGTAATTTAATTGGATAGTCATCTCTGTGGATCATCCACTTAAAATTCACAAGCTTATAATGGAATTTCTCTTACTGAATGATTTATTTAAATGGATAGGATATGTAATCGATGAAATCGATTGGAAATGTTTTATTTAGATGAAATGGAAAGTTGTAAAACATTGACTCAGTGGATGAGGACGTCATTTTCAAATTACCAAACGGAGTAATTTAATCAGATAGTCATCTCTGTGGATTATCCAAGTAAAATTCACAAGTTTATAGTGAAATTTCTCTTACTAAAGGAATTATCAGATCGGATAGAATATGTAATCAATAAACTCGATTGGAATTGTTTTATGTAAAAGAAAAAACACAGATTTTATGTTTTGACATTCACTGGCAATGTAGAATCATAGATCCATATGTTAAATGCAATGCTATGTAGATTCATTTGACCAATTATAATGTTACATGGAAAGGCTGCCCCATTCCCATGTAAATAAGAAGAATATTAGATAAGTGAAAATGAGATTAGGATAAACATAGAATCGAACCCTGTAGGCAAAGTTTATTTAAATGGATAGGATATGTAATCGATGAAATCGATTGGAAATGTTTTATGTAGATTCATTTGACCAATCATAATGTTACATGGAAAGGCTGCCCCATTCCCATGTAAATAAGAAGAATATTAGATAAGTGAAAATGAGATTAGGATAAACATAGAATCGAACCCTGTAGGCAAAGTTTATTTAAATGGATAGGATATGTAATCGATGAAATCGATTGGAAATGTTTTATGTAGATTCATTTGACCAATCATAATGTTACATGGAAAGGCTGCCCCATTCCCATGTAAATAAGAAGAATATTAGATAAGTGAAAATGAGATTAGGATAAACATAGAATCGAACCCTGTAGGCAAAGTTTATTTAAATGGATAGGATATGTAATCGATGAAATCGATTGGAAATGTTTTATGTAGATTCATTTGACCAATCATAATGTTACATGGAAAGGCTGCCCCATTCCCATGTAAATAAGAAGAATATTAGATAAGTGAAAATGAGATTAGGATAAACATAGAATCGAACCCTGTAGGCAAAGTTTATTTAAATGGATAGGATATGTAATCGATGAAATCGATTGGAAATGTTTTATGTAGATTCATTTGACCAATCATAATGTTACATGGAAAGGCTGCCCCATTCCCATGTAAATAAGAAGAATATTAGATAAGTGAAAATGAGATTAGGATAAACATAGAATCGAACCCTGTAGGCAAAGTTTATTTAAATGGATAGGATATGTAATCGATGAAATCGATTGGAAATGTTTTATGTAGATTCATTTGACCAATCATAATGTTACATGGAAAGGCTGCCCCATTCCCATGTAAATAAGAAGAATATTAGATAAGTGAAAATGAGATTAGGATAAACATAGAATCGAACCCTGTAGGCAAAGTTTATTTAAATGGATAGGATATGTAATCGATGAAATCGATTGGAAATGTTTTATGTAGATTCATTTGACCAATCATAATGTTACATGGAAAGGCTGCCCCATTCCCATGTAAATAAGAAGAATATTAGATAAGTGAAAATGAGAATTTGTTTATGTTGGACATTTTTTTTTTTTTTACATGGGTGTCACCACTTATCAAGGCTCAGAGGCCACTCGAGGATAAGGGTTAATAGGTATGCATTAGTCATTGTGATTTTAGCATAGTAAACAGTGGGAATTTTGTAACTTGGATTACTTAGGGGGACGATTCAATTAGAACTTGTTCACATTGGACTTTTTTTTTTTTTTTTTTTTTCATAGGTATCAACACATTTTCAAGGCCAAGAGGCCACTCAAGGATAAGGGTTAAAGAGTGTACAGTAGAAATTGGACAATATAATAATCATTAGTAATGAAAATTTGTTAAATTTGATAACTTATATGGAACGGCTCATCAAGAACTTATTTATGAATATGGTTATGAATAGAGGAAAAGCATAAACAAAGCTAGTTTGGAATTTGGTTTAGTAAACAACGATGTGGCTTACATGACTAACAAGATTGTCAACTCAGGCTGACGTAAGAGACACGTATGCCAAGTAAAATCAGAATTAAGACTTGGTCTGTAACGGGAAGTTTGTTACAGGGAAAGGCTGTCCCCTTTCCGTGTAAATAAGAAGAATATTAGATAAGTGAAAATGAGATTAGGATAAGCCTAGAATCGAACCCTGTAGGCAAAGTTAAGAAATGGAATGTGAGAAATTAAGTCTATTGTTAATTCTTTTAGAAATCTGAATATTAAAAATGTCAGCTAAAAGAATGAGCAATGCAAATTAAATTATATTGTTTAAAAATAGGTTAGATTAGAATTGAGGATTCTTTTGTTGTCAAAAGTGTATTTTGGACAAACATATGTAAAGCCACATGAAATTGGTCACATTTGAAAAACACACTTCTGACGTCATAGAGAAAGGACATTTCTCGATATTATGGGTTCGAATTTTAGTCAGAGAAAGTCAGAGAGAGTTGATCAGCCAAGAGTTGACATAGTCAGAGGAGAGCTCCCTTAGAGGCGAAGGGTAGAAGATTAACCATGTAGATACAAATTTGAATTCCTGACGCCAATCGACCGGTCGATCAGATGAATAAAGAAGTCATCATGTTTTTAAGTGTTGTCTCGTGTCGTCAGTCAGTTACAACAAAAAAAAAGGTAACGTGTTTATCATTTTGTAACAAACTCTTGTGTAACCTCTTCCAAGTATTATGCGCCCCCCACCACCATAAGTGAAGTATATCCTGTGCATCATATCTCCCTCCCCTCTAATATGTGTTAAAAGAACTGCAATATAAATGTCTTCTCTCCCTCATCATCACTATCGTTATGTCTGTATTACATGAGTCCCGTTATATATGTGCCCAAATATGAACCTCTACCACACAACATTTATTGTGATTTGGTGCTCGTTTCCAGTGCACCGATACAAGGGTGTGGGCAAAAAAATTAAATCTCGCGTATACCACAGAAACAACTAAAGTCCTTAGCTAGACGAAATACACACATACATGCAATGAAAAAAATTAAAGCATACACTCTCACACAAAACAAAAAATGTCGATATGCCGCAAAAAAAAACAAGCAATAAAAACACCCACACACGAATATCTATTTAGAAAGGTAAAGAATAAAATCCTACGCAATTTAACATACATTCACATATGAAAGGAAAAATGTACTTAAAAGAGATGATATGCCGCAGAAGAAAAAAAAACGTAGATATGAATGGAAAAAAAAAGCAAAAAAAAACACTCACACACAAAGAAAAGCAAGTTCAAAAGTTCTATGTATTAAAAGAACTGTAATATACAGGGTGACCCCGAAAAAGAAAAAAAGCTAAATGGAGGCCATCTAGAACATATGCTGTAGAACGGAGAAAAAAAGGCCAAATACCCTAGTGTTTTGATGTGATGTTTTGAATATAATAAACTAGTTATGACCAAAGTTTCATTTCATTTGGACAAAACACTAAGAAACGGGGCCTAATTAGAGTTGGGGCCCGTTTTTTTTTGGGTCACCCTGTATATATAAATGTTTTCTCTCCCTTATCATCACTATCATTATGTCAGTATTACATGTACCCGTTATAAGTCCCCAATATGAGTCCCGTTAATGTGTCCCCAATATGAACTCCCCATCATCTTTAAATACATACCCCTGCTATTCAACATTAGGAGTTCCTAGGAAACCCCTGCTACACAACATTAACCCAGAAATAAAAAATAATATTGTCTACTTTCTTAGAACTGAACACCCATGGAACTCTGTTCCGTTTTTCTGTTTTCCAACTGACTACAATATGGTCATCTTCAAGTCCAAAGTTAACAAATTCTTGATGAGCCATCCTCTTAAGTAATCCAATTTATCAAATTTCCACTACTAATGATTACTACAACATTTTCCCATTGACTACTGTACACTCATTAACCTTTATCCTCAATTAGCCTCCAGGCCTTGATAAGTGGTGATTCCTTTGTAAAAAAAAAACAAAAACATCAGCTTGATAGGTGCAGGGCCAGGACCTGGCTCAGTATCTGCCAGACTGAGGTATGCCGCTTGGGTATTACCTAAGAGGTCCACCCTCTCAGGCCTTGGCATGCGCCTTTTGGGTGGGGCAACTTTATTATGGCCTGGAGTCAAATATTTAGAAATATTAAAAGAATCAGAATCGGTAATTGTATCAGAATTGGAGAAAATATTAAAATCGTCCCATCACTATTTTTAACCCTAACTTAGCACTTTTATTCATTCAGTCTTTACATATTATTTTTTTTATTTGTAGTCGATTTTCCTTTTGTTTAAAATTCAAATAGAAAAAAAAAATGGTTGAGGCATTTAAATTCAAGTATGTGCGAATCTGCACGTGTGATGTCCTCAAAACATCCTGTTAATGACCTCGGCTCTTTTTATAAACAAGTTATCATCGTCATCCTCATCGTCACCATCGTCTTTTAAGCAAATTCTGTTGTGGGCGCCGTCGGCTGTTCCCATAGTGGCATCATTAGTATCAAAAGCGGCTCTCAAAATTGGGATTCCCCAACCCGATGCCGTCATAACACAATCGGTCAGTGACGATAAGAATGACTCTCACCTTCTTTTCCTTTTAGTTATGATGTGAACTTATCTCTCCAAAACATCCTTTCGAAATTCGGCCACTTAAAAAAAAAAAAAACAGAACTCCACTTAAAGAACGATGGACACTTCACAATTGTGATTCCATTGACCTTCCCATCAATTTCTCCTTGTTTTTGTTTTTCTTTTACGCAACAGCGAGACAAAAAAGAGTATCGCGGGGTCAAAACAGATCATTAGCCAACACTTTCTAACATGTTGAACGTAATTGCATGACGTAGTGGGAAGTCGCGGTAGTGGATGCTGACATGTTGGCTGACGATCTAGGCATGTCACGTCCGAACTCTGTCTATTTAACACAGCACAATTTTCACTTTTTGATGTCGGCAACCTTCATGTGGTCCCTTTTTTAACTAGCTGATTCTAAACAAAAAAGAAAAAATCTTTGCACATCTGTTACTCCGAAAATTATGCTGTGGACGCTAAATCTCCACATGAAAAATTGTTTAACAGAATTAACAGAAAATTTCGATAAAATATTTTGGGGGATTCTTCAGACTACTGCTCTCATCTCGAATGTCATTTTCACAACGTTTTGGTCGATGTAACCTCCGACCTTCTTCAGGTGTACCTTGTCAAACTCGGAAATGTTTCTGTCGAATTCAGGAATTTCGAACAGAACCCTTTATTTACTTAATGGGGTAGCATGCTCTTGTTCTGTCAGCCATGACTGGATAGAAGTGTTAAGTAATTTGCAATTGTATTTTTTGGTCGCCCACGATGAGGATTGAACCTTCAACCTTCAGGAGAATATCACTTTTACAATTGATTTTTCCAAGCATTCTAACTATTGCGTCACGGGTCCTAGCACAAATTTTAGGAGCTTTCAACCTATTTTTATTTCTAGTTGTAAATATCACTATTTATTTCTAATTATTATTATTACTATATATATATATATATATATATATATATATATATATATATATATATATATATATATAGAGAGAGAGAGAGAGAGAGAGAGAGAGAGAGAGAGAGACATTGAACAACCCAACCTTCCCATACGCACACATATGTTTGTCCTTCCCGACATGGGTAGGATTCAAAAACTGTTCTCTTTTTCGTATGATCTATGACTTTTTCTTTTCTTACAGTTTTACTTCAATATCCTGAAGATGTCCTCTGAAATAGGGACGAAACGTTGATTATTTTAATAATTTCATTCGGTTTTTCTATTTTTCTCAAAACATATATATATATATATATATATATATATATATATATAGTGATCATATATGCATATATATATATATATATAATGATCATATATGCATATATATATATATAGTGATCATATATGCTTATATATATATATATAATGATCATATATGCATATATATATATATATATAGTGATCATATATGCATATATATATATATATATATATATATATATATATATAGTGATCATATATGCATATATATATATATAGTGATCATATATGCATATATATATGCATATATATATATATATATATATATATATAGTGATCATATATGCATATATATATATATATATGGAATATATATATATAAAAAAAAAAAAATGTACATATTTATTTTAACGCATTTTTAAAGTGTATATATACACATTGAACAACCCAACCTTCCCATACGCACACATATGTTTGTCCTTCCCGACATGGGTAGGATTCAAAAACTGTTCTCTTTTTCGTACGATCTATGACTTTTTCTTTTCTTGCATTTTTACTTCAATATCCTGAAGATGTCCTCTGAAATAAGGACGAAACGTTGATTATTTTAATAATTTCATTCGGTTTTTCTATTTTTCTCAAAACATAACGTCAACCACCGCTGGTATTTTTATTTTTTATACACACACACACACACACACACACACACACACACACACACACACACACACACACACACATATATAATTTGAGGTTGCTATTTTTCAAAGGTAAGGTAACCAGTGAAATATGACGAGGTTAATACAAGAGTGCTCAATACAGAAGTAGAGCAAGTTATACTTTCAATTTGTCTTTACATAATCAGTAATTTGTTGCTACACAGTCATGAGCATGTTTCAGTCTTCTAGTATTTAGTAACAAGAGACCTTATCAGGCAACAACGCTTATATTCAAAAGCGGAATTCATATTCTGTGTATGAATTCAGCTTTTGAATACGAGCGTTGTTGCCTGATGAGGTCTCTTGTTACTAAATACTAGAAGACTGAAACATGCTCATGACTGTGTAGCAACAAATTACTGCTTATGTAAAGACAAAGTGAAAGTATATATATATATATGTATATATATATATATATATAATATTTTTCGGAATTCTTGCTCATCGTTTGACGTTCCTGATGCGCAATTAATATATGAATACATCTATTCAGAAGGCAGGGATACACGGCTTTCCCGGATGTCTGGAGCATTCACAGATGATATGGAACTCGATACTATCGGCCCAAAAAAGATAAAACAGAATTACATGTGATATGGCTGGATCATGAAAATGTATATGGTTCAGTTCCGCACCACTTAATCCGAATGACCCTTGACTTTTTCATTTCCCTAACAAGGTTGGTGGAATCATAATGAAATTTACTGTAAAAAATTATACTACAAAGTGGCAGGCCCTTGAGATCGGCATTATGATGGGTTGTGTTATTTCCCCATTTCTTTTTGTTCTAGCCATGGGAATCATATTGTGTAGTGCAGCGAACACGTCAAGAGGGGTGACAACTACTGAGCAGTTGATTCTTCTTCCACCTAGGGCTTTTATGGATGACGTCATCATTCTAGTCCAAAAGAGATGTTGATGCACTGTTGCAAAAATACCATGATCTCTTCACATGAGCGAGAATGAAGGCTAAGCCCCAAAAAAGTCAAAGCTTTTCATTATTCAGATGACCTGTCAGGGAAATCCATTTCAATATTGGGGGAGATATGATCCTAAAAGTTAGAGAGATTCCAGTTAAAAGCCTTGGACATCAACGTACAGAGATCCAGAAGATAACCTTTAAAGGTCTTAAATCAATTGACGGAACTTACCTACTCCAGAAGGATGAAGGTGTGGTGTTACCAACATGGTTTTGTAGCCCTTACAGATGCATGAGATTGCATTGCATAAGTAGCTTGGAGTTCCTCCTTGTTTTTCAAAAATAAGTTTTCTAGAAGTGTAAGCCATTTTGAGTTTCAGAACAGTTTCAGATGGTTCGCTGTTACACACAAGTCCTGGGAGGTGACTTGTTTGTAGTAGACAGTTCCACAGAACAAAATATTCTTACCGTGTCGAAACCTGGGAAAAAAACATGTGAAATTGCTCCAGAAAAGGTTTAATATTTATGAAGCAATTATGGTTTCTGATTGGTTGGTAGCAGAACGTTAATTAATTTGATTCGTCAGTTCTTAGCAGCATCCTTTATAAATAGAATCGTCCGACTGTGTGGGATCATACCCCCATTATAAGTCCAAAATATTGCAACAAGTTTATATACCAATTCTAGAAACCTGCAGCTCCCAATATCTTCACTATTGGAACAGTTTGGAATTGGGAAAGTGATGATGAGGGATATCTAGAAATAAAATCAGGGACAATATGGTCGACTGTTAAAACGACACAGAAGGCGGAATGGAGCCTACGAATAACGGACATAATAAGCATTACTCAAACGCATTATTATTTCATGTGCCTTCAATAAGTTTCCGGACTTTTTTTTTTTTTGTACAGGCATTTCAAATTGTCATAGATTCTGGAAAATTCACTATGTTTTCTCTATATATGTCATGAGATGACTGGCCTGTTTTTATGATTTCAGGTTCAAATGAACAGCTACAGAGGAATTGGAATACACTCTACTAAAGCCTGATTTTCACAGCTGGTTATTTCATAGAATGCAATCTGGACATGAGCACACGCAGCAAGATATTGCCCAAAAGGGGATTTGGGGATCGAAGAGGTCAGGATGGTTGAGGAAAAGCAAAAAACAGCCATTGCTATCACTCATGCCAAACAATGTGCATGGACAAATTAGAATGGCACTGAACCAATTAAATTATTGTGGAAATCCTTAATTGCAATGAAACCACTGGCAATATCATTTGTTCTTCGTTCTACAAATGATCTTCTACCAAATGCAACTAACCTAAAATTATTGGAATCTAATGATTCAGACGTGTTTTTCGTGTAAACATGATTGAGGTACCTTGCACAATCAGTTCAGATGTACACGTGACGACATAACAAAGTGTTGGAAATAATTATGGAATTGTGGAAAATACAATGTGAGACAGCAAACCAACAACCTGTTAGAGTCAAGGAATCCATAATTCAGTTTCACAAAGAATGTTGGTTGGTTGTCTTTGTTTTACGGCATATCAACCCTTTTCAGGTTATTTAATGCCGAATCCAGTTATTTTGAAGAAAATTTTTTTAATAGAATATATTTGTTGTTTTCAAGTCAGTTTCTATTTAACCCATAGTTGGGACCTTAATAGGTACTACCACTCCGGGTCAGAGTGAACCTGGGAGCAATGGCAATTAAAGGGTGGCTCCACACTCCCCAAAGCCCGCAAGCTGGGGCTTCACCACTGGATATAGTTTAAAGTCATATCCAGGACCCACAAAGAAGGTGAATTCATTGTGAGGAAGGAAAAAACTTTAAATGTGAAACCGTTGAGTGGAGTCAATGACTGGAAAATTTCTGTTGATCTCAAGACATCTGCACAATTTTCAGTCCATATAATCCGAACAGAAAAGTGGCCAGACATTGTAGCATGGTTTGATTTAAAAAAAACTGTCCTCATAGAATTGACAATCCCCTGGAAGGAAAACCATGAGGCGGCACACGAATGGAAGAAAAACGAATATGAGACACTGCGTACCGATTGCGTGGAAAAAGGTTGGAGATGCCGTGTGATTCCTATTGGAGTTGGTTGTCGTGGATTTCTAGGATACTCAGTCATTTCGTTTCTTACGAAAATAGGAATCATGGGCTGCAATCTGAAAATTGCCTCTGATCGTCTTCAGAACACAGCTCAATATGCGTCAAGCTGGATTTCGTCGAGAAAAAAACACTTCAGCGTGAACAGATTTTATGATTTCTATTTATTGAACTGTTTTTTTATTATTTTTTTTTTTGAATACTCTGCCTTGTGGCAAAATCTGCTTGGAAGCATAGGAGTGGCAGTACTGCCTTGAGTTACCGAAACTGTGTTATCACCCTGGTTGGCGGCTGATGAGGGTTAGCAGTTTTGCATGGTGCTGAACTCAAATTTAAATATGTTAAGGCTTTGGGGGACTTTGGGGCTAAAGGGGGGGGGAAATGGACTAAGTCATTTCTTTTTTGCCTGGTTAAAAATTTACATATGTTAAACTAAACCTAAAATTGTACCGTTTGTTCATATTCACCAGGTTTTGACGTGCCCTGGGGACTTTTGGGGCTAAATGCTGGTGGGGGGGGGAGCAAATGTTGAACTTAGTCATTTTTTTTTTAATGCCTTATTTACTGCGCACTCACTAGTTTATTATTAACATTTTATATGAAAATAAGTGAAACAACAAGAACAATTCTTATTTTCATTTAATTTTATATTGTATTTATATATATTATTTTATATATTTTATTTTATATATAATACTTTATATACTTTATTTTAAATATTTTATTTTATATACTTTCTTTTGTATATTTTATTTTTTCAACGCTCACGAGCGTCCAAAATCTAAAAACACTATAAGTTTAGGTATTAGAGCATGGCACTAAGTGGCAACTTAGAACAGTCCAATTCACTAATATTCTATTTTATTCTAAACCTGTTATTGAAAAAAAAAACATCTAAGATCCAAGTCAAAGGTGTCATGGCCGCCAAAAACTGTCGCTTTTCTAATGTCTGTAACCCTATACTATTATTATTATTATTATTATTATTATTATTATTATTATTATTATTATTATTATATATAATCTATGGTATAATATATATATATATATATATATATATATATATATATATATATATATATATATATATATATATATATAAATATATATACACACCATACATTTGTTCTTTCTTATATTTTTTTCTTTTGCATGACACCTGCGACTGAGATGCATGAAATAATTTTCCAGAAAACGATCTACAAACACTATAAGGTAAGGGGACTATTTTGTCAGACCATATATATATATGCATATATATATATATATATATATATATATATATATATATATATATATATATATATATATATATATATATATATATATATATATGCGTATGTATGTGTATGTATTCTCGTTGCTTCAATTTACTTGTTGAAATTCTCAGAAATCAAGGGACCGCCTTCCTGGGACTAACACTTGATCTCTATTTGAGGTACTTAGATATTTGAATATAATAATAATAATAGTAGTAGTAGTAGTAGTAGTAGTAGTAGTCAAGAATAACAGACATTAGAAAAGAAATAGTTTTTGGCGGCCATGACACCTTAGACTTAGATCTTAGATGTTTTTTATTTTGCATGAAGCCGAATAATATGCATGAATATTATTTTCCAGAAAACGATCACCAGACATTAGATGAAAAAAAGTTTTTCAACGGTCGCGGGCGTCCACAATCTACAAACACTATAAGGTAAGGTATTAGAGCATGGCACTAAGTGGCAACTTAGAACAGTCCAATTCACTAATATTCTATTTTATTCTAAACCTGTTATTGAAAAAAAAAAAACATCTACGATCTAAGTCAAAGGTGTCATGGCCGCCAAAAACTATTTCTTTTCTAATGTCTGTTATTCTATAACTAATACTACTACTATTATTATTATTATTATTATTATTATTATTATTATTATTGTTGTTGTCATTATTATTATTATTATTATTATTATTATTATATTGTATTATATATAATCTATAATATAATAAATAAATAAATAAATTAATATATATATATATATATATATATATATATATATATATATATATATATATATATACATTTGTTCTTTCTTATATTATTTTGGTTTAATAATTTTTTTTAAAATATTTTATTTTATATATTTTATTGTATATATTTTATTGTATATATTTTATTTTAAATATTTTATTTTATATATTTTTATTGGGTTTGTACTACTGTACATATAGATTCGAAAATGTTATCAAAAAATAAATGTATAACAAATATTATCAAAGGCAAGATTCGTTACTTTATTACCGAAATGGATAATTTTTTTTTGTTTTTTTAATGCAAAATTTTTATTCGGCTAAAAAAACACAGCGTTTACTGTTTGTTATATTTGAAAATTACAAATGGCGGCGGACTGTGTTAACACATTAGGTTTGGGAAAATGAGTTAAAACTAAAAAAAAAAAAACATACAAAATATTGTTAAAAACCACTGAATACATGTCTGCCTATGTCACAGTAACATATATTGAGTGAGTTCCTGACAGTATTTTGTATAATTTTTTTAGTTTTAACTCATTTTCCCAAAGTTAATGTGTTCAACAGTCTGCCGCCATTTGTATTTTTCAAATATACAGATAAACACTACATTTTTTCAAACCGATTAAATATTTTACACTAAATAAAAGCACTAAAATCTTATCCAGTTGGGTAGAAAAGTAACTTATCTTGCCTTTGTTATATTTATTTTTCAACAACTTTTTCGTTTCTGTGTTTAGTTATACAAACCTGTTTTATTTACTATAATGTTTAGTCAGCTCGAAGAACAGTGTTTATCAGTGTATTTGAAAAATACAAACAGTGATGGACACTGTTGATGATGTTAAGTTTGAGAATATGATTTAAAACTAAAAACTATACAAAACACTATCAGAAACCCACCGAATATGTCAGCCTATGTCACAATAACATATAATCAGTAGGTGTCTGACATTGTTTTGTATAGTTTTTAACTGATTTTCCCAAACTTAACGTATTCAACAGAGTCCGCGACCATTTGTTTTTTTCAAATGCATAGATAAACACTGCGTTTTTGAGCCGAGTAAACATTTTACATTAAATAAAAACACTAAAAAATTATTCAGTTAGATAGAAACGTAATTTACCTTACCTTTGCTTTCATTTATTCGTTTTTGAACAACTTTTTCGAATCTGTGTATAGTAACACCCCCCCTTACCAAAATATTAATTAAAAACTCACATTTTTGAATAAAATAAAAAAGAAAACTATTTAGCGTTTCAATGGTTTAGCAACTTTCAGCTTAATCCACTGAATGTTTGTCGAGCCCAAGCCATGAGTGATAGTAACTCCCGAGGATCCGGATCCAATTCTGCAAGAGTACCATATTTTTTTTCATTTTCGCCTTTTTTTTTTTTACTTTTTGGAGTGGATTGCTGTCCTAAGAATATAAGAAACATGCATTTTCTCTTTTCATTAGAATTTTCCATTACACCAAATTAAGCCACAGCAACGCGTGGCAGGGTACAGCCAGTGATATAATAAATATATATATATATATACACCATACCTTTGTTCTTTCTTATATTATTTTGGTTTAATATATTTTGTTTTATATATTTTATTTTATATATTTTATTTTATATATTTTGTTTTATAAATTTGTTTATATTTTATTTTATATATTTCGTTTTATATATTCAATTTTTAATATTTTATTTTATATATTTTGTTTTATATAGTTTATTTTGAATATTTTATTTTATATTTTTTGTTTTGATATATTTTATGAAATATTTTATTTTAAATATTTTATTGTATATATTTTGTTTGATATATTTTATTTTATATATTTTATTTTATATATTTTTTATATATTTTATTTTATATATTTTATTTTATTCATTTTATTTGATATATGTTGTTTTATATATTTTATTTTATATATTTTGTTTTATATATTTTATTTTATTTTATATATTTTATTTTATATATTTTATTTTATTTATTTTATGTTATATATTTTATTTTATATGTTTTATTAAATATATTTTATTTTATATATTTAATTTTATATAATTTATTTTATATATTTTATTTTATTTTTTTATTTTTTTACATTATATTAATTAATTTGAATTCATTATTAAGATGAGTATTATGTATTAATTTATTTTATTGCGGACTATTATCTTTTTTAGTTGTTATTTCACGACATTTCTAGTTGGGGCCCGTGGCGCAGTGCATAGAGATGCTGGATCCAGGTGAGCATTGTTTGAAGATAGCGGTTTCAATCCTACCCAAAGCTGGCCAGAGGCTTACTTGGCAAAAACGTGGTGAGACGACAACAAATATGGATGGCAGTAATTGCTGAGAATGCAGTTAGGAGATTCGGAGTTCCTATCTCGTCGCGGTAACCACCTGACGAAAGCCATAAATAGAAATAGTTGGCCGCAACGTCGTGAAACAACTAAAAAGATGAGGATAATAGTATGCAATAAATAAATCAATGCTTTTACATGTTATAAGATAAAATTTTTATATATATATATATATATATATATATATATATATATATATATATATATATATATATATATATAGTAAGTTATAAAATATATATGGCAATTAAGCTACACAGAATATTCCGCTTTTCATCCATGCTAGGATTCATCAGGCTTGTGTGAGTTGATCTCCGGTTTGTCCCTTCCTCTGTGTGTGCTATTTTAGCAGGGAGCGTAGATATCTAGCGTTCTGACCTATTTTAAACTAGGTTAAATGTATGTGTGTGTGTTTTGTTTTATGTTAGTTTATATATATAAAATAGCACACACAAAGGAAAGGGTGAACCTGAGGTCAACTGGGCTTTTGTTTTGTAAGTGCCTGCTCATTGGCTGATTAGGAAGGGTGCGGTGGAATCTAGAAAGCTGATTGGCTAACTAAAAACTCAATAGAATGTGCGTATATAAAAACGTGAGGCTACCACAATTCCTCGCATAAGCCTGATGAATCCTTGCATGGATGAAACACAAAATATTCTGTGTAACTTAATTGCCATGTATATTTTATAATTTACTACTTAGCTCTACTTACGTATTGAGCACTGTTGAAGTAAATACTTAAAGTTTACACATAAATTTATACTTTCATATATTAATTTATGTGATTAAATATAGTAGTCATACATATATATATATATATATATATATATATATATATATATATATATATATATTGTTTTTACTTATTACTGTATATATTATTTATTATTTATAATTAACGGTTCCATATAAAATATTTTTCATCTACGAGTTTTTACTGGCTAATACAACTCATTGAGAATTCCTTCTAGACTGAGTCAATTATAATATGTCCGGAATAAGTGTTTTTATATGCTGAAAGTATTTGTTTTTCATTATCTCTAACCGTTGCTTGTTTGAGAATTCCTCCTAGACTAAGGAAATCATTAATCAGTTGTAACAGAAAATTTGGATAAAATACTTTTCATCTGATAGCGAATTACTGCTTATCAAGGCCCCAATACCACTCGAGGATATAAGGGTTAATGAGTTTGCCAGGTGAACATTGAGAACCTCACCTTGACGATTGGTAGTGATGGTTGAAACTGGATAGAATTTGGTTACTTAAGAGGATGGCCCAGTAATTATTTGTTTACATTGGACTTGAAAAAGAACATGTTGTAGTCATCTTGTTAGATATTGACCGGGCAGTGTCAAGTTAGCTGGGTAGTTATTACAATGACACAATTCCTCCGTTCTGTGTCGAAAGACAAAGGATACCCCCTGTAGGGGCAGTTGCGTGTATAATTATGTGGCAAGGGTTGTGCAATCTCCAACCCCACCTCTCCTGAATCGGCATTGCTTGAGTCCAGTGGCAATGAGAAGTCCAGGACGACTGGAAACAATGCCGAGATAAGCGGAGAACACATACATGATCTGGAAGTCTTAAATGGTCGCCCATCTGGTACTGGACAGGTTCATCGCTGCTTAACTTCGGTGATTTGACGGGAACCGGTGTGTCATCATGATTATGCCATATGGGTGGTTATTATTATGATCGTTATTATGACAACCACTGAGGATGCAAGCACTGGTTACAAGCTCCATATAGATCAGCTGTATTCTAAGCGTAAGTGTACGATATTATCAATGCTGGATATTAATCAGGCAACGCCAAGTTAGCTGTCCAGCTAGTTATTATTATGATTTTGATGTTTGTCAAAATAAAATGTCAGAAAGAATGCTATCAAAACGAAACAAATATTTACAGATAAAATTATTTATGTTAAAATAGTTTCCAAAAATGTTAACTTGATAAAAAAAAAGAATGTTAGAACATAAACAAAATACGTCTTGGTCACGTGAGTTAATGACGTCACGAGATAGACTGGTAATACACGTAATGAGTTAGTTTAGAGTTGGGAGTCAGACTGGAAAAGTCGCACAAGTTAACATAAAAGACATCGTCTCCGCGTTTTTTGGGAGCTTGGAGAAACGTGACTAGCATAAAGTAGAAAATTACAACATCTTGCAGTTCAAACGGGAAGTCAAGAACAAAGTTATATCAAATATATAACTTGTTTAGTTTCCTGAATGAACTTGAATAATGAAAAGAGACGAAGACATAACGGAGAGAATAGAGGGACATTATAAACACTAGACGTCACAACACAACAATCTGGGAAGCAGTTCCGTGCTATTGTGTTCTACAGACAGAAACACTACAGGAAGACCACCACTCTGTAGTAGAATGGGCACAAAAATGGATGGCCACATTCAATGCTGCCAAGACTAAACTTCTTTCCTTCAATAATTACAAGAAACTTTCTCAACCACCAATAGCAATGGCTAATAATATATTACCTGAAAGTACTTCTTTTGAACTCCTCGGCTTAACGTTCACAGGGAACATGAGTTGGAACAGATACATTGAGAGCATTGCCAAGGCTGCTGCGAAGAAGGTGGGCTCTCTCTACCATGCTAGAAAGCTACTTACGCCTGAAAGTATCCTGTACCTCTATAAAGCCACCATTCGCCCATGTATGGAGTATTGTTGATTTTGGATTTGTATGTCAGAGTAGCAAATGTTGCGTTTCGTGTTCTAGAGTTGAGTTTTTGATAGCAGAGCGTCGAAATTTTGAGTTGAGTTTTCAGGGTTCGTACAAATTTTCGGTGTTCATTTTCAAGGACTTTTCAAGGCTTCTCAAAGATTGTTCAAGGTCTTCTCTAGATAAGATTTAAATTTTAAAAGCAAAATTCGGTGTTTGTTTTACAATCCACAGCGATTCAAAAAAGTGATAAAAAAATCAAATATACAATAAATAAATGTTACGATAGCCAATAAAAGTTACTTTGCAACCCACTTGCATCATTTTTGTGTGTGTTTTTACGTAGTTTTAAATGATTTTTTTTTTTAAATTTCATCTCAAATATTAACTCTCTTTATGACTTTTAAATTTCCAACCAAGATGGCTACCGTCTTGTCCACTTTTTCAGTCCGTCTAGCCTCATGTTAGATTTTCGCATTTTTGAAGAGTGGGTGGTGTGTGGGAATTCGCTATTGAAGAGTTCCGTCCGCAGAAGGAAAGTTTTTTTTAGAGGAGAGGGGCATTTTTATTTATAGCGGTCGCACTGCTCCCCCGCCGCTCCCCCAATTAAATTATAAATGAAAGCAAAAACAGAGGGAGATTTATTTCAATTTTATCTTCTCTATATATTCACATTCTAAAAATCATGTAAATTAGTTTTATCTCTATATAAATAAAATGAACTCATTTTTCCCGTCGGATTTTGACCTTAATAGGATTAAAAATCAAGATATTTCATGCAAATATAATATGCACAAACGGCAGAACAATATCTGAGGTGTGTTATAGGCTTATTATTTCTCAAATTCCTCGATAATCTTAGATTTCTATACTTTTTCTGCTGAGAAGTCACGGCCAAAATCGGTTAAGATCAATGGAAGTGGTAAAATATTTTCTCTCTAATAAATTCCTCCTCCCCCTGCCACCACTTAACACCGTTTGGGGATCGTTCACAAGGAACAGTTGAGAAGAGAACACCGGTTTGGCTTCGTAGTTCTTTCATGTAAAGTTATTCAAAATCACTAAACTAAGCTGCAGTGCTCTGTGGCGTAGAGGTTAGCGTGCTGGACAATTCACATTATATTTTCACGTTCGGGCCACCTACCGTAGTCGTTTTTTTTTTTTCTAAACAACTGGAATGGACTTTTCTTGGTGGCCGAACTGTTAACGTTGCAGATGGTTTTTTTTTTTCACACTTTATTTTCCTACTTTTACTCATGACTCCGGGTTTGATCCTTCCTACTTACCTACCATAACATTTTTTAAAACTCCCCCCCCCGTCCCGGAAACAAACACTCGGGCAACGCCGCGTACCCCCGCTAGTTTTTAATATTTCGATATAAATTTTTACTGGATATAAAGAATACAATTTTCAAGGCCTTTGAAGACATTTTTTTATTTTCAACGATTTTTCAAAGTAATGAGAGAAATAAGACCTTTTCAAGGCAAAGTAAAAATTCAAAGATTTTTCAAGTCTGTACGAATCCTGGTTTTGACAGAAAAGCGTCGACATTTGTAGTCGCGAGTTTTTGGCAGCAGTTGTGTCGAATTTAACATTTGATTGTTTTAACCACACTTATCTTCTTAAATCTCTGGGTGACCTGCAGACGGATTTTCGAGGTAACATTTCGCCCTTAGCGACATTCAAAGTTTCTACAACGTATTCGGAAAGAAAGAAAGAAAGAGAGTAAGAGAGAGAGAAGGAGAGAGTGAAAAAAAGAAAGAAAGAGAGAAAGAGAAGGAGAAAAAAGAAAGTGAGAGAGAGTAAGAGAGAGAAAAAGAGAGCAAAAGAGGGAGAAAGAAAGGGGGAGAGAAAGAGAGGAAGAGAGAAAGGGAAAGAGAGAGAGAGAGAGAGAGATATGGGGGGGGTAAAAACCATCAGCCCAGAAAGGAGAAAAAAATCAACATATCAAAGTAATTTAGAGAGAGAGAGAGAGAGAGAGAGAGAGAGAGAGAGAGAAAGAAAGAAAGAAAGAAAGAAAGAAAGAAAGAAAGACAGCAATAACTTCACATTGCATTAACATTGAATTCACCGGAAGTTCCAATTGTTAACCTTTAGCGAAGCCGATGCCAACCAAGAATTGATTTGACCCCTGTCTCCTTCGATGCACCCAGCAACCCAGCTTATTGCACCCCGAGCCCCAAGATGAGTTTGATTGACGTCGCATCGTTTTAATGCAACGATTTTACTTGCTTCCCCACGAGGGCAACGCATCCGTATTTCTATACTAATCTGTCCGTCGTATGAGTCATATTCACGCAGTAATCGAAAAAAAAAAAAAAAATCATCGTCTAAAAATAAATATCCAAAATATTACATTTTTTTTAAATTTCTCGTATCTATGACCGATCTCTCTAAAAATAACTATGCTTACGCAAGATAATTCAAATCAATTCATAAATAATTTTATGAATGAAATAATTCATGAATGAAGTAATTTCCGTACATGGACTTACATTGCGATGTGTGTAATAGCGTATCAACTGCTGTGTCATAGGTACCTTGTAATGATGTCATTGGATCAGAAATGAGGTAATCGCCAATTTAGGTCATAGAAATAACAGAAAAAAGCAAATTTCTTACAAACTACACACAATGCTTCAATCAAACTACAATGTTCTTATATATATATATATATATATATATATATATATATATATATATATATATATATATATATATATATATATATATATATATATTGTAGGGGAAAAGAAGTTTAAGTGAAATTAGGTTTCTCTGTCCCAAACAAAAATAATTAAAAAAAAGGAATAAAACAAAATGACACCTCTTTCTCGTTTAAAGTGCACCGCATTTATTTTTCAACAAAATAACAAGATGAACAAGCAAAGATCCGATCGGTAAGAGTTCTTGATTAGAATGCTCAACGTTGGTGAAAATCCTTTGTGGAATTATTAAGATTAAAAGGTCACGTTTTTTTTTTTTTTTTTTTTTACACAGTGATCACCACTTATCAAGGCCCGGAAGCCACTCAGGGATAAGGGTTATTGCAAGTACATTACGTTAGTGTGGAGATTTGATGAAGTGTTTACTAAAGGGGGCGGTTTATTAGGAATTTGTTAACGTTGGACTTGAAGTTGTAGTCCGGTGGGAAGCAGGCAGACGGAACAGATGAAAGTCCTTCGTTAAATTAATAAGATTGGAAGGTGAAAGTCTTTTGTGAAAATAATGTCCTTATTTCAAGGTTTTTGTTTTAACTGGCGAAGCTCGCCTTATTCAAAAGTCCCACGAGGAAAGTAGTCCGTTGTTAGTAATTCTTATAGAAAATGTACAGAATGGGTGCGTGTGTGCATAAATGTGATTTTTGGATGCCCGCGTGGCGTGTGTAATTATGGTTTCGACAGATTCGAAAACGACGATGAGGTGAAAACGAGGCACGTTCTCGTGTAACGTCGGAACGAAAACAGAAGAAGAAGGGGGAAAAAAGGAGAAGAATGTTTTGTTGCGTTTAAATACTTTTTGAGCCGGCTCCAGCACAAGATTGCTGCTGCTGGTATTTGGTTTTGGAAAAGCGTTAAAAAGACAATATTCTAAATTTTTTCATTGGTCACTTGTGTCACGTGGCACTGTGTCTTCAACTACGTCCGCCAGAAATATGTTCATTTTACTTTTGTTGTTGTGAGAAAATCGTGTGGGCGTATTTGAAATGCTGGAAGAACTTATTTTTGTGCAAATGCGCGGGGAAACTAAAATTAATAAACGTTCGTTTATTTACACGTGAGCGTGTGTGTGTTAGTGTGTGTGTGTGTGTGAGTGAGTGAGTGTGTGAAAGCACAATATATATATATATATATATATATATATGTATATATATATATATATATATATATATATATATATATATATAGCAAAAAATGGTAATAAATAAAACCTGAAGAGAGTGCTCAATACTATTGCAGAGCAAATATGCTGTTATTTTTTTATTACTGTTTTATCTGTTCAGTTACATGTTTCGGTTGCCGGACCATATTTACGATCCAGACCTTACGGAAATGGCTATTATTATTTGAAAGAACGATTTTAAAAGAAATACGAGAGAGAGGGAGAGAGAGAAGAAAAAAAGAAGGAAAGAGAAAATAAGAGGGAGGGCGGAGATCGACAATAATTAAGTTTTGGAGTTTAAAATACATTAGATTGTAGTGTATGTGTGGAGGGTTAGTAAATTCAGCTAGGCGTGGGCGAAGATATAGTGATATAGGGAGGGGGGATAAAAGGGAGGGGGTAAGGGAAAGAGGGGGAGGAATTTCAATTTTGGGATTTAAGATTTGCCGATATATATGGTGGATTATCTCATCGAAGACGATGAATGAGGGTTCAATATGCAATCTTCAGCAGCTCCTAAGATCTGTGACACCACATGCCTAATTGCAATACTCTAGACGTCCGGCACACTCCTCCGCAGAGGGTGAACTTGCATATGCTCGTCGGTCAAAGATGTCTCCTCGAGTGAACAGATAACCCTGCTTTGCTGTGTGCTTTGAAACCACAATGGCATACACATTCATTTTTAGATGGATTTTTCTTGTGTTTTCCCTTCATATTTGCACGAAGGGCGTCCCTATGACAAATGCGGTTATGTTCAAATTCTTTGGTCCCTAGAAAACACATATTCCTCCATTTTCTGCGATCACCTGCTGCACTCTTCCAGGAGCTCAGAGAAATTCCACAACGTTTCAGCCTGTCTTTTAGTTTATCTTTGTAACGAAGTCATATATATATATATATATATATATATATATATATATATATATATATATATATATATATATATATATATATATATATGACAGCCCCTTTAAGAAATTCGTTTCTTATCGTTGAGCATTTTCAGTTGAATTAAAAGTCGGTCAATTTAGCTCTTATGCGTAGATCATCGTATAACGATTAGATCACTGTCTGTCTGGCGTAAATGAACACTTAAAATTAAGATGTTTAAAATTCAACGTTATTTCAAGCGGTTAATGGTAGCCGAATGGATTAGGTCTCCGCTTATCGAGCCAGAGATGTCTCGTGATACGGGGTTCGAATCGTACAACTGGTAGTAATCATGACACCCTGCACTGAAGATTCCCGAAAGGATGAAACACTAGTGTCTGTAGGTATTTAATTATTATAGTAAAAAATAATTATATATATATATATATATATATATAGTCATCGACATACAGTTCTGTTTCGTTGTATCACAACTCATCAGTGCCGCTAAACTAGCATCTCTCCCAAGTCGTGTTGACAGTCGGCAGTTCTCCCACTCGACCATGGAAGCGACAACGCCCGTAAATAACTCGTCGGAATGTCTATTTAGATAGACACTCGCCACCACTTTTATAGTGCTCAAATCGCCTGTTTGTAAACAAACAAACAACGAGCTTCGCATTTTATATATATATATATATATATATATATATATATATATATATATATATATATAGAGAGAGAGAGAGAGAGAGAGAGCTTAGTTAGAAGAAGAGAGTAAGTTCAATTCTATAAGAGCTTATCGGGATAATATAAAGCTCAACAAGTTTCATTGGAGCTTATATAGGAAAACAACAAGAATGGAAAATGAAGTCAACAAAATTATATATTGATAAATATAGAATGGTTCATTTATTCAATAAGGGTATACAAGCATTTAGATGGGAGATAGATGGATCTCTTTATACCAAGGCATTTCGAAGCCTAATGCTTCTCATCAGAAGAGTAGAGAAGATGCTAGGTAACATAATGGGGGCGTGACGTCTAGCGTGGGATTCATCATGAAGGAAATAAATCAATAAAATTATAGATGTTGGGGGGGAGTTATATCGAATTCTCAGATAAAGGAGGAGCGTATTATATAGAGTCTATAGGTTCTCTACAATCATATAAAAGGTGTATAGGGTATATCTACTATCATATATAAGGAACTTTTCAATGTATAGTTTCTGTGACTTCATTTACCATTCTTGTTGTTTTCGTTTTGGATTTTACCGTCATTGGATACTTTACCTTCCACCAGACTAACCATTCACGTGAAATCACTTTTTTCTTCACCATATTCCCTCTGCTTCATGTTTTTGTATCAAGTAAGATCTTTGACTTACTTGCAGTTTCATCAAATACTTTTGTATGCAAAATCCGATCCCGCATTTTGCTAATTCCTACCCTCTGATGAGAAGGAAAGTATTTCTTCGAAACTCCGCGGATTAAGGACTATCCACTTATTCAGTGTTTCCTTTTCAGATTAAATATATTTTTTAACTCTTTTTCAAAGTGTTTTTTTTAACATGTTTTATTAACTATTTGCTCTTATATATATACATATATATATATATATATATATATATATATATATATATATATATATATATATATATATATATAGTCATCCACATACAGCACTGTTTCGCAGCTCATCAGTGTGGCTAGACAGACCCGACCGCCCAAATGACAGTCAAGACTTCTCGCCATTACGCTATATGGCTGCTGCTGTGTGGGTAATGAATAAACGATGTTTTGACATCGTCCAAATGCCCCCGATCGATTTGTTTACACAAAGAGCGTCGCTTAATACGCTAATGGCACTTCCCGATATGCTCAACCCAAGATAGGGAGCATTATAGTCATCCAGTAGTGTTTCGCTGTTTCACAGCTCATCAGTGCGGCTAGACAGCCGTATAGCGCAATGGGGAGAACTGCCCAAATATATATATCGAGCGGAGGTATTTGGACGATGTCAAAACACTATTAATTTATTACACTCACAGCAGCAGCCGTATAGCGCAATGGTGAGAAGCCTTGACTGTCATTTGAACGATCGAGTTTCAATCCTGGTTTGAGGCAGTTCCCCCCATTGCGCTATACGGCTGCTGCTGCTGTGAGTGTAATAACTTAACGGTGTTTTGACATCGTCCAAATACCTCCGCTCGATATATATATATATATATATATATATATATATATATATATATATATATATATGACTACTTCATTTAATTTTACAGCATTTTCTTCAACATGACAATGACAGAGAAAAGGCAAATTTCGTACACACTACACACAATGCTTCAATCAAACTACAATGTTCTTACAGAGAGAGGGAGGGAGGAAGGGAGACAGGGAGAGAGATAGAGGGAGGGAGAGAGAGAGAGAGCGGAAGAGAGAGAGAGAGAGAGAGAGAGAGTTTCAGTAAAGAATTGATGTAACCCCTGGCCAATCTGATACACTCGTCAGCGGAAGCTTGAGTGATATCGCCCCGTTTTAATGCAACAGAATTTTCTTGATTTTACCTGCCTCCCCACGAGGGCAACGCATCTGTCTTTATAACCTTACCTGCCCTTCATCTGAGTCATATTCGCAGAGTAATCGAAATGATACAAAGCAATAATGATCGTCTAAAAATAGCCAAAACATTGCACAACGTTTTTTTTATTTTTATCGATCTATCTAACAATAACTGTAATTACCCAAAATAATTCCAGCCTATTCACAAACAATTTTTAAACGAAGTAAATTCCATATATGGAATTACACTGCGATGTGCGTAATGGCTTAGCAAATGCTTTTTCGTCATTGTGTTTTAATGACGTCATTGGTCAGGAATGCTGTATT